>NW_024423343.1:62022985-62233602 GCF_017311325.1 Ursus maritimus | reverse complement strand
CCTCTAAACAGCGCTGCTCGTAATAAGTTGTGCTCTGCTAATTGCACATCTTCCCTTTGTTCAGCCTCATCCTGTATAATTAGCACAGTCTTGAAAATAGAAGTTTTCCATGACATTAAAGTTCTTACACAGCGCACCCTCTAATTATTTCATATTTTCACATTAAGGATAAGATATTCATGGTGGAGGGGGGTAATTCTGTTTGTTAATTAGTTACTTATAGAAGGAGTTCAGGAAAACCAGGAAAAAGAAATTATTGAAATAATTTCTACTTGATTGTGAGATATATGTACACAGAGACCAAGGCAGAGGCATATATTTTTCTCATACCCCCATTCTCTCCTGGCTTCTGAAATCATCATTTTTGGCACTGGTCTCAGTTACAGTCATTAGGATCTCTTTCTATCAAGGACTTACCTTTCCTTCAAGACCCAGTCAAAATCCTCTCCACTGGTCTTTAAGATATTGACCATTAAAATTAAAAGTAAAATTAAAATTAAAATTAAAATTAAAATTAAGCTCTATCTTCCCATCCACCAGAGCACTTTGTATTAATCTTAAAGCATGTCTGTGCTTTGTATTATAGGGATGGGAGCTAGGGCAAAGACGACCAGCGCCTCACTCAAATATGTTTTCTCTCTTTTCTTCCTGGGCATATAACTAGACAATATTTCTTTTTCTTCCTTAGAACTGGGTAAGACCACATGATGACTTTCTCACAATGGAGTATCAGTGGAAGTGACGTGCTACATTTGGGGGCCAGGATTTTTAGGAAGTAGGTGGGCCTTCCCATGCTCACTCTCCCCTGATGCTCTCTGGGGCCCCCAGGGATGATGGAAGGAGCCAGGCTCCTAGATGACCAGGTGGAAAGCTGTCTGGCCAGGTGGGAACACCCCTATTAGGTTATTATACAAATAAGAAATAACTATCAACAAAGCTCGAAAACTTAGCGTTTATTCATTATAGCAGCTATGTGGGCTTACCTCACACAGCATGTGCGTGTTTGTAAACATGAGTCTATGTGTGCATGACTCCCTCTGTTTTAGAAGCCCTAGAAGGACTGGGACCAAAAAAAAATCATCCTTCACTGTGAGGAAAATTAAACTAAGTAGGTGCCTCATTTGGAAATGGAGCAGATGGTCATCAAAATGAAGAGTGGAAGGTACTCTAAAGCACCTCTAGCATTGGGGATGCCATTTTCTCATTCGCAAGCAACTGTCAAGAATTTTATAAATAACCTCATAAGTGACTAGAGTGGAGAATGAAAGAGGTACCCAGTTCCCATATTAAAATGTGTCCTAGTTCCTTACTCATTCAAATAGTCATCATTATTTCAATCAACAAGTAGGTATTAAACACATTCTATATGCCGGGCAGTCTTCTAACAGTGCTGATCAATAGCAGACCTGGCCTCATCTCACTCCAAGTCCACAGTCCAGCGGGAGAGCCAGATACCCACTGCACACTACTGAACAGGCACTCAGCTTCCCATCCGGGCTCTCCGGTTCCTCATCTGTAAAAAATAAAAAAGAAGAAGAATATTACATAATTCTCAGATTTTGTTGTATTTTTTAATTACATAATATTTAAATACAATGATTGTAAAATAGCATCATGCTGGACACTTGAGTTTGATAAACACTCAAGAAACCTTAGCTATCATTATTTGTATTAGTTTAGGTAAATAACATAAGATTACATGACAAAAAAAATTTTTGAGTAAACCGAGGGAAGGGTATGTGGAACACAATTTCTCCTTCACAGTGACTCCTGATATGAGAATTGAGAGGCTGGGAATAATGTTCCATAGTTTTAAAAATAAAAAACAGTGTGTGCAAAGGACCAGTGATGTGAGGAAGCATTTTTGAAGACTTCAAAAAGAGTAAGAGTAGCTGGAGTGTAGAGAGTGAGGAGGAAACACTGCAGAATGAGGTCATGCAGAGCCTTGGGAACCACCGTGTAGTCATGCTAAGAACTGACCTTCTTCCGAAGTAAAATAGAAAGTCACTGAATGGTTTCAAACGGGTCGTAGAACAGAATGGTATGATCGGCTTTGTCTTGTAGAAAGATCACTGTGGCTGTAAAGAAAAAAAGGTTGGAGGGAAACAGAATGTGTATGTGGACCACTTAGAAAGACTATAGGAGCCACCCCAAGAATACCCACAGAGAGGTCAGGCAGTGGTAGTGAGGACGGAGTGAAGTAAAAATAGAAGTTTCCGAAGTGACACTGGCAGGACTTGGTGATAGATTAAGTATAAGATAAGGAGAGAGGGAGAGAGAGAGAGAGAGACAGGATGGATGGATGGAAGGAAGGAAGGAAATAGGCAAAACTTAGACTGAGAGGAAAAGAGGGGTGTATATATAAGAGGAGTTGTATTTTAAGGACTGTGGAGTCAGTGAGTCTGAAATCTGAGAAGGGAGGCCAGCAGGCTGGAAGACTCAGGAAAGAATTACAGTTGGAGTCCAAAGCCATTCTGCTGGAAAACCAGAAATAGCAGGCATTGCTATTCATTTGAAAAGCAGTCTGCTGGAGAATTCCCCCTTGCTCAGGGAAGACCCACTTTTTATTCAGGCTTTCATCTAGTTGGAGGAGTCCTACCCCTCCCCACCCCCTACCACATTATAGACAGAAATCTGCTTTACTCAAAGTCCACTGGCTTAAATGTAAATCTCATCTAAAATACCCTCACAGAAACACCCAGCATAATGTTTGACCACATATCTGGGCACCATGGCCCAGCCAAGTTGACCTGTAAAAGTAACCATCACAGAGACATACAAGGAAAAAGGAAAACCAGAAGGAGGGACTATTTCCTAGGCCCCATACTAGGTGCTGGGAATACAACTTATATGGTGGCGTACAGTGTGAACCCGGGAGTCAGACAGCCTGGGTTTGAACACCAACTTTGTTATTTGCCTTGTGACCTTAGGAGCCTATAGGGAACTGGGCCGGCCTAGACTGGACCTGGCTAAGACAGAGTGAACAAGATGGATCTAAGCAGTTCCAGCTGTGTGCAGTGCAGGGCTGAGGAGAGGGAGCCAGGTGAGCTCTCTGCAAATAACACTCACTGCTGCCCTCTCTCTGGCCACAGACACGGCAGTTTCCCTTCGTTGCATGGCCACTGCCCAAGTTTGCGTTTCCGATGCTGTGTTTGTTTCTGGCCTTGGATGTACTATAACCAAAGACCTTCCTGAGCTGAGCCTTGGCCACTGAACACACTAGAATGGAAACCAGAACATTATATAATTCCTAGGTTGAAAAGAGAAAAAAAGGAGTCCCAAGGATGGGAGTTGGAGTTAGGGTTGGCCACATCACAGTGCTCCGTCCTGGGATTTGAGGGCAGGTATTCTTGGTAAATTTTACTGAGCCCTGAAAAGACAGCACAGAGAGATCTGTAAGCACAGTAAAGACTTCTCCAGGCAGCAAACGTGTGGCAACCCAGAGTAGTTGCTGCCTCCCCTTTCCTCCTAGGCCAGTTTGTGCTTAGCTCTCTAACAGCAAATATGATTAAGTAAGGATGTATTTTCCAGTTGCCTCAGCAAATATTTATTCAGCTGTGTGCAAGGCACCATGCTTTCTCACCAGGCTGCAACCCGTCTCACACATCTTTGGCTGTCTGACCTAGGCCAGAGCAGGAAAGTAGCAGTTGCTCTATAGATGTTGGTCGAATGAATTAGCATAAACCGTATAGTATTAAGGCATATGGAAAATGCCCTATAATATGATATGGTCAACAAATCCTTCTTCACTAATAAAATCTACTTGAGATTCCACAAATGGCTTCTCATACCTTTCCTAAAAGCACAAAATATCCCTCATACTCTAGTGAAATAAGTCTAGCATATGATAAACTGCCTTATAAATTAATTAATATAACTGTGGGAAAATGGCCTATGGGCATTTGAAACGGCCAGAAATATGATAGGCCGAGATTGTATAGTTGAGGAGAAACCCACTTTAGTGGGTTCTGATATCTTTGTTCTGCTATTCTGCAGTGTAGTGGTTGCTCGTATTTTTCTTGTCGCAGTCCACGTAAGAGAGAAATTTCTCGTGGGTCGCACACTCCCAGTGGGTCTTAAGCCACGCCCCTTTCTTTGTCTCCCAGGAAAGTTAATCAGAGGGCATGTGAGTAAAATCAGTGTCTTTACAAGGATAAACTTAAATCGGCTCTAATTTTTAAAACCGAAACCCAATAAGGGACAGCCTTTATTGAGTGTTGACTGTGCGCTAAGCCCTGTGTCATGAGCTGTGCACCTCTGATCCCATGTGAGCTAAGAACGAGGGCTTGCACTTGGTTCTACGGCATCTTCATTCGGCAGGTTAGGAGACAGAGACCTATGGAGATTACAGAATGTTTCAAGACTAATGCATGTCTAGGAGTGGAATCTAGGTCTTTACATTTACACTCTCCTGTCTCCGAAATCGTGCAAACTTCAGCACTTGGCGACTAGTATTATACGTTTCCTGTGATATCCCTCACAACTGACTGCCACAATCTGGATATTAGCACATAGAGAACCTTTTCCCAAGGAGACAGTGCTGCGTTTATCAAAACTAGATTTTGCTCCGTGGTTTGAACCCAAGTCATTTACTTGAGTCACTTTAGGTCTTAAAAAACAATAATGTAATAACCATCTTTTATTGAGTGTCTTTTATGTTTCACTCACTATGTCAGACATTTTGCAGAAATTATTTCTCATATTGATTAAAAATTCCTAATGTTGTATTAATGTATTTATATTATATTAGTATTAGATTTATAATGTAACAGATATACAAAGTATCATATATAAAATTGGAACGGAACAGAAGAGCCAAGTCTTGCCCCACTTACTAGTTTCATTTTCAGACTGCAGGACCCTCTGCCCTCCCCTTCCCCATCCCCACTCTCCGCAAGTCTCATTTGCCGCCTTTCCTCCTCCTCTGGTTCCTTCTCCACTGGCCTCACGGCCACCGCTCCCCCAGCTGAGACTCAGCCGCTGGCTTACTGACAGGCCCCGCAGAACAAGTCTGGGAGGACCATCCTCAGGCTTGAGGGAGGAAGGCCAGAGGAGAGCACAGGAAGTAATAGAAAGAGAAGCCCGTAGGAGGTATGTGTTCCCAAGGTGGGGTACAGATCCCCAGCAGGAGAAAGGAGGAGGTGAGTGGTGTGAGAGGTGAACGAGGAGAGAGCACATCGGGGCAGCCGGCTCCTTCAGGTGAGGAAATGAGAAAAGCAGCAGAAAGGGCTACCGTCTAGCTGCTGCAGAGTCTCGGGGGAGGAAAGGAAAGAGGAAAGAAATCTCTAGAGAGCGCCGATGATTTTTTATGAGGAAGGAAAACCACGAAGAAAGAGCAAAAGCAGATTTTTCCAGCCAAGCTCTACATTTGTGTGGGAGTCCTGTTGACTGACAATCAGATCATTTCTCTCTGTTGTTCTCACCAACCACCATCTGGAAGTCCTGCCCCAGGGAAATGCCCTCAGGACTAAGCCAAAGGAAATTCTCTGGAGCCCTTGCCACTTGAGCAGCCTCCTGAGTGACAAGCCCCTCTAAGGCCAGCCTTTGTTACAGAGCAGGGAGCAGGGTCAGTAGTAGGTAGGCTGTGGGCCAAACAGACCACTGCCCAGATTTGGATGAGGCCAAACATGAAGCTGGAATGGGGTGGAGTAGGGATCAAGTCATGTTAAAAACAAATAAATACACGTGTTGGTCGGAAAGGAAAATCAAAAATAGATGCAAGTGATTCCGAGCTATCAATATTTCCACTGAGGCATCGTACATTCTTCGATTTCAAACTTGCCCATAGTTTTAAAGCATCCATATCAATAAGGGCACATTGTTCTACACATTTGAAGAGGATGGTGCCAGTGGTGATTATCCCGGATGTGTCCGGATTTAGTTGAAAAGGTTGGTGCACGTCTGGCACTCTCCTTTGTTGCACAAAAAGTTGATTTAGAACTGTAGCTGTTTGAAAATATATACCACCAAAACTGAGAGTTTGAAGGAAAAGTAAACGAGCACTTCTTAACCTGTATTTTCACAAACAAGTGATTTAATCACTTTGATTTTAAATTAACAAATCAAGACGTCAGTCAATTTGATTAAAAACACATGCACCATCTAATTGATTTGTTGACTGCACTGACTCGGCTTGAAGAGGCAGCATGGTGTGATGAAAAGAGAAGTGGCTTGGGAGCCAGGCAGCCCAGGCGCCAGGTTGGGCTCCACCACACACACCCCCATGAGAATCTGGGTGACCTCTGAGCCTCAGGACACTCATACCTACATCCTGAATTCCAGTGATAATCAAATGAAAGAATGTGGTAGAAATAAGTTTGCACGCTAGAAAGTTCTGTACAAAATTCAATTATTACTATCGATAACTGTCATAAAACCCCAAAGCCAAGTATTCATCAATCCTTTGAAAGACTAACACTATATTTGATACACTTACTCTTGGCAATCCTCCCATGTGTGACAACTTCTGTCCCTCTCCTGTCTGAGTCATAGTCCCTACTAGTTTTCAACAGTGCCCTCTCTTACCAATTTAATTCAGCACCACTGGCATAATAAGCCCAACTACTGCTGCAGTTAATAGAAATTCTCCTTTAAATGAAGTGCATCTGCTGTGACATCTGTTTAAAACCCATCGAGAGGAGTCAGTGTTCACAAGCAAATTGAGTAATTACTATGTAATTACACTATAAATTGTGCAGTCATTGATTTGCCCTTAAAATTCATATCTTTTGGATATACTCAATATGAAAACCACCTGGGTTCTTCCAAAATGTGCAGATATGTTCTTAAAATGGCCAATGTAGGGATTTGAGCTAAATACCTGTGGCCAAAAAATTAAAGTATCATCTCTAGAAGAGAGAAAGTGTTGCAGGGAAAGGAGTTAAAGTGTGGAAGGAGATGTTAATAGAGTGGAAAAGAAAGGGGAGGGATATTTTGAAGGCCAATTGTCTAAGTGCTTTCTCAGTCATTTCATAAGAGCTGTGAAATTGCTAAGCCTCGCTGGCAGGAGAAAATGCAGGAAGAAGAGATGCAGGATTTCACCTGTTCTGAGAAGAGCCCATCACTCTGCACACTGTTTGGATGTTGGGAAACTTGTACCATAGGTAGAGAGTAGCAGAATTAATGATTCAAGAAATAGAATCTAATACACCTTGATAACCTTTATAATTTACACCAGTGAAAACTGAGACCTAATACTTTACTAACTGGTTACAAAGCATAGCTCTATGGTGCTTCCTGTAAATCCATTTTTAGAAAGCCAAACAACAGATATTTATTAACCACATACACTGAGTACGTATTGCATACAAGGCTGTATTCTTGTAACAACACAGAATATAAGGAAATAAGGCAACATCACAGCGTAGTGGAAGGAAGGCTGACTTTGACCCTGGCTGACTCGAGTTTGAATCCTGGCTCTCCCAGATAGCTGTTGGGTTGAGCCACGAGAAGCTGCATATTTCAACGGTTTTTAAGCTACATAGTGGCAATAACATAGTGGCAATTTTATGTGGTTCGACCAAAAAGAATGGGAAAAAGTCTCTTAAATACTCTAGGCCTCAATTTCTTCATTGCTAAAAAGGAGGATGATTATTTGGGAATTAGAGAAAATGTGTTATGTTTATAACAAATATTCATATAAATGTTTAGAAAAAGTTTATAGTGGGGCACCTGGGCGGCTCAGTTGGTTAGGCGTCAGACTTGATTACAGCTCAGGTCATGATCTCAGAGTCCTGGGATTGGGCCCCAGCTTCAGGGTCCGAGCTCAGCAGGGGGTCTGCTTGAGATTCTCTCCCTCTCCCCCTCCCCCCACCACATGCACACACGCTCATGCACTCTCTCTCTCTCTCAAATAAATAAATAAATCTTTTTTAAAAAGGAAAGTTTATAATAGGAGGGATGTAGAAACCTCCTACCCTTGATCCTCCCAGAGAATGTACTAAGCAACACCATTACTATAGAGTGGGAACAGCAACAAAGTTAAGACAATGTTGCAAAAGCCAAAGTTGTGGGAGTCTCGCTTCTGGCCACTGTGTATTTTAAAATAGAAATTACACTAAATACTTACTGTTAGGAATTTTATTAAAATGAGAGGATCCACTTGTTAAAACAAAAGCATTTGATGCTGTTCATAAACATGCAGTTATATGTCCAGGTAAAACCAAAATTCTATGCCAAAGAGCCACCTTCAATAAACAGCATATTAATATCAAGTTAATCTGCAATGACACGAACAGCCAATGGTTTGATTTTAATAGCACACTACTTTCCAAACTTTATGTTCCTCTGCAGTCTTCAAAGGGTAAGTCCTATGGAGGGACAGGATGCAGTTTTACAAAAGGAACGTTAAAAAAAAATGCCACCCCAAACCAGCGAGTCACGTTTCTAGTCAGTTTGTTTCCTTTGCTGGGGGGGGGGGGGGGGGGTAGGGGGAGCAGCCACACTTAGCAGCATCAGAGGGAGCGGCAGCGGAAGAGCCAGTGCCATCAGTCAATTTGCTAAGTAGAAACAAGAAGCAAGTTCAGCGGAGCAGAAAGGTCCCTGCCTCTGTGGAGTTGATGGAGAGAAGGAATGTGATTGGTTTCTTAAGGGGCAGGCAGAGGGGCGATGTGTAATTTCGCCTCCCCTCGCTAAACATGCCTATCAGAGATGACGCAACACCTTAGATTACACATTATGCAAATGACAGTAGCAGTTTGGCACCTAATGCAGTCTCCTACCAGAGTTTAGATTCACTCCCACTGTTGTCTGTGAAAGTGAAAATAAGCGTGTCCCCCTTCCCCTCCCTGGCTTCCTTGTCCTTGAAATATAGCTCCCTCTAAGCCCCACAGCTCAGAGGCTAAGCAGATGGCTCTGTCTCCTTGTAGAGGTTATGAGCTCAAAACTCCCAGACTGGGAAATTAATTTAACAAAAACAAAAATAGAGGCACCAGTGACCCTTGCAGATCATACAGTGACGATCTCAGGGAAATTCGGTTCTTTAAACAAAATTCAGAAATATCCTGACGATACTTCAGCACCAATGAGTCAGGTGAAAACCATACCCAAAGGTAGCTATTTCCTGATTTGCTCATTGAAAAGTGACACTGGAACAATGGAATAACTATGTGGGGTATATATTTTTTGGTGCCACCATTGAAGTGGACATGTCTTAATCTGGGGAAAGGAAAGCTGAAACTTCTGATCTGTCCTCACATAAGTACTATAAAAGGGAACTGATTTGACCATCTCCCACCAAGTTCCAGGGTAACACTGGACGATACGTGCTGAAATTATAGGAATAGTCTGTACGGAAAAATGACATCTTTACGTGAACTTGATCAGATCCTAGCACAAATTCCCAAGGGAAATTCTAAAATGTCTCTGCCTATAGCTCTTAAGAAGCATCTATATCTAAGATGCTGTCATTTGTCCCTGGAGTAGATGATTGTCTTAAATCATCTCTTTGGGGGGGGGGCGGATTTGGTAAGCTTTCACATTTTATGTTATTACGTTCAGTTAGCCACTGTATAGCACATCATTAGTGTTTGATGTAGTGTTCAGTGATTCATTAGTTACATATAACACCCAGTGCTCATCACAGCATGTGCCCTCCTTAATACCCATCACCCTGTTACCCCCTTCTCCATCCCCTCCCCTCTAAAATCCCCAGTCTGTTTCCCGCAGTCCATAGTCTCTCATGGTTTGTCTCCCTCTCTGATTTCTCCCCCTTCAGTTTTCCCTCCCTTCCCCTATGGTCCTCCGTGCTATTGCTTATGTTCCACATATGAGTGAAACTGTATGATAATTGTCTTTCTCTGCTTGACTTACTTCACTTAGCATAATCCCCTCCAGTTCCTAAGACTACTTCCAACATTAAAATTTAAACTGTAAGGATGAAATCAGAGTTTTTAACAAAAGCAGGCTCAGTGTTGGACTTCTATGTCAGTGAAGGGTTGAATTCTGTGGTAGATTATTATCTAAAAAGAGAACTTTACTGGACAAAATATGGTGTGCTGGTCTGCATTTCAAAAGCACTCTCTAACACAGGTCAGAATTCAAAAATAAAAAGGAATCAGGTCAGGGCAATGGCATTCTTGTGGGTCACAGGATCTTTAAATCCACTCAGACTAAAAGGAGCTTCCATTTTGTATCTTTGCATGAAGGCTCAGTGCATGGACCTGTCTTCCGTGTAAACATTCGTGCCCCCGGTAGAAAACTAAACTTGACGTCAAGAAATAGATGGCACCCAAACAAAGTCTAGATTTTTCTCTATAAAAAAGTCAGCCCTATCTGAATAATGGTCTTCCTAGTGTACATCTTTCGTGGGAAGATGGAGAAAGACCAGCTTACCTTGGCTTGTCTGTCCTTGAAAGGCACAGTGTGGTCTCTTTTCCAGAAGATAACAAGTCTCTTAATAGAATCAGAGACCCGAGTTTTAGCTTTAGATTCTACTGGTTCTTTTACTTTGGTTACAAATGGGTAATCACTCTACAGACATTCCCCTTATAAGATGTTGTGATGACATTTCTAAAGCAATTATACTTGTAAACGCCTTGAAATCCTTTTCAAGCAAGCGAAGAAACGGCTGCTGCGTCACATGCTGTCCTGCATTTCACTGAGAATGACAGCTTGATAAACGTACCTGTGTAATACTTAGAACCTCCTTGAATAGCTTTTTATAAGCGTTTTTTTAAAAAGCTGCTCCATAATGTTACATTAGTTTCAGGGGTACAACACAGTGATTCAGCAAATTCATACATTTGGCTACATTTGCCACAAGTATAGCTACCCTCTGTCCTGATACATTGCTATTTCTCAAATTAAAAAAAAAAATTTTTTTTTTCCAATTTTTAAAAAATCTCTTCCAGAGCCATCTCCTCCATCCAGGGTTCTAACGCAGTATGGATAGGCTCAAGGTGTTCACCCACCAGAAAGAAGGTTGGCTTTTGTGGTTCATTCACATCTGATGTTTGATCATTAGGAGCCGCTTTTGTGTCTGAAGGGAGACCAAAAATTTGAGATAGTGCCTTTCTGTGCCTTGAGGATAAGAAAAACAATGGGATTAAGCCTCCAATCTGGCAAAGTCCCCAAAGATATTGAGATGATATGGATACTCTTTCACATTCCCCAATTAGTAAACCTGACCACAGTGGCGTTGCCACACTTGTCTGAACAGCTTCTGCAAAATGTACAAATGAAACGTATCAGCCATCTAATGAGAATCGAAGGCGTGCTCCAGCCTTCCCCTTTTCCTAGCGGGGTGAGAAGCAATACCAGGCTGGTTTTTAGCCAGTAGCCACTGAAGCCATGTTCCTAATTAGGAAAGTAAAATGCCCCAGACAAAAATACAAAAAAATCCAAGTCTTTACAGTAAGTCAGATTTTGAGATTCTCTATTTGCTGCCAACAGAATAGCTCAGGGAGAAGGAAAATAGGATAAACCACAGAAAGTAAGGATGGAAGGCTAATAGGTTTGTCATTTTAATGACTATAATATGTTTCCATATTATACCATAATATGTTTCCTTTAAAATACAATCACCTCTTGATTTTTTTCTTTTTGTTTTGTTTTTTTGTTGTTGTTATTTCATTTTGTTTTGTCTTTTTGCTTATTTTTGTTTAAACACCAGAAACTATCGACTTGGTCCAGGGTTTTGGACAGTTGAATAGACTGTAGTTTGGCATAAATATTAAAGAAGTTGAAAAAACAACCCACATGAATTCAAATTTATTCTCTGAACGAAGCTATAAAAAGATATATATTATTACAAAAGTTACTTTGTAGACAGGATAGGAGGGACTTGTTTTATCATGTCTTCTGTAGTGCAATAAAAGCCAGTGGCCAAAACAAAAACACTTGAGTTCTCTTCAGTTCTTTAGATTGAAGCCTGAGTTGAAAGACCTGGAGGAAAGCGGTAACCACATGTCCACTGCCCACGCTGATGCCCGGCAAGTAAAACACCACTGCTGTGCCGTATGGCTCCAGCAAATCTGCCCCACATCTGTCTACACTGAGCAGGGCACCTTTGCAACATCTCATACATACTTCCGTGTCATTTATTTCATGACTCACAACACTATATTAAAATAAACTCCAGGTGACGACGTACTGGACTTCAACTCCTTAGAGGACAATGTGTTATGGAACCTTCTACCCCCGAGAGTTAACACAGTGCCTGTCCATAAGAGAAAATTAACAATAGTATCCTAATTCATAATAAAATGTATTAAAGTATTTAAAGATATGTATGATTTTCTTCATACATAAAAATTCGCAATAGCATTTATGAAGCTCTAATATGTGCCCAGACTGACAGTGAGTGCTTTCCTGATATTTATTCCATTTCGTTTTCGTGACTCTGAGGTAGGCCCACTTTCCTGTCTTCTCGCTGTGGAAAGGATTGCAGAGCAGTGGCACAGCTAGGGAACAGCAGAATGGGAACCTCAGTTGTCTGACTACACGATCCATCGTTCTAACACTTCACAATACTGCCTGCTGGTACAAGTCCCTTAACCAAATGCCTTTTCAAAATATTAATGAAAATCCAACCTCTTGGCAACTAAAAGAATTTTTTAGAGTTTGTAGCTGCAGATGTTCGCAATTATTTGACACATAGAGATAGCCACAGTATCTCTAGTCCAGATTGACTTCCTTTATATGATATATTACATTACTCCAAGGTGCATCACAGGAAGGGCAGCTAGGATGAAAGATAACCAAGACCCCATCCTCACAACAGAGCATGGAGCTGCACTTAGACCGGGGAGATCTAGCCCACCAGCCTCCCTCATGTCATCCTTGACCTGATTCCCAGAAGAACTATGATAGAGAATCTCCAGATAGCTATCCTCAATACTCGATAGTCAGCTCAAATCATGATTGGAGCTGGCTCATCAAACACACTACCAGGTCTTGCTAATTTCAGCCTCTCAATAACTGCCCCAGACTGGGCTGACCATACTATGTATCGTGTAAGTGATATGGGCATTCATTATAGAATAAGTTTTGGGATAAGTAATCTGGAAGACTTCAAACAAAACATGGGACTGTTTCATGCTGCTGTCGTAAGGGCCCCCAGATGCTACAGTATTCTCATCCCAAGAGCCAGAAGGGTTGACTTAGTACTGTTCTGTGGATTTGACCCATAAATTGCAGGTTTCGATGGCCTATATTGTTCCTCTGAAATACTAGTGGCCTGGGAATACGTTGCGGTTGCAGATTAATGAGCCAGGTTGGGAAGTGATGGCTGTCAGCAGCACTGTGAGTATGACTTCAAGGACTCCAGGCGGCAGATCATGGTGGGTGCCTCTGCTCTCTGACACCGCAATTGAGACATGTGAAGTTCCTAGGACAAGGCTTACAGAACCGAGAACACTGTCATCTGTTCTAATATTCATATCACTGGAGTCTCTGAGAATGCTACCAGAATAAACTTGGGAAATGCAGGAAGTCTGTTAGACTAAATATCTGACAATGGAGGGATGATTATATAAATAAAATATGGTAGTAATTGACAACAAAGTGAGGGTAGGTAATGGCATACAGAGGTGTTGATGGTGCTAAAAAAACACATATTTATAATTAAAAAATATAAGATGCAAATGAAGAAAAAACTCTACATCTCCTTGTTAATGGTCCTTGTATCTGCTTGATAGGATTCTGAGTGGTTTTATCTTCTTCTTTGTGTTGATTTCGATCCTTTAAAATTCTGTCCTGAGTATGCACCTTTTTTTTTTTTTGGTCTTAAGTAAGTATCTTTTTTGTACTACTAAAATAAAAGCTTTCTCAAAAGCAATATAGCCTTAAAATACACAATTAGAAAAGTTACAAAAATTAAGAGTTACAAGATACTAGGCTTACAAGAATTCTTTTAAATACTCTAATAGGATTATGCTCACCCCATAAAGTACCCGAAAGTCTGTGACCAGCCTGCCTTTCTTTAGGCCCGTTTTTTAAGAAACAAAAAATACAGTAACAATAATGTGATGACAATGATTTACAGTTCCAAAAGGGAAGTCACAGAGCGTCTTAACTGTCCGGTAGCACACGGCATCTTGAACTGTGTTGCTAGGAAGCATCTAGTAAAAACAAAATTCAGTGTGTCATTTTATGTCTGTCTTGAGATTCTCAAAGGAATAGATCATATTAAAGGCTCTGAGCAGTCCTGCAGTAAGTTAATGTGAAAACTTCATTTAACCCATTGTTTCTGCACATTAGCATCTCACAACCCAAAGTAATAAGTATATCGGAATACAGTCTGGTGACAAGGCAGCACTTTGAAAAACTTCTTCTTTCATACCCATGAATACATTATTCCTATTGGGCATTTACTTATTTGTTTAGCTCTCTGACCTAAGTGGAAGATAAATAATAATCCTGATTTCTGACAATTGCCCCAGGAGCCGTGCCCTAGAGCTCCCCAGGCACACAGACGCGTTGGCACTTCTCTATTAGTCTCCTGGGACTGACACACACCCAGGAACCGAGGAGCTCATTATTCCTATTGCACTTTATGCCTTGAAATTTTTTCAGTTATCAGAGGTTATTCTTTGCCCCATTCCTATTACCCCCAAATGCATATTTCCCTCTTGAATCTGGCAACATATGGCCACTGTAAAGAATTTCCAAGCATACTAAAACCAACCTAATAATAGCTCTGAAGATAATTCCCTGGAAGGGCATTTTTAGCCATGAAGTTATGCTGGCTCCAAACTTTTCAATGTTTATACTCTTATCAGTAGCTTGGAAGTGACATGACGTGAAGCATCTTGTTAGGGGGTTTCATAGAAGAACACAGTACGGTAGCTACTTCACGTAATGACTGCGGCTATGGTAACCCAAGGTGAAAAGCACTATTTGCATCACTTTATCACTCCTTAGAGATCCAGTTTACACATGTTACTGCTGTAACTGGACAAGATGGATGTAATCACAAATGACCCACCACAACACAAGCCAGATAATTTATAAAAAATTGGTTCAGAAAGACATTCAGGAAAGAATAATTCAAGGATTTGACAGTTGACAACTTGTGAAAAAATTTGAAAAATACTCACCCCAGAAAAGGTTCAGATTCTATATTATGTTTTCTGAATTTCTCTTTTATTAATGCCAGGCTAATTGAGTGTGTGTGTGTATGTGTGTGTGTGTGTGTGTGTGTGTGTGTGTGTGTTGTCATTCCCAGAAATTATATCTTGTATCCAGAAAATTTATTTTTCATCCAGAACTATTACAACAAAGTCATGAGTTCAGGAATTCAATCAGAGGCAGAAATTTGCCTTGAATGGCATAGTGAAAAGGGCCAGGCATGGGAGAAGATATCACACACTCAGACTACACAACACCTTATGGTGTATCTTTCTAGCACATCACATAAATGCTTGCTCTGGAATACAGTCCACTTATCTATGATATCTCAGCTCTCAGGAGCCCTCAGCAAGGGCTCTTGTTGATGTCATCTTATTGGGTGACTGTTGATGGCTATCTATCTGGAAGCCGTTCACTCAACCGTTATTCATTCATCAACTACAGTATTTCCTGCACCGTGCTATTATACTTGGCACAGTGATAAAGATATAATAATAAGAGTAATAAAAATAGTGATAAAGTCAGAGAAAATCTTTGTCCTTATAGAGGTTACAGTTTATTAAATAGGACACAGTTAAAAGCAATGAGGAAACCAGCCTAGGGATTGAGGGGTCTTTCCGTAGGACATAAAGAAACAATCAACCCAAAACGCAATCAGCAGTAACGTTATGAACGTATATTGAAAATGAAGAAATGATGAAGTTGTGGTGGAGAAAAAAATAAATTCATGAGCAATGACTCCTTCTGCATACTTAATTTCAACTACATTCTATCAAGAATCCAACACTCTGCTGTTGCCGGATGGCTCCCTATTCTCCAAGTAAATCAGTTTAACACCTTTGTTTCTTTGCAAACGCTTTTCTCTTACCATTGAAAGTGTCTTCCCCACAACCAATTTTTCTCTATTGAAATCTCTCTATTCACTTTTTAAAATTTGAGATCCAAGTGAAATTCATGTTTTCTGTGAATGTAACCCTATCATCCATATCAGGAATTAACTATTTCAGGGGCGCCTGGGTAGCGCAGTGGTTAAGCAACTGCCTTCGGCTCAGGGCGTGATCCCAGTGTTCTGGGTTCGAGCCCCATATCAGGCTCCTCCACTAAGAGCCTGCTTCTTCCTCTCCCACTCCCCCTGCTTGTGTTCCCTCTCTCGCTGGCTGTCTCTCTCTGTCAAATAAATAAAATAAATAAAATCTTTAAAAAAAAAAAAGGAATTAACTATTTCAGTTATAATACCATAACTCTAATTATTCCTTATTTCTTCCCACATAGATTACAGTTAATATAACTATAAGCTCCTTAAATGAAGGGAATTTGCATTTTAGTTTGTGTATTTAATATAACATTTATAAATTTTAATCATGGGGACTATCAAATATAATGAATGAGTAAATGCAAACAAGGGCATATTGGTTCTTTTCAGTAATCCTCCCCCCCAGGGGCTTCTGGGGGGCTCAGTCAGTTAAGCATCTGACTCTTGGTTTTGTCTCATGTCATGATCTCGAGGTCATGAGATTGAGTCCTGTGGTGGGCTCCATGCTCAGTGGGGAGTCTGATTGAGATTCTCTCTCTCCCTCTCCCTCTGCTCCTCCCCACCCTTGTGCATGCACACTCTCTCTCTCAAATAAATAAAGAAATCTTAAAAAAAAAAAAAAAAAACAGTAATCCTCCCTCCCAAAGGAAAAAAAAAGAACAGAGAATAATGAGTTGTCCTCATGTCTTCGGATTTAGGAGTAAGCACATGTATGATATCATGTGTAATTATATAAGTAAAATTAACACATCACAAAAAAGAACCAAATGCATTTTCAGTAATTTTTGAGAGTTATTTATGGTGGCCTATTTTTAAATGAACACTGCATGGTTTTCAATGAATTCACCTAGAAGAAAGGTACCCAAGAGTTTCCTGAAATAGTTAATCAGTTGTCATCCAGGGCATCTTGCCCTAAGCAAGATCACAACAAGAGGGCCATGTGACATCCAGCCAAAAGACACATGCCACACATTTTTAGACAGCACTGGGAGAGAAAATAGAGTTTTTAAATATGATCCTCAGTTCAAAAGGCTGTTCCTTACATGGGTAATTCTATACAGCATTTCCCAAGAGGAGTGTAGCAGGGACGCATTCATTTTATGGTGGTAAGTAGTTCACCTAAGCAATGCTTAAATGTCCAACAATTTATAATAACAAATTTATATGCCACTTTAAAGCGTACCATGTACCTCACAACCAGCCTGAAAATTAGATTATCATCATTTCATTTTATACCTAAAGAAGTAGAGAGAATGGTGTGGTTTGGGGTTCTTAGTTACAAAAAACAGAAGCCATTTTACCAGGTGAAAGAGAAAGGAATTTATGGAATGGCATTAGGTAGCTCATGGAATCTCTGGGAAGCAAGACCCACATGTGGTTACTAACCAGCCAGAGCAGCTTGGCCAGGAAAGGTGCAGACTGAACGGTGCTTGACGATTCTTTAGAGCTGTTTTAGGGGGCACAGCATTGCTCCCACTGCCTCTACTCACACCTATGATGTCGCGATTGGGGAATGGAAACTCTGTCACAGCCGTTTGAGAAAAACCAGACACTTTTATCACTCCATGTGCTTTCCAGTCCATCCAAACCACTGGAAAGTGGCGGCCATCTTCTGTTGCTCAGCCCTGCATCTGTCTTGCCCAGAGGCATCTGATGTGTGGAAACCAGGTCGAATGCTTTTATCCAAGTTGTGAAGGGCCCTGGGAAATTTAGTTTTGGACTTCAGCTTCTTTTACAACTGGCCTATTTCCTGGAAGAAAAGCTAAAGGGGAATTGGAAGAGAAATGGGTTGGAATAGCCAATCTACCAGATCTGCCCTAAAAGGAGAATTGACTTGACTACAGTCACATAGCTAGTAAGTGGCAGACCTCAGATGTCATGTCTTACACTCTCCCCAAGATAGAAAGACTGCTTCATTACGGTACAGATGAGTAGTTCATCTGACCTTCACAGCTTAATTTAAAATATCCTTTAAGGGGCGCCTGGGTGGCACAGTGGTTAAGCACCTGCCTTCGGCTCAGGGCGCGATCCCGGCGTTATGGGATCGAGCCCCACATCAGGCTCCTCCGCTATGAGCCTGCTTCTTCCTCTCCCGCTCCCCCTGCTTGTGTTCCCTCTCTCGCTGGCTGTCTCTATCTCTGTCAAATAAATAAATAAAATCTTTAAAAAAAATAAATAAAATAAAATATCCTTTAAGATCCACTGTTTCCTTTTGGCCTAGAATTGTATGAGGTTTAAGCATCATTATTGGTATGGTTTTCTAGATATCTTAATATTGTGAAGGGAGTAGCCTTGTGAATGGAGTTGAATCCTTCATCCTTTCTCAAATTCTCATTAAAAAATAATAACTATGTATTTACATTATGGAACTAAGGATCTCAGGGCCAGAAAGACCCTTGAGCCATGGTGAGAGACACAGCAGCCATGAGTTCATTTCCCCTACTTTCACATTATTCCACGGAAGTAGGAAAAACAAAAAATTTTAATATGACTACATGTAAAAAGTGAAAGGTAGGATATGGCATATAGACCCACACATTACAGTTTAACAGATTCGTGTTCACAGCCAATTGTTTGTGTGGGTTTTTTTAAGATTTATTTGATTTAGAGAGAGCATGCATGGGAGGTGGGGGGAGGGATATGACAGGGAGGGACAGAGAGAGAGAGCAAAGCAGACTCCCCACTGAGCATGGGGCCTGACTCAGGGCTTGGTCCCATGACCCTGAGACCATGACCTGATCTGAAATCAAGAGTCCAAGGCCTAACCGACTTAGGCACCCAGGTGCCTACATCCCAGGTTTAATTACTACAAACCCACATCCAGGTTTAATTACTCACTAGCTATGTGATACTGGGGCAAGTTGCTTACTCTTTGGGCCTCAGTTTCCTCTTTTGTAAAATGGGAACAAAGATACCCATTTCTCATAATTGTTAGTAACATTATATGTAAATTATAGAGAACATTATAAGTGCAAGTAGAGGCAGAGAAGCAATGATGTGTCCTCTAAGTATATAAATTATTTGTACAAATAGTTATTTGTAAGGCATTTTATGTAGTCCTAGCAAATAGTATTGGTTCAACAGAAACTATTACTTAAAATATTATTTCAAAATACTTAATATCATAATCTTGATTTAACAAGTGAAAAATGAAGTGCTATGCTAATCTACCCAGTCATAAAAATTGTTACACTTATTTTTTAGGAAATCTAGAATATTAATTTATTTCCTCTCCCCTCAGCCCCACACCCTAGAAGTCAATCTTTTTCCCCAAGAGCTTCCTAAAGGCCCCTTTCATGTCCTTGTTCCACAGGCTGTAGATGAGGGGGTGTGGGAGTGGTTACACTTTTGACTGAAGAGATATGAAAGAGAATAATGACAAGTGAGATTTTCTTCCTCTAATTTCTGATGGTTTTACACTTGTATGGCTCATGTGTTTTTCTTTTTCTTTAAGTGTATTTCCTTTCTCAATTAACCTGTTTCCAATTATACTTAGAGACCTTTCCTAAATTCTACTTTTATAGAACTCAAACTGTGTGATGGCCTTCAAATAATATAAGAAGGGAAAAGGAAAGCAAATAACTTGATATCTCTTTAAGAAGTCACCTGTGCCATCTGTCCAGGACTTACTGGAAAAATGACTATTAAAATGCAGTCTTAAAAACAAAAAATAGCCTCAGAATTTCATGAAAACTCATCTCTAATGGGCCAAGTAAAAACATGCTTTGAATGGAACTTTACAGCATTTTAACAGTTTCAGAAACAGCCTGACATCTCCAATATAAAGAAGAACAAACCTCTCACATTTGTAGGTGAACAAAAAGCACAAAATCATTTTTTTACCTTTTGTTGTCATTGGCAAAACCTGTCCTCTACGCCTGTTCAGTTTGTCTAGGATACAAACTTCCTAACTTAAGAAATTGGACTCAAACGCATGTTCTGAAGTCCATTTTCTGCAGGAGAAAGAAAAGGCAGGAAGCAGAAGGAAGGCAAATATCCCTCTGCTTCGGTATAAACTTGTATCTATACCCTGTCTGAGAGAGAGAACCATGCTGAAAATGGGGAGGATGTCAAGTTCATCGGTCTCTGACCCACCTTTTCTGGTCAACACTGCTAGAAGGCTGACCGCAGAAGCCTTTCTCTAGAGAGCCAGTTCCCCATGCTAAGGAGACTGGAGGGAGGGCTGAGTTCCGGTGTGGAAAATGGAAGAGTGGGCAGAGAAGGGGTGAAGAGAAGAAAGCACGAAGACTACCAGAAATGGGAGCAAGGAAACATGAGAGCACAGTAAGGAGGAATTGTAGGCAAGAGTTGGAAGAAGAGAGTGGCTAAGTGTGTCAGGTCAGGTCTCACGGCTTTACTCAGAATGGCTTCACGTACCATGCGGATAGATTGCAAGAGTTAAATAGGTGAGGAAATGGAGAAAAGCATGAGAGAGCATTTATTTAGGCACTCTGGATGTGAAATGAAAGAGAAAAATATGACAATAATTGAAAGCGATGCCAGGGTCAAGAGGTTTTTTTATTGTTATTCTCGTCATTTTTCTAAGTCCTTCTAGAGACAAAAGAGCCAATGGCAATGGAAAGACTGAAAATGCCAAGCACTGCAGAGAAGAGCCCTTCATCAAGTGGGTTGAGAAATCATGCACTGGTGCGGAATTTCTGATCAGTGAAAGTTAATGCAATTTTGAAACTAAGAAATTTTTAAGGAGGAAAATGTTTCCAAAAAGACTTCATGGCAGAACTACAACTTGAATTTTTTTCTGTTGACTGTCAATCCTGTGCTTTGTCCAGGAGGCCGTATTGTCTTAGTCACTTTGACAGTGAGACCTTACCTCACAAAATTTAAAGGCTCAGGAGTAAGAATAAAGATGGTGGATGATTGTGGATTCGCTGATGCAGTGGGGAAAGGAGAATAGTGAAATGACACAAGAATGAGAATTGAACCTCAGAGGCGCTGGGGAAGATTAATGTCTTGAGCCCTCCGTGCCCATGGAATCCAGGTGAGAGGAGTCCAGCGTAGCCTCAAACATATTCAAGAGCTATGTGAGGTGGATTGTGGTAAAGAGTTCAAGGCTCCATAGGATGAACACTGGCAGGCTGGGTCTCTAACCACTGGGAAAATAAGAATCTTTAGCAAAAAGGAAGTTGTAAAAAGAAGGGAATGTATAGAAATGGAAATCTCTAGCCCCAAACAGGATCTGGTGAAGTGAAGCTGAGCAAGAGTTTGGTAAATAACTTGTGGGGAGCAATGCTAGGGATTGAAAGAGGTAAGGACTGTGAAGACCCAATATGGATGACTGAGGATGAGAATGGCAGTCAAGGGCAGTATTTTTCACCTGACTGGCCAGTAGGTACTAATTTAAGAAAATTATACACAAAATCACAGATTTCAAAAACAACACAGTGTGGTTAAAAAGCTACTCTGCCAAACAAAGCTCCTTGTCACCCACGCTTTCCTTTGAGTACATTTCTAGAGCAATTCACAAAGCTGATTCTAATGCTGGAAATTGCAAAGTCCCTAAGCTAAGTGATGAAATGACCATATGCCCTGTAATATGACATTGCAGATAGGTTCTGTTACAACCTAGCTAAGGTTCTTTACAACCTATGAAGGAAAAATGATAAATCTTGAATTGGCCTTGTCTTAAATATCTCTAAAGTAATCATGGGGTAGCCATTTCAGACTATCTTAGTGTACATGGAATGTTAATCATAGCTAAGTAACTGCTACTCAGAGGGCTATTTAGATCTGGTAGAGTCCTGATATTCTAAAGTTATATTTGAAAAAAATCTAATTCTTCATCACATTAGTGCTAATAATAGTCATAATATTTCCTCTAGCCTGTGTACCCCTTTTCCACAGAAGTACAAGACCTCTTAATATACACGTTATAAAATGAAATTGAACCTTCTTATGAAAACGGTCAACTGCCACACTTTTTCCCCCCTTTTTGAGTATCAGCCAAGTAAAAAAACTGCTTTTGCACCAGATGTATTGACTGATTGTTGCTCATGAAACATTTTATAGGTGATCCTCTCTGGATTTGTCTTTCATTTACCGTGTTTATATTAATAATGATAATACTCTCAATTCATGTGGCAGTATTTAGCTTAACAGAGTATTTTCAACTACAGTATCTCATTTGATCCATACAGTGCCCCTGCAAAGTATGTCCAGATGTTATCGTTTTCATTGCACAGACAGGGAAACAAAGGCAGGGGGATGCACAGAGCCCAGCGCAGATGACTAAACATCTGAAAGTTGAATCCAGCTCTTTCCGTGCCGTGAGACTGACTGCCTACAAGATCATTTCCATTGACAGCAGCTACACAAAATTATTTTTGGCTATTACGTATTCTGATAAACTGGTGTTGTTTAAAGGGGCATTTGAGTTAGAAAAGGAAACAAACGGAAAATAAGAATTGCAAGTTCTTTTCCATATGATGTTATCAGTTCCTTCGTGGTACTAATATCATTCTTTGAAATATGACCTAAAATATTACTTCTCTGGGATGGGCTAAGAAATATCTCCTAGACATTGTAAATTTTAGATAGCAATACACTAACATCTTCCTGGTTTCTAATAATATCCATTTATATCGGCTTCCCCTCCCCCAAATAATGGGCCAAATGAATACTCTTTTTTGGTATCGCAGAGCTCATCACTTTTAAATTCTCCCAGCTGCTGTTTATATGAGTAGGATGTCTTTCCTCTCATCCTCTGCCACATCTGTAATAAAACATCCTGGCGTTTCTTTCCCAGAGGAGAAGCCCCTGCCCAAGGCCCGACCACATTGCCAGGCTCCCAGGCTCATATGATTAGATAAGTGATGGCTCTGCCCATCTTTAAAAATGTGTCTCATTTAAGGCCGTCAAGGCGCCGTGTCCATCACTGCAAGAAGCCAAGCATCGTTTAAAATAATGAGACATCCTCATTTTCATTTTTCCCTGAGAGGATTGTAGCGATGTTTAAAAATTCTCTGAATTCTAGAACTAGGGCAACACATTGATTTGAAGAAAGCTATAATCTTCTCCTCTAATTTGAAGTGCACTTTTTCTGCAATGAAATAGAGTGTAGCTTTCAGAATAGCAAGAGCCCGAAGCCCACACAAAGACATCCTCATCCTGACCACTCCTCTTTCAAGTTGGCCCCATTCTTCTGAGTGCAGGAATTTATTAAGACCTTTTCAATAACTTTCAAGGTACATTGAACTAAAAAAGGAGAAAGGTTCAAATAATCTCTTCCAGATTTGGGAGGGGAATGATTTCGACTGCCAAATCATGATGAATATTACCTTCTGCTTTCTGCCACTTTCTTGTTGCAAATGATCTGTCTATTGGGCGAGTTCAATGACGGGGTCTCTGAAAGGATTCATAATTAAATTTTTTAAAGGAACAAATTAGCTCTTTGTCTTTCTGAGGCAGAAGAGTCAGGACGCTTACTCCTATGAGCGTTCAGGGATTTCGACTTCTGTCGGCGCAGTGCCTTCCACAGCCAAGGAGGCTTACTTCAGAGAAAGGCTAGGAGAGAAAGCCAGCCCTCTGTGATTTGGAGAGATAATCAGTTAGCAAGCTGTATAACATAATGGTTTATGAAATTCTTCCTTCAAGGACCATTATCTAGTGTTAATAGTGCTTTATTTCTTCCTCTCCTGTGCTTATTTAGAGCATAATTACAAGAGTGAGAGGAAGGGAGGGAGTTGGGCATCAAGGTAACCATTCGCCAAATTAATGCAGCCGAATAGATCTCTGGCCTTCGGGGCTCGTTTATCAATTAGTTCTGTTGCGGTCTGAGTTCTTGTATTTCCCCACAGAACGAAGATTCTTTGATTTCCCTCATACACCGGCTCTGAGGAAAGTCATTCGAGATCAAAACATTTTTCAGACAGGATCTCTTTTCCCCTCCCCAGTATCATGATGTGCTGTACAGCCAGCTTCTCATCCATTTCAAGAGCTTTTCATAAACTCGAGTGGTTAGCCCTTTCTCTCCCTGCCTTCGCATTTCTTTACTTTTTTTTTTTTTTTCTGAATTTCTGTCTTCCTTTTATTCCTCTTTTAACTGGTTAAAATTGGGTTGACTTTTTTCAACGGGTTTCTCTTTTGGACCATGTTTTGAAGTTACTGCATGGATTTTAATGTTCCCACCACTTTTGTAGTACCATATGGTCTCTGAATATTCAAAATTGTTTCGGAATAATAGGAATGCTGGTAGTTTGAGGTGACACTGTCCTTATTCTCCAGAAACCAAGTCAGTTTCTTAGAAATTGTTGACCCCAACTTTTTGGGAAAGGTGCCAGTGTCCTGGCTTCACTTTCCCAACTAATTATGGGTCGATATTTTTGTGTGTGGAGGGGGGTACCTCAAAGGAAAGAGAAATCAGCAGAAGTACAGGACTGTTTAAAACTATGCCATATTCCTCATGTGGTCTTATAAGAAAAATGAACTAGCTTTTTCTTTAACCTAAAAATAAGCCAAACTTTGTGTCCCTTTACACATTCATGTTTCATTCTTCTTTGAATACTAATTACAAATTTTTCATCCTTTAAAAGTTGGCTTACTAAAACCCGAGACTTAACTGCTCGAATCAAGAACATAAAATGTGAAGAAATGAAGTCTTGTGGAGCCAAGTATTTCATTTTGTTGCTATCCAGGAAAGTAGATGTTATGGATGAAGTTGTGTCCCCCCGAAAAAGACATGTTGAAGTCCTAACCCCCAATACTTGAAAGGTGACCTTCTTTAGAAATAGGGATTTTATAGAGGTAATCAAATTAAAATGAGATCATTAGGGTAGCCCCTAATCTAATATGACTGGTGCCCTTATAAAAAGGGAAGACTGGGACACACAGACACCCACAGGGAAAAGAAAATACTGTGTAAAGGTGGAGGCAGAGATCTAGTTAGTGCATCTATAAGCCAGGAGGGCCAGAGATTGCCAGCCAATCACCAGAAGTTAGAAGAAAAGTATGGAACAGATTCTTGTTCATAGCTCTCAGAAGGAATCACCCCACCAACATCTTCTCAGATTTCTAGCCTTGAGAATTTATGAAACGATACAAGGAACAGGTGTTGGTGAGGATGGAGGGAAAGGGAAACCCTCTTGCACTGTTGGTAGGAATGCAAGCTGGTGCAGCCACTCTGGAAAAAAGTATGGAAGTTCTTCAAAAAGTTAAAAGTAGGGGCGCCTGGGTAGCGCAGTCGTTAAGCGTCTGCCTTCGGCTCAGGGCATGATCCCGGCGTTCCGGGATCGAGTCCCACATCGGGCTCCTCCGCTAGGAGCCTGCTTCTGCCTCTCCCACTCCCCCTGCTGTGTTCCCTCTCTCGCTGGCTGTCTCTCTGTCAAATAAATAAATAAAATCTTTAAAAAAAAAAAAAAAGTTAAAAGTAGAACTACCCTACGATCCAGCAATTGCACTACAAACTATTTACCCAAAGGATTCAAAAATACAGATTCGAAGGGATACATGCACCCTGATGCTTATAACAGCATTATCAATACTAGCCAAACTATGGAGAAAGCCCAAATGTCCATCAATAGATGAATGGATAAAGAAGATGTAATGCGCACGCGCACACACACACACACACACACACACACACACACAGAGAATGGAATATTACTCAGCCATCAAAAAGAATGAAACCTTGCCATTTGCAACAACATGGGTGGAGCTAGAGTATGTTATGCTAAATGAAATAAGTCAGTCAGAGAAAGACAAATACCATATGATCTCACTCATATGTGGAATTTAAGAAAGAAAACAGACGAATATATGGGAAGGGGAAAAGAAAAAAAGGAGAGAGGGAAACAAGCCATAAGAGACTCTTGACAATAGAGAACAAACTGAGGGTTGATGGAGGGAGGTATGTAGGGGATGGGCTGATGGGTGAAGGTGATTAAGGACGGAATTTGTTATGTGAACACTGGGTGTTGTATGTAAGTGAGGATTCACTGAATTCTACTCCAGAAACCAATATTGCACTGTTAACTACCTAAAATTTAATTTAAAAAAAGAATTATGAAACAATAAATTTACCCAACTTAGGGCACTTTGTTATAGCCACCGTAGCAAACTAATACATATAACCTGCTAATACCAATAACCTACCTTTCTATAAGGGGAGGGCATTTGCAAGAGAGGGCAAAAAGGCCACCGCTGGGAAATATGAAGCCAAGAAGATCCAAAGACAAGAGAGAAGCAGAAATCAAAACCTAAAAGGATGCCCCTAATGAAGCCTGAATCCCAAAAAGCCAAGCAAAGAGCCAGAAAGTTAGTGAAAGACTCAATGACTAGACTGGAGATCACAAGGCTTTTTGTTCTCAGCTCCAATGTCTCCCCTTCAGAGAGTGCCCAGTTCATCTAAAGTTGCTCAACTCCCACCTTACTCAGTCGTTATCCCATTGCCCAATTTATTTACATGACTTATTGCTACCTGAAACGATTTTTGTATTCATTTATCATGCATTTATTTTCTGCCTACATTTCCTAGAAAGTAAGGCCGCACCTGTCTTACCAGATTGTACAACAGTGCCTGGCATCTCTAACAAGTGTTCAGTACGTCTCTGACGAACCAATGGAGTAGATTTGGAAATCCAAGGGAAATCAAAACTTAGGGATATTATATTCCTTGCGACACCAGGGAGTGCAAGGGGCCTGTGCAGCCTTGCCCATGGGTGCAGGGAAGCTGGAGTGACTGCCAGGCCAACTCGTGGCACCCGGGGTGTAGGAAATCAGTACTGACTTGTACTTGCCTGAACCATGACGGAGAAGGACATGAACCTGACACCCCAAACTATGCACAATTTACCCAAGAGATTCTACCCACTTGCTGCTGGACTGACTTCTGACCATACAAGAGGAGAATTTTGGCAAATTTAGGGGATTCTTGAAAAATAAATTACTCAAAACAGATTATCCAATGTGATTTCTAAGAGAAACATGTGCTCCTTAAATTGAAAATTCTGCCCCATTAACTTCCTGAAAGGTGAAGGTGGATGGCTACTGAAGGGTTCTGTGAATGAGGTAATCTCTGATACAGCAAGGCCTCTGGGGAGGAAATCTTTCAAGTGTTGGAGAGGAACGTTTCTATTTGGAGGGATTTGTATTTAATGGACGACAAGTTAATGTGTCATCAGCGTCTGTGGTTGTAGTAGGGCTGCTAAAAGAAATGACAAATGCTCTATGCACGACTTTGGATTTTAATACATTAGCGTGTCTGTTAAACAGGACTTTTTTTAATTTCATGAAACTGAAAGAACCCTCCAGAGCATTCTGCTTTGTGACATTCAGCTCCTTCCCTAGAACTTTCAGCTGACATTTTCATTGCATTTTAGTGGGCTTTTGCCTTTGTGTTTTCCAGGAAGAAACCAGAATCCTCTAGCAGGCAATCCATACAGGGTATTCGCTAGACCAAGAAAACCGACTGCAATCCTACGTAGTTAGAAGAATCGATCGACATATGTGCCCTGGACCCCAAGTCATGAACTAATCAACTGACATAATCCCCTCTCCCCATTATATCTTGCTCTTTATATCCTAATACTATCTGTCTATATAGCAACATTTCCCCCGGAAACTCGAAGGATTGGTGATGATCATTAACACCTATAATGTTGTCAGAGATAATGCGGATGTTATTTTTGCCCTTATTTTATACTTAAGGCTACTGAGGACAGAAAGCCACATAGCAAGTTCGGGTGGCTCAAGGAGTAAAACATGGCCATCTTGCCCAACACTAATTCCACCAACATACGTAAAATGATGCTTTAGAGTTAAATGCAGTCTGCTACTACTCTCTCTTCTCTTTGCTTACATTGCTTTTTCTGTTCCAGAGGCATATTTTTGTGCTTGTCTGGCCACCTGAGAAATCTATTTTGTTGTAAGCAAACAGGATGCTTTCCTGCACCCCTCCCTGTAGGTACGCATTATCCTTGGCCACTCTTCAGACTCTAGGCTGGTTCTTTTTCCCATTTCAAATCCTGTGTTTTATTGGTGATCGTTTGCATTTACTGGTGCCCAGGATGGAATGATACTGGGCTTACTTTTGTCCTCGTGTCTGAAAAATTCAGTAGAGACAGTGATTCTTTCAGTGTGTGAGTGTGAGTACACGTGTGTGTTTCGGGACTTCAGAGAAAAGGAACTGCAAAGTGTTTCTGAAGCTCTTCAATGGCTGTAGCTCCCTCCCCCCCCCCCAGCTTTCATGTGCTCTTTGCAAGTCATCAGTTTTTGCTGATCAAGGATCGCCATAGAACTGGTGTCATGCGGTGTGTAACAAACCAGAATGAACTAGGCAAAAATGCCAGCAATGGACACACAGCTAAGAAAATAAATGTGTGGATCGCTGAGAGAAGAGCAACATGCGTTGCTCCCCGCCACCCTGGGCTCTCCCGTGCAAGATTATGCTGTTGTCCTAATGGGCCTGAGGAAGCTGGAGATGACTACTCACCTAGCCACTCGCTAGCTATGTGATCTTGAGCAAGCTACTTTACATCTCTGAGCTTCCATTTTCTCAGCTGTAAAATGGAGATGATACCTCTCTTGTAACACCATAGGAATGAAGCTCTATGAAATACAAGGCATGGAGCGCACAGTGCCTAGCCCAGTATCTGCGTACCACACGCTTTTTACAATGAGACCTACAAAACAATAAATAAAATAAAATAAAATAAAATAAAATAAAATAAAATAAAATAAGGACCTACAATAACAATGGAAGAAGTTTGCTAGCTAAGAGAAAATGCTCATTCTTCTATGAAAAGTGTTCCTAAATACATAAACTTATTCATGCTCTCACCTATTTCTCTTATATTTCTCCCTCTTTTAGCCCTTTCTTAATCTCCCAAGTACCTGTTATTTATGCACTCCCTTCCCCCAGAAAATCACACAGAAAGGTATCAGAGAAAACAAATTTTCACTTACTCCTCTGGGGCATAGAACTATGGGAAAAAATAATCCTTAATATGGAAAAATAAATTACTATTGGAATCAGTGGACAGGATTTGGTGAAGGTAAAATCTTCCCTTGCACCCTTTAGATTGCCAGGTGGGTGACAAGCTACTCAGCTCAGAACAGCTTCTGAACTCCACTCACCATCTGACCCCTGCTTATCCTGAGAGCCTGAAACTTCACCTTCACCACCCTCCTCCCCAGCACCCTGTCCTCTTCCCTTCCTCCATGATTTGCAGTCCTGGCACACACCGTGCTTCTCACTTCATGTCTTTGCATAGGCGGTTCCCTCTGCTTCAGATGTCTGGTCCTCATCCAGATAATTCGTACTTGCCCTTGAAGGTTCAGCTTAGATAACTTTCGCGTGGCATCTTCCCCAAGGCCGCCTCATTACTTCAGTCCGGGGTGGGGTGGAGGTGCACGAGTCACATCGCCGTCTGTGGGAACGCGCCTCGTGGAGATACAGTGGGCAGTCTGCACGACCGTGCCCGGTTCGCCCACACCTTGCCCACCAACCCTCCTCTCCTGTGTCCTCCAGTAGCCTCATGAGGAAATTTTCTATCTGTTTTAATCATTTACAGGAAGTCTTTCCTCCTAGACCATGTGTTCCTTGAGGAAGACTGTGGGCTCTACTTGCATTTGTCCAATACCTCTCAGGCACCCATGTGAGCAGTGGCTCAGGAAGAGAGCTTGCAAGGTGCCTCTTCCAGTGACTATTTTTGGTTTACCAGCTTAGTGACAGATGACTCACAGTGTAGTAGGAAAGCATGAAAAGTGACAAGGGCACTAGGATGGTAGCGGCAGGCTTATACGAATCAGATAGCAGCCTGGAACAATGACAGGGAAAAGTTTGGTTTCTAGTGCTACCTTGAGACTCACTCACATCTCGTTGGCATTCGGATGGAGCCGCTGTCTGTATATCCCAAGCGGAGAAGCCCTTTTCTAAACTGCTGCTGGCTTCTCACTTCGTTTCGCTTGCTATTAAAGTTTCAAAGCATGCTGCACATCGTGTCCTTTTTATCAGCTATGGTGCACCTTAGAGCGGACGTTTCCTTCAGGAGCCAAGGATACCGGAGCTTCTATTTAGAGAGTACTTATTATGGGTTGGATGAAGGCCTGCCTGTGCCTAGAGTCATGCTGCTTGAAGCCATTCTAATATTCATTTAGTTAGAACCGTAACCACACTGAGTTACTGCTGGTCTCATATGGATCGTATATTCACAGGCAGCTCTTGGCTTTGACAGGCGGCTGTGTGTTATCTCTGCTATTGCCCATCATGTCTTTTCATTTCATTATGAATATTGCGCTTGGAAGCCTGATTTTCAATCTATAATCCCAGTTAAATTCTTTCAACACAGTCTGTCCATTCAAGTGCATAGTTTTCCTTGAAGCGGACTTTGTTGAAGTTGATATCCACGATCTGTTCTCTCCGTCTTCCAGGGCTACCACATGTTGCTCTAACTGGGAAGGAAGAGACAATTTTTAACATGAATGGACTTTGTAGCCTGGCATATATTTTTTACTGGCATGAGAGCAGCTCAAGTTCTAGAAAGAATTAGAGTTCCAAAGGACAACTTTTTAATGTGAACCAATTAAAGAGTTCTTTCCATCTTCATTGGATCTGTGGCCCGAAGCTCAATTGTGTCTCTTATTATACTCCTGCTGTGTGTACTGACAAGTGTAACTACATAAAAAGAATTGAGAGGGGCCAGCATAATTTCATCAGTGGAACATCAGGGTGAATTGTTGAAAACCCCAAAAAGTGATACCATTTAGATCAACTCCAAAGCGAATGTTGCCAGCTGTCTGAAGGGACCCTTGGGTGATGGTGTCCACGCCTGAGGGTAAGGGTCCTCTTCATCTGAAGCTTCCTAGGAAACTGAGAATTAGGGAGTAACATTCATGAGAGCCAAAGTTAGGAAAGAGTGAGGAAAAGTAGGAAATTACTTGTAGGTCAGAGCCCAGAGAGACCGGTTTGAGCAGATTTTCCAGTGGTCATGCATCCATTTTCAAAGATAGGGCTACAGAAAACAGAGGGATGTTGAGAACAGACTACTTCATCAGAGCCGAGCCAACAAACGCTCAGGCTTAGAAGCGTGGAAAAGAGATCAGAGGCCCTGTGTGAGGCTCTCCTGCTTGGAAGAAGACTTCAGTGTCAGAAGGTATTTAACAGCAAAGAGGTCCTTTTGTGAAGACGGGAAACTCCTCTTTAATTCCTAATGTTCAGTTTACTTCAGGTTCCTCCAGAGTTTATAATCTAATACTTGTTAATTGGGTATGAATATACATAAATAACCTCTATCCAGGGGAGGGAAGGGAGGGTGGTCGTGTCAGGAAGTTTTTAGTAATGGTGGAAATGAATGATTATGTGTATGATTTGAGTCATCGTGGGTAATTCTAACACCCTTACTATGTTCGTGTGAGGATGTAAAGTGACTAAATCTGAACGACAACTGTACTTTCTTGATTTTACAGAGTTAAGAGGAAGATTTATGAGACATGGAACCTTCCATCAGGTTTGGAAGACAGTAAAGGGAATGCAGAGATGCCAGACCACCACTAAGACCCATGAACAATCCTGCTCTCACGCTTCTCTGTCGAACTTTAAGACTTATTAGTAATATGCGGCCTTTGCAAGATGAAAACAAACTAATGCCAAGAAGGCATATTCTTCCATATTTGAAATAGACGTGCTCCCAAGACAATGGCTTCAAAGGTCTCCTGTCTCTATGTTTTGACAGTTGTGTGCTGGGCCAGCGCCCTCTGGTATCTGAGTATAACTCGTCCCACTTCTTCCTACACTGGCTCCAAGCCATTCAGCCACCTAACAGTTGCCAGGAAAAACTTCACCTTTGGCAACATAAGAACTCGACCTATAAACCCACATTCTTTTGAATTTCTTATAAATGAGCCCAACAAATGTGAGAAAAACATTCCTTTCCTTGTTATCCTCATCAGCACCACCCACAAAGAATTCGACGCCCGCCAGGCAATCCGAGAGACGTGGGGGGATGAGAACAATTTCAAAGGGATCAAGATAGCCACTCTTTTCCTCCTGGGCAAGAACGCTGATCCTGTCCTAAATCAGATGGTGGAGCAAGAGAGCCAAATCTTCCACGACATCATTGTGGAGGACTTTATTGACTCCTACCATAACCTTACCCTCAAAACATTAATGGGAATGAGATGGGTGGCCACTTTTTGTTCAAAAGCCAAATATGTCATGAAAACAGACAGTGACATTTTTGTAAACATGGACAACCTTATTTATAAACTACTAAAACCCTCCACCAAGCCAAGAAGAAGGTATTTCACTGGCTATGTCATCAACGGAGGGCCAATCCGGGACGTCCGCAGTAAGTGGTACATGCCCAGGGATTTGTACCCTGACAGTAACTACCCACCATTCTGTTCGGGGACTGGCTATATCTTTTCAGCTGATGTGGCTGAACTCATTTATAAGACCTCACTCCATACAAGGCTGCTTCACCTTGAAGATGTCTATGTGGGACTGTGTCTTCGAAAACTGGGCATACATCCTTTCCAGAACAGTGGCTTCAATCACTGGAAAATGGCCTACAGTTTGTGTAGATATCGCCGCGTGATCACCGTGCATCAAATCTCTCCAGAAGAAATGCACAGAATCTGGAATGACATGTCAAGCAAGAAACATCTCAGATGTTAGGATTTTTACCGATGTAAATACATTTCTTTTCTTTTTTAAGAAATGGGGCCTGGGGTGTTGGTGTTTTACTGGTGTCACCTGGGGAAATGAACCAGTGTAGGGGTTTTGTAAAAAGCTTTTTTCTTCCCTCTCCTAGTTTCTTTCTTGGATTACCGATTTACAAATGTTAGGCTCTGGTCATAGAAACAATACATGAGTTAGAAGGGCCAGATTTCATTCTCAGGTCCTGAGGCGTTGTGTTTATCTCAAAAAGCAACATCCTAACAACTGCTAGGATTTACATACTGTGCATATGAGATAAAAATCTGATTCTGGGAAACCGAGACTCGTGGTAATGTCTTCATATCATCTCTGCAAAAATAAAAGTAAATAACTCTTTTTCAGAAATAATACACAGTCAGGAAGACACACCCAATGTGATTATTAATATTGTATGTGCCGTTACATTGAATTTTTACATCTCTTGCCATGTAATGTGTACAGTATTTGCGGTTCCACCAAGAAATGAACTTAGGCCTGGCAGGGAGGCTGCAGGTCAATAAATGGAAATTTAAACTTGAAAATCAAATATTCTATATGGTTGGAAGACAACTCTGCTTGCTCATCCAAGGATTAAATCTGGTCATCGGGTGGAATGTATATAAAATGCTACTTAAAAAATAAACAAAAGATTTTTTTTTTTTTTTTTTTTTTTTTTTTTTTTTTGGTCTTTCAGATCAAACATTACCTGGTGCCTCCAAGGAGATTTTGCCAAATGTAATCTCACCTGCTTCCCTCCATATGGTGTTGCTAAGTGCATTTTATCGTTTCTGGCTCAGGAAGGCACATGTGTAGAAAAAAGTTGGTAGGAGGGCAGAAAAACAATAAATTACATGGAGAAAATACAAATTTATGTATGCATTATAACTAACATAAGCAAGCTTAGCAATCGTGTAAGATGCCTCGCCCACACATTTGCAAAGCATGTGAGATCATCTTTCAGTGGGTCCCAATGTTACTGAATGCGTTAGCCCTAAGTTGATGGATGTAATATTCTAACGTCTGAAACATCCAAGTACCTCTAGCAGCAATGCTGTTAGGGGTAGGAGCTGTTCTGGAAGCTCTGTGAGGTTCATGGGAAGGAAAGGGGGGGAAGCTTGGGATCAGTGTCTGTTGATACCATCATACTTGTTGGGTCATGTGAGCAAGCATCTTAACCTTGCTGTGCTTCAATATGCTCATTTATAAAATGGATGGAAAAAACACCTACCTCACAGGTGCTGTGAGAGCAAATTGCATTTGCTAAGTGTTTTGAGATCCTTAGCTTAAGAGGTGCTAATGCAATGTGTCATGTGTTATGCCAGATGCTAAAATAATTAATTACAACGATGGTCATCAGTAGTAATAACATCATCTTAAATATAAATTCTGCCAACATAAAGATCGAATATGAACTATCAGTGCATCTGATTCTTCTAAAACTTTGACTTTTCCCTGGATGTCTTAGGTGTTTGGAAAAGCTTCAATTTCTCCATCATGTCCTCTGGTTTCAATGAATAAGTTTTTACTTCGGTGCAGTGCTTGATTTCCCGGGGTGCTGAAAGTGAAGGCAGCTGCCTTTCTTTGGGGAGGAGCCTCTGGCTGGAAGCATATCACAATAATTGAATCACATGTTTGCAAAATGCATTATATCCCATCAACTTAGATCTCAGGAAACATTGATCTGAATTCTCAATAAGAACTTTGAGGGCCAGGAGAGCTAGTCCCCCTCTATCAGAAGAAGAATAGGCACTCTGCAAACCCACACATTGCACATCTTCTATTCATTAGAAAACTTCTGTTTGTTTTCATTCAATGACATCCTGCCACTGAAAGAATATAACTTTTCTTTTAACCTGACCTTTAGAAGCTCCCCCTAGAAGTTGATAGCAAACAAGTAAACAAAATGAACAAATGGAAGTCATGGCCTATTTCTTAACAACACTGGATCTCTTATCCCCAGCCCAAAAGAATGCAATAGGAGACAGGTCTTCCTGTCCTTCAGTACATCTTCATCAAACAGTCAGCTGGACTGCCGAGTTTGATTGGAAAACAGCATTAGGTAGCCTGGGGAGAGATGGATCGACACAAGGTGAGCCTGTCTGTAACCCCCAACCCTCAACTGCTGTGAGTTCCGGTCATTGGAAAAGTCCCATGACTTGGTACTTGGTTCACGTTTCAGTCACATAGCTGAATCGAGCCTCTGTCTTCTACTATCATCTCGCATTTACCTTATGCGCAGTCAAGCCGCCTTCGTGTCAAGGAATGGCACATTATAAACATCATATATGTACATCTATGAATTGTTTTCTCTGTGTGTGTGTGTGTACATTATAAATAGAGCCCTAATCTTTAAAAGGAGCAAAAATCAGAGAATCATATGTCTTAAAGAACTATTTCCTAACTTTTTTATGCTAGGTAGTGCCCATGTGACAAACATGTAAATATTCATCAAAGACCATATGTATATATTTTAAAGGCATTTTTTTTCTTCTTCCCTGTATGTATAGCTAGAATCTGCTTGTTATGTACATTTTCTTCTGCATGGAGCTTGGTGAGGCAAGGCCATTTGTCCAGTGTTTCAATAGCCAAAAGCATGTTTGCCCTTCATTTTTTTGAATGTTCAAAAAAAAAAATGTTTAAGTCAAGTGATCAGGAAAAAAAAGCTCTAATTTTCTACTTTTCTTAATTTTATGATGCTGGCCAAATTATGGTTTCAATTATTTAAGCCATTTTTAAATGTATTTTCATTTCTCTTATATAAAATAATGTTTCAGACAGTATTGTACCAGGAGTTGTTCAGACAATTTTTACAAAAACCTTCTGACTGTCCCCCTACCTGTTTTGTTCATTATGCATTGGATAACAAAAGGTATCATATATTTAGTGTCTGTATTCTTAAGATTTCTTTTAAAAATTTATTTTTGGAAAAAAAGTTTTACCTTTGCTGGCTAGTTTGCGTGGCTTTGGGTCTTCTTATATTGGCCCAAATGCCAGTTTCAACATATAATATTGTATTTTTAAATAACCAGAATCAAAATTTGAAGATCATTTTTGATTTGGATTAAATTCAGAAGAACAAAACCCCTTTGTGTGTTGATATGGGGGAAACAAACTCTTGACGGAGACGCTAAGGAAGGAGTTTTTCAATCAAATCTCTTCTATCAAAAGACAATGAACATTTACATGAAGCTTCTGGGATTCATTTTCTACCTTTCCTAATATGTGGGTTTAGTGGGGGAATTGATTATGTCATTTCTTCTGTAAAGGTGAGGATAGTTTTTATAAGCAACAAAGTAACTTGTGAATGAAAGAAGTAATTTACTAGAAACGCTTGTTGATGATAATTGACATTTAGGTATATCGTTATATATGAATGATGGTTTATTTATGTATTTATTTGTCAGAATTGTACATACTATTTCGCCAAACGTAATTGTCTGTAAAAGTGCACTCTCCAGGGGTACATGGGTTGCCAATCAAGCTGCTAATCAGAATACTATTTTTTGTATTAATGTTATAAAACTGAAAAATGACAACTAGATGCTGAAGATGTCTTTACATTCAGTTTCTTCACCTTCCTCTTGAAATGTAAACTGTTGATTGAAAGCACGATGCCAATGTATAAGGCCCATCTGTCATGAGGAAGATTATGGTTCCATAAAGCTGATTTTTTTAAACTATTGGGACAAATAAACAGAAGGAGAACATATTTTCCACTTTGCTTCTTTTCTGAAAGAGTCTCTTTGGTGGGTTGTGATCATTAAAATTAGCCAACACCCTGTTGTTTACCATTAACCTTCTCTTCAACCTCAATACAGGTCGTAGCTCACATCGTTCAGAGCCCGTCCCCAGAGCCCACTGCAGCGTTAACAGTCAGCTTAGTGATGGTTTGGTCCATAGATCACGGGCTGCTCCAGGATTTAGGAAACTGGTGTCTCCCTTGCCCCTTGGTGGCCTCAGGAAAGTCTCTGTTTAAAATTCTATGCGTTGAACATGTCATTGAATTCCAATTCAGAGAGCATTATATTGATAATGTGCTTGGTGAATTAGGACATATTAAATTCAAGGCAAAACTGTCATGCGTCCCCCACATGTATCCTTTGGAATACTGCACACTATTTTAAAAGTTTGCTCAGACTGGAAAAATGCTATTCAGGCATTCTTTACAGCAGACAAATAGATGTTGCTTGCTGATGCTTGACTTTGTAAGCAAGAGACTAATAGCTATTTAAGAGACAAAGTTCCTGTTATTATCAACCCTGAACTAGCTTACATAGGTCTTTACTTTTTAATGGAAATTTAACTGAATTCACTACCGCTGTACCTCAGAGTTCAAAAAGTTAAGTCCATCAGGTGGGCTGAAATACGTGAGTTAACAATGAAAACATTAAATATATAGATTTATATTCAGTGTGACTCTCCTAAAAGACCAACATCAAGAGCAAAGTTGTAAAAGCATGGTCTTAGACAGGAGCATCAGCCCCAAGTGGGAACTGGTTAGAAATGCAAATTCTTGGAACCTACCAGAAACTTGGGGGTGTGACTCCACAATCTATTTTAACAAGCCGGTCAGGTGATTCTCATGCACACTCAAGTTGAGAATGCCGCTCACGGGCTGGCAAACTACCCTCTGCGAACCACTTCTTGTCTGCTGCCCCCGGCTGAGAGTGGCTTCAGAACATTTGCGAAGACTCGAGGAGAGACGCTAACATCGAACCCCAACTAAGTCACATGTTTCCCAACGGTAAGAATTCTACTCTTCTTGGGGTGCCTGGGTGGCTCAGTCGGTTAAGCGTCTGCCTTGGGCTCAGGTTGTGATCCCAGGGTCCGGGGATCAAACCTCGCATCGGGCTCCCTGCTCAATGGGGAGTCTGCTTCTCCCTCTCCCTCTGCTCCTCCACCTTGCTTATGCTCTCTATCTAAAATCTTTTTTAAAAAATTCTCTTCTCAGTAGCTGTGTATTGCAAAAAAAAAAAGTACTTAATTTTGTTATATTTTAATTTCACTAATACAGAAACTGGAGATCTGTTTCTTGTTATTTCAGTAAGTTTATATATCTTCAATTTGCCTGTTAGCCTACAAGCTTGAAATATTTATTATCTGGTCCTTTACAGGGAAAGTTTGCCAACCTCTGACTTAGAGAAACAGGGAGACATCTGACAAAGGTGTTACATACCAATTTCCTCCAATCGTAAATGAGAAATCGCATCGCTAAAGCAAACTGGAATTGTTTCCATGCAGCCAGGGAAATGACAATGTAGTCATGATAATGAATTGTATTAAAAACCGACAGCTGCATATATTTTTAAAATATTTCCTTTTACTCTCTGGGTGATTTTTAAAAATTATAAAAACTTGATTCTAATTGTAACAATTATCCAAAGCTTAATTAATATATTGCTTAAAGATGTGTGGGTATTAGACCTAAGAGGGTGGGTTTCATATAGCTTGATTATCATAATTACAAGCATTCTATTTTCTCATTTACTTAATTGATTGTCAAAGCTTTCCAGATAAATTCACACTGCTGGAAGAGAATTGAATACATTTCTGAGAGGGAAAAAAAATGGGGCTATTTAGAAGAACGATGTGTCCCAGAATATAATCCATGTGAGCATGAAAAATTGCCCTTGGTAATATCTCCTTACCTCTTTGCTGGTTAAAATAGGCATTTTTGTGAAATGAAAAAGAAATGAATGAAAAAGTATTATTGATTCAACTACATCTGTAATAACACCGGCTCCACTGTCTCTTCAGCCAGAGGTGCCTAGCACTCCAGAAAAATTTTCCATTTAGTTTTCCTTATAGAATCTATTAGTTTGGTACATTATGTCGACTATTTGTTATGCCTCTTGCAATGACCTCAGTCCTCACCTGGGGGAGCATGGCGTGAAAGGTGATTTATTCTCTCTCCGAGGTTTATTCCAGAGCGTGTACTCAGCAGGGGCTGCCTGATAGGGCAGGCTGGGCAGCGTTACGTGTGGCGTTTTTGTGATGAAGACTATTTTTCAGCAGAGGCAAGGATGACCTCACCAAAGGGGTGAGGTGAGGGAGAACACATCAGAGACTTTCTCCCATTGCAAAGCCTTAAATTTTCAGTGCCCATTCCTCTGGTCTGTTGTTGTTGGTAAATCCTAACAGTAGCCCCACGAGGTAGTGCGACTGTTGTCTCAGTTGACAGATTAGGAAAGTGAGGCGATGGAGAATTGTGTAACTTACCGAGTGAGCTCAGGCCTCTGGCTCTAACGGCTGTGTCTGTAACCAGTGCGGCAGGCTGCCCCTGAAGGTGAGGACATACACCCCAACTCCCAGCACCCCCAACCCCATCCCCGTTCCAATGGAAGTCTGGGCAATTATTTTGTTTTCAGATCGGAAACCCCTCCTCACTTTCTTTGAGTTATAGTTTACATACTTTAACATTCACCCTTTTTAAGTGTACAGTTAAATGAGTTTGGACAAACGATATTTGGGTAACTGCCACCATAATCCAGATACAGAGCGGTTCCGTCTCCTCCCAAATTATCTTGCCCTCTTGTAATCGGCTCCCTTCTCCAGCCCCTGGCAGTCACTGATCTCTTTCCAAACTTCTATTTTACATGAGATTTGCATTTTATTCAGTAATCATCATAAATAATGCTTAATGTTTAGAAAAAGTTTCTTCAGATAACCGATTATGACAATTTAGTACAAAGAAAAGGAAAAACCCGGAAGGAAGAGAAGACCAAAAAAATCTTAAGAAAATAGTTAAACAACATGAAAGTACAGATAAAAATTCCAGATTTTAAAACTAAACCACCATTGATCAGATGATATACAAATCTAATAAATATTAATAAGAAGATGCAAGTCAAAATTCTATAACCCCTCACTCAGAGTCTAGCCCAGCTCAGGAGGAACTTTTAACAAAGCTTCTATCCTTCAGAGCTCACACACACATTTCTGTAAAGTAGAAAGAACAATCTATAAGTTCAATTATACTTTTTCCCTCTTGGAAGGAAAGGATTCTCTGGAGAGGCATCCATCACTTGCTAGCTCATTAAAAAGCCAAGCCCTCTCTGCACTGGGGGACTTGTCTCCACACGGGTCTCACACCATACTCAGATGAGCTCTATTTCTGCGTCTGCCTGGGCATTATATCGGTCTCTTCAACACATGCTAGTCCACATTTCCTTTAGGAAAAGAGAAGTTCACAACTACAGGTTTCTCTTCAAACTTTATCGACCGAAGTATCTGGCTTAACTTGGAAAGCATGCCATTTGTAACAATATGCTGTTCAGTCCCACAGGCAATCCGGGCTATAAGCAACATGGCGGTGGGAGCAAACAGGAGCCTGGGGCAGGAAGAGCAGCATGAGGGACACGTACACTCTACAGCAATGCTTCACAGCTTGTAATGTGCCTAGTAATTACCTGGGAATCTTGTTAAAATGCAGATTAGTATTGGGGTACTACCAAGGTTCTGATTTTCTGAGAAGCTCTCAGATAATGCTGATACTCTTGGATCAAGACCCTAGCATTCAAGGCGAGATTCGTTCGTTTGGCATTCATTTGGCATCTATGGAGCACACCAAAGGCTTTCACTTATTGCCTCTAAACCTTCACAAAAACTTGTTAAAAGGTATTGAGGATTAAGGCGAGGTTTGAGTCTCTACTGCAGGCTTAGGTTAAAAACTCATTCTTTTTATTTCATGTATATATTTTCTCTGAGACCTTATGGGAGAAGATTGAGGTCCTAGAGGAAGCAATACACCCAAGAAACAAATACAATTAGAGGCAAAACAATCTACTTAAAATATCACACTATTACTTTGCTGATACAGTGCCTAGTAGCCCAATAAAAGATTCTATCTTAAAACCAAGTTGGCACTCAGGGCATCTGGGTGGCTCAGATGGTTAAGCGTCTGCCTCAGGTCATGATCCCAGGGCCCTGGGATGGAGCCCCCACATTGGGCTCCTTGCTCAGTGGGGAGCCTGTTTCTCCCTCTCCATCTTTCTTCCCCCACTCCCCTCTTGTGTTCTCTCTCTCTCTCTCTCTCTCTGGTCTCTCTCTCTTTCTGTCTCAAATAAATTAAAAAAAAAAAAAAAAAACACAAGTTGGCACTCATAGCTTAGGTCCAGGTCAAAGATGGCTTTATCTTTCCACCAATCACATACACTTACCAAGCATAAGGTAGGAAGACTTCATAGCACATAAAGAAGAAAGTGGAAGGATGTATGGACAGGCTACGGAACTCCTGGTACTAGCTCATGGAAGCAACAGGAGCAGAAGGAAAGCAGCAGAGAGAGAAACACCTGTGTCATCTGTCCGCAAATAGTGACTCCCACACAGGTGTGATATCAGAAGCTAGATGGTCCCTCCCAAAAAAGGAACCCAGTATTTATTACTGGCACCATTTTGAGGTTGAGGAATCTAAGAGCTGGAGAAATTGTCAAAAATTGATAAGTGGAAGGATAGTATTCAAACCCCAGGTCTTTTGACTGGAATTCAAATGCTTTTTTCCATTACATCATACTGCTCTCAACACCATTCACAATGTTGGAAACAAAAGAAGAGAAAACTCTGGTTTTAAAGTATATACACATTTAAAGGATATATTAGCAATATACCCAAGGCCAAATAGGCAGTCAGTGCTTGCAGTAACAAACGAATGTGGAAGGTCAGCCCCAAAAAAAGGGAAATCCAGGATCCAGATTTGCAACCCAGAGACTGTGTAAATACCTGGGACAACAGTCTCAAAATCTAGGCCAAAAAAAAAAAAAAAGGTTTAGAACATCCATCAGGATTACTTAAATGGCAATACACAAAGAACTGGATTTTTTAGGCAGGAACTTTCATCCAAGAATGCTTTTAACTGCCATAAGCACAGTTGTCTACAGGATCCTCAGAGGGAGAGTTGTACCTCTACTTTGAATCTAGAAGTAACCTAGATCAGATGCAGCCACAAATAAATGTTTTTCAACAAAAACACAGAGCACACTTTGCAAAGGCTTTGCACATTTTTCTTATTTTTAAGGCAAATGGCGGGGGTGGGGGGAATGACGCAAGTAACAAAGGAAAAGAGTCAGCCATAGAGACAATGAGAACTTTTGAAAGAGACAGTGAGCAAGGAGCAGGAAGGGAGGGGAGTCAGAGAACAGAAAGCAGTAATTCAGGGTGAGGTGAAGATGAAGAGAAATGCACCTGTTTTCAGATTATGTTGATCAATGCTACTTGGCTTTTGCCATTGTGAAAAGTATCTAAGTAGCATAGGATTTCAAGCAAACTTTCCATCAAATTTTCTCCTAGGCAGAGAAGTTTAAAACAGGGAGGGCTCCCTAGAGGGAGTTGTCAAACTGCTTTTTTCTAAGATGATGTTTGTCCATTCACATTTTCTTGTATATCAGCTTGATTTTTCACTTGTTTTCAGTTACTTCTGTTTTATAATTATTCTCAGTTGGTTCTGATGTCCGTACCAGAAATGTTACATTCTTTTGCATTAAATTTACAGGTATGCTGTAACTGAATTCCAGAGATTGGACTTGCTTGGTTTTCCATAGTCATGGATTAAGTAATAAGTGAAATCCCTAACATTTTAAGTGAAGAAAGAGATCATTGGATACTCTTCTCTCCACATTGGAAGGAGGTACAAATTAAGGCAACCTAGCTTTAAAGTCCAACTTTAAAATAAAAATAAAATCAAAAGGAAAAGATTTACATTAGGTTTCTGATAAACTGTAAAATCAATTTCAGTTGAACGAACTATCATTTTGCTTTATTACTCTTGGGTAAATGGCAGAATATTGATGGAAGCCCATGGAGGCATATTCATTCATTCAACCATTAACTCAACATATATTTCTTGAAGGCTAACCAGGAATCAGACACAATGTTAGTACCAAGTGTTTATATATTCTTGTTGAGTATTCTTAAAAGCTCGAGTTTCCTTGTTATTCAAAATCAGAATATGTTTCTTAGAATTCCTAATCCCTGGATGCTTTAGTGGAACCTAGTTCACTATAGAAGAATTTGTGATACTATGATCACCAAGCCCCCATTGTTTATAGTTTGGTCCATGGAATCAGCATTTTTATTCTTTCATGAATAAACCTAACAGATTAGAATAGGTTTGATTAGTGTCTGTTAAGTAGAAAAGAAACATAGTAATGCATATGTAGTCCTGTATGTTTAAGTCTCTCAAATACTAAATCCATTCTCATTGCAGTGTAAATTGTGTTTAAGCCCCAACCCCAACCAAGAACCAGCAAGTTTCACTTACATTACATGCTGATACTTTCGTTTCTTCAAACACATGGAAGATTATATAAAACTTCAAATAGCTTTAATAATTTAAAATATATTTCTGTGAAATTAAGAGTAGATTGCATGATGGGCTATAGAATTTGCTGAAAAGCTTTGAGCAAGCAAACCTGTCCCAGTCCCCTATCCTGAGTCAGCAGCCATGTCCAATCTGTATTTACAGCTATGCATGGGCAACTGGACATGGTTTGAAATCTCCAGATCATTCAGCAATTGCCCACCCTAGTTGGGCATCTCTCACTTAACTTTAACTTCACAGAAATGTTCAACAAGGGCTTGGTTAAAGTCTTCTCTCCTTTATCAAGGTAGCTACTCCATGGTCTGGGGTGATCTCCCTACACCACACCTCAATTTTACTCAAACTTCAAGACTCAAGTCAAATGCTACTTATCAATATTCTTTATTGCCCTTTCATATCTCAAAAAAAGCATGCAGGTATGGGCAATCATAGTACGAGAGTTGTAGGGCTTCTCAAAATACAGAATCCTTCACAAATGTATTTGATTATACCATATAGTCTCTCTAAATAGGAAGTTCACCAAATATAATGTTGAAGTCACAAATGCCCCCTAATGTCAATCCATTGTTATAAGAAGAGAATTTTCTGGGTCATCGCCCTTCATGTTTAAAGAGTAGCTGGGCTCCCTTAGAATGGATCAAAACAATGACTACCAACCTTAGACTTTGCAGACATTATTTATCTTCTCCCCAACTCTGCTCCTTGTCCAATTTTCCCAACTCGATAATTGGGCCCATTAGCCCTAGTTCAAGTTAGAAATCTTTGGTGTTCAGCTTCTTTTGCTTAGCATAATGTTTTCAAGGTTCATCCACGTTGAAGCACATACAAGAACTTCACTCTTTTGTGTTTGGATAAATACTCTATTATATGGATATACTACTTTTGCATGAATTTTTCATATTCTTCCCTACAATCCTTTTTAATTCCTGCAGTCTTGGTAGTGGTGTCCCTTCTTTTATTCTTGATTTTGGTAATTTGTGTCTTCTCCCTTTCTTTTTCAATCTAGATAAAGGTGCATCAGTTTTATTGATCTTGACAAAGAACCAAGTTTGGCTTCGTTGATTTTTCCCTATTGCTTTTATTTCCCTAGTTTATTGATTTCCACCTTAGTCTGTTTTATTTCCGTCCTTCTGCTTATTGTCTAGTTTTGTTTATTTGATTCATTTTGTCTTTTTTAAAGTTTTTTTTCTTTTGGTGAAGGTTAGAATAATTATTTTAGGCCTTCCTTCTTTTCTACTATAGGTGTCTTTGGGTTATATAATCCCTTAAATCACTGCAGTAGGTGTATCACATAAATTTTGAAATATTTTGGTTTTGTTTTCATTTAGTTCAAAATATTTTTAATGTCCCTTTTGATTTTTCTTTGACTCATATATTATTTAAAAGAGTATTATTTTATTTTTAAATATTTGCAGATTTTCAATATCTTTCTATTGCTGGTTTCCAATTACACTGTATTGTGGTTGACAAATATACTTTGAAAGATTTCATTAATTTTAAATTTATGTGATTTCTTATTTTGTAGCCAAGTATACTGCCTATCCTCGAAAATGTTTCATGTACTCTTGCAAATAATTTCTACTTACTTCTTAGTCATAATTTCTTTCTTTATTAATACTCTCTATGTGATGTAGTTTTTTTTAATGTATTTATTATAGCTAGTTTAAAGTCTTTTTCTAGTAAATTCAACATGGCTTCCTTGGGGACAGTTTCTATTGACTGTTTTGTTCTTCTAAATGGGAAATACTTTCCTGTTTCTTTGTAGGTTCTTTTTATGTTGAAAATTGGAAATTTTAAATAGTACAACTTGCCAATTCTGGATATTTGATTTCTGACCCCTTCCCAGCATCTATTGTTATTGCTCTCTGTTGTGGTGGTTGTTAACTATTTCTTTGTTTACTGACTTTCCTGGAGTAACTTTATAAAGTCTATATTCTTTGTCATGTGTGACCATGGAAGTCTCTAATTAGTAAGGTTAGTGGCCAGCTAGTGACTGGACAGAGATGTCTTAAATGCCTTGAACCAATGTGTTTTCCAGTCTTTGCAGAGGTACTGTGGAGGGGGGAGGCAGGAGCATGAGCATTTTAAATGCTCTGGCAAGCAGTTTACAACTCCACCCTTGTGCACGGAGCTTCCAAGTTAGCCAGAATTATGACCATCAGGACTTCGTAGGTCATTCCTAGGTATGTGCATAGTCTGGTATGTGCGTGACCTTTTAGAATTCCAGGAATATGCCAGAAGTTTTCAAAGCCTCCTCTGGACATCTCAATTTCCAGGTTTTCATTTTAAGAATTTGGTCAGTTTCTTATTATTCCCAACTGGTAACATTGCCTCAGGCAGCTGTAATGTTAAACAGTTGCTGCCGATTGTATTTGACAAATGCTCTGTGGATAGGGCTGTTTTCACAGAGTGAGATCTGTGTCAGGTTCTTAAAGGCAAGCCCTGAGGATAGAGCCCCTCACTGAGTCATCTGGTCAAATAGGTAGGTATTTGGGTGTATTCCGAACCCATTACATCTCTTCCAGTGACTTGTAGGGTGCTGGTTTCCATAGTTATCATAGTAGTGGGCATGTTATTTTTCAAGACTACCGCAGAGCTAGGAAGAGGTGGATAGGAATGGCATATTAAAATCCCACAAAGCTCGGGGTGCCTGGGTGGTACAGCGGTTAAGCGTCTGCCTTCGGCTCAGGGCGTGATCCCGGCGTTATGGGATCGAGCCCCACATCAGGCTCCTCCGCTATGAGCCTGCTTCTTCCTCTCCCACTCCCCCTGCTTGTGTTCCCTCTCTCGCTGGCTGTCTCTATCTCTGTCAAATAAAAAAAAAAAATCTTTAAAATCCCACAAAGCTCACTGTTCCTATAAAGACCCAGTCCTATTTCTTAAATAAACCTCAGGTGGTTGCCAGCCTTTAGTTCATTTACAGAGTTCTGAGAAAGTTTATTATGACAGCTGACAGTTTTTTTTCCAATGTTCTCATTGTTTTCATGGGGGGCAGATTTGCAGATGTTGCTCTTCTATTCTGGAAAAGGATTGTTGACAGTTCATTGATTCGTTCACTCATTCATATAGTCATTGATAGTGGTTGTTTTTTTCACTCACTAAATATTTATTGTATTCATCTTGTGTCAAAAATTATTAAGTAGGAGTATACCAAGATTAAGAAGGTAGGGTCACTCAGATGACTTGAATGTGTAAGTACAGAGGAAACAAACTTTGGAAGTAAATCCTGATGATATAATGTGATTACTAATGTAACAGTGGTATGAAAAGAACATATGAAAGAGTAGTTGAGAAAGCACATCACTCTGTGGAGGCCTTGTTGTTAATGCTGTAGAACAGGTGACATCGAAGCTGAATAAAGTAAGATAAGTAAAAGCTCATCAGAGAAGAGGGCTGACACACCAGATAGACAGAATGGTGTGAGCAAAGACAGAAGAGATAAAAATGCCTTGAAAGTTCGTTTGCCTGAAGGATGGTGTTAGAAAGTGGCTGCTATAGACTATAGGGAGTAATTGAAGGGTTCTAAAGCAGAGTAGGTAGTGGTAATGGGGTATTCAAGGTAGTGTCAGTGGAGATTCAGATAGGTACAGATGACCACTTAAGTGCAAGATTGAGGGAGCAGATGAAGCCATGTTCTCAGCATTCATTTGTCAGAGTTCCTCCTTGCCGGTATAATTGGTCAGTATCCTTTGTAATATACATGCTCTCATACTTAGAACAATAGTCGAGATGTGCTTGGTGGTCCACCACCCCTAAATCACTGAAACTGGGGACAGCCAGACCCATAGTAAGTTTGCAATCAACTCAACCCCCTGACTCTTTTTCCCTTTTATGAGCACTTGTTCCCTCCCTTTGTGACTTCTTGATTGAAGGAGCGTGTGAGGCAACGGGGCTCAGGGAGGAAGAGTTGCAGACCGATGATCCCACTCAGGTGATCCTCATCCGATTAACATCCATTTTTTAAAAAGATTTTATTTATTTATTTGTTTGTTTGAGAGAGAGAGAGAGAGAGTGGGAGGAGGGGCAGAGGGGAAGGGAGAGGAAGGGGGAAACAATCTCAAGTAGACTCTGCACTGACAGCAGAGCCTGATGCAGGACTTGATCTCATGACCCTGAGATCATGACCTGAGCTGAAACCAAGAGTCGGACACCCAACCGACTGAGCCACCCAGGCACATTCATATTTAATTAGCCATTGTAATATTTTAATTTTTAAAAACCACCTTACAGAAAGTATGAAAAAGAAAAAAGAATCCCACCATTCTGATGCAGTTTTTATTTACTCCATACATTCCCTTCAAATAGTTTTGCTGTTTCTTTTCCATATTAACAATATTTTCCATACTATCTTGAATCTGATCTGTATTACTTAAAGCTATAAGCATGTTATATGTTGTTCCTCTCTTTGTAGACATTATTTTTAGTAGATAGATCACCCTCCTGCCAGGGCCCATATTATAATGTAATCAAAATGACTGCCCCTACCAGGCATTCCTGTCAAACGAAGTGGTTCATTGTTCCAAGAAGATAAAATTACTGGGCAGGAAATTGTATATTAAAATTATTTATTATTTTCTGCTTTCAAAATAGAATTGCTACCTTTTAGAAAAAGCACCAAGTTCACTACGGACCATGGATCGGGAAATACAGCCTGAGGTTCCACTTGGAGAACAGGGCACATCTTTGGTACTTTGGGAGCATTGCACCACACACATAGGCCTGCCTGGTAAAAGTCTAATTCAGCAAATACTGGGTTTTGGCATCTAAGGGAAACATTCTCTTCTAGCAACACAGAGAGCACTAGCATTTTAGACCATCACACTGATCTCAGCTTTCCTCTTAGGAACCTAGGTGGGTCTTTATTCCTCACAGACAAAAAAGAATCGAATGCCTGTGGTTGAGCAAAAAACATTTACTAGTCTAGGCAGTTATCTGCCACACTTTTCTCAAAGTTTATTTCTCTTTATTCCCAGGAAAAGAGACTGTGGAATAGGTCAAAAAGAGACCTGTGCACAGTGCCAATGCACCTTCTTTACATGTAATGCCTTATTCAATTTATTTTAAAATAAACTCATGCTGGGAAGGGCTGCTTTCCTAAAGGGTGAGAAATGACAGAGACAGTAGCAGTCACTTGTATTCAGAAAGGAAAAGTTTTCAAAATTCCCTGCCAGCTTCATTTATTAATTAGCAGTCCTCTACTTATATCACTCGTCAGTCAGCCAAAAGAGCTGTTAAGTTTCCTTTATTCAATTCCCATTTCACGTACAACCACAGTTTTGTATGACTCCACAAAAACAAGCCAGAACATATCTTTTCGGCTGCTGCCTGAATAAACTACACCTTCAAAGACTTACCCTCCCTACAGAGGTTTGGGGTGACCCTCAGTACACAGTCCAAAGAGAGCTGCACTTTTGTTGAGGGGAATGAAAGAGAATAAGTTTTCAAACTGAAGGCAACCTTTGAGATCATCCAGTCCAGCGATTCTCAAATACCATCCATTTGCCAGCCTAGGTAACTAACTAACTAACTAACTAACAAACAAACAAATAAATAAATAAATAAATAAATAAATAAATAAATAAATATAAAAAGCCCTTACTATTGGAAGTTTTAAAAATATGGGTTACTATACCTCAACCCTAGAAATTCTAACGTTGGGACAATCTTAATGGGTGATTCTTCTGCTCAGCCCTGTTTGCAAACCAATAAAATACAGTCCAATTTTCTCACTTTAAAGGAGGAAATAGAGGCCCAGGGAGAATGACATTCAACCAATTATTGACAGAGGCAAGTCAAAATTCCAAGTCCTGATTTTCCCATGCGATTACATTTTCTTCCTAAAACTATGACTACTTGCTAAGTGCCTTCTAAAACAAGTGGAGGGTTCACCAAAATAAGCTAAATGATCACTCATTTTCAGGACAGAGCAGTGCTTTCCTAAACAAAAAAGACCCCGGTGACTAATCGTTTAGCTATTCTAGTTAAAGTGCCTTCTACATTTCCTGGATCTTTCCCTATTACCTCAGTGCAACTTCACCTACGTGAGATGAAGAACCGCAGGGGAAACTTACTTGTTTACTTAGCAAATATTTAAAAATAAGTCTAAGTACTTTGTGATAGATCAGATTGTGCTAGGTCGTAGGAATATAGCTGATGAGCAAAGGAGACATAGTCCCTACCAAAATGGACCTATTAGTTTGGTGACTGTTAGGGACCCTTAATTAGGCGATTTTCTATTTAGTATGGTGAGTGTGATGGTGAGCAGATTATAGAGAGTTACCAAACTTTTAAAGCTTTTATACAGTTACAGCGGAATGATTTTGACCAACAGGCATTTCCTATTGCTTCAAAAATGGTCAAAGAAAATAAAAGATATGAATACGTGTATAAGTGGATATTATTATCACCGTTCAAATCAGCCAACTAGTGCCTATGGTAGAGTGAAGAGATTGGCAAATCCTCTTCCCAAAAACTCATTCAGATTCTCATAAATATCCATTTCAGGGTTCTGGAAATGGACTGAAGGCAAACAACACTATGGAGGAATGTTTAGTCATTAAAAAGCTGCTAGAACTCTAGTTAAGAACATAGGGAGTCTTCCTGGCCTGGGGTGGTTCCCATTCATTCCTCTCCTCCCCCAGCTCAGTCAGTGAGATAATTTGCCGGGGGGGGGGGGGGGGGCTAGCCATGAAAAGGAAGAACTTCACTGCCAAAGGGGGTTGACTTGACTTGGAGAAGAACTGAAAACCCATGTTTCCTTAGGCTATCAGTAAAAGTAGCAGTAGGGGTCAGCAGCAGCTCTGCCAAGGCCGGCAGCTCCGGAGGCCTATAGCTGCAGTTCTCATTGAGGTGGAGAGTGTGATGAGATAGGCCACAACCCCAACAGGGAGTTCTTGGAACCACGGGGTTATTAATGGCTGACTTCTCTGAAACCATGGAGACCAGAAGGTAAGTACAATGACATTCAAAATTCTTAAAAAAAAAAAAAGTCAGTAAACCAATCTATATCCAGCAAAACTATTCTTCAAAAATGGAGACAAAATAAAAACATGCCTAGATAAACAAAGACTGAGATATGTGACTAGCAGTCCTGCCTTATAAGAATACCGAAGTCCTTCTGGATGACAGGCGATGACACCAGATGTTAAGGAGGTGCTACAGAAAGAAATGAAAACCACTAACAACCTGTAGAAATATTTTCTCTTCTCTTAATAAGTTTAGAAGATGTAAGGTTGGAACAATTCAAAAATGGAATTTAAAAAACAATTCGTTTATAGCGGTATCAGAAAGAGTGAAATTCTTAGGAATAAATTTAACAAAAGAAGTACAAGTTCTATACACTGAGAATTACAATGAATTACTGAGATAAATAAAGATGATCTAAATAAACGGAAAGACGCTCCATGTACATGGGTTAGAAAATTTAATATTCCAAGTCCTAGCAGGCTTTTTTTTTTTTCAACTAACAAACAACCTGATCCTAAGACTTGTATGGAAATGCAAAGAACCCAGGGTAGCCAAGACAGTTTTGAAGGAAAAACCAGAGAATTTGCATCACTCAATTCCAAAACCTACGACAAAGCAAGTCAAAATGGTGTGGTCTAGTGTAAGGATAGAAATATATATCAATGTAATTGAGGGCTCAAAAATCTTTATGATCCATGCATGGTCAACAATGGTGCCAAGAAAATAGGGGGGAAAGGTCTTTTTAACAAATGACCTGCAACAGTAGGATATCCTAGTGCAACAAAAATGATTTTAGACTGGTACTTCACACTGTTCGCAAAAATTAACTCAAAATGGATAATGGGCCTAGGAGCCAAAAGTCTGGTCTGAAAATATGGATCTAAGAATTATCAAATTGGGTTGAATAAGATATTGCTGTTAGAAAACCCAGGAACACTCAAATCCTGCCTCATTAACAGCATCCTGGGGAAGATAAAAACACAAGTCTCCACCCATGCAGAGCGGGCCTGGGACCCTGGTCATCCCAACCACGGTGAAGAGAAAGAAGAAAAGGCAACGTCATGACAACAGCAGATGGTGGCCAGGTCTACTTGGAAGCAGCAGGCCCTGGAGCAGCCAACCAGGGCAGCTGCAGGGAAAGAAGAGACAGAGCAAGGGAGCAGGGCCTCCTCTCATGAATGATGGAGAATCGGTACTGAGTATTCAAGCCAGGAGAAAGGAAGAAACAAGTAAAATGAGGCACAGCCATGAACTGATCTTTCAGTCTGCAGTGATTCTGCCGACTTTTTTAAGGGGGCCAGTCATCAGATGAGTATTCTGTGCCTTGGAGAGGGATAAGGAGAGGATGGAGGCCACCCCCTCCCAGATATCTACCAGCATGAGTGTGCACAGTGAGGGGAAGGATGGAGAGGGAAGAGAAGAGGCGGGAGATAGAGATGGGCCTAGGGTAGCTCCTGGGGGAGCTCCCATCTTTAAGGAAAGGGTCCTTTACAGGTTTTGTTGGCTTTGGTTTTCAGAGTCTCTGAAGGTTAGTGGCAGGTTGGACACAGGCTTATCTCTTAATTACTGCTTAGTGAACCGCAAGGGACTTGACCCTGCTCTGGAAGCTCATGGAGGAGGTTTGGTAAGGGGTAAGACTGGAGATGGCATAGCCTTTACGGCTAATATAGAACACTAGTTACATTTTCTGGGTTTGAGAGGAAGTATTTTCCTTTTGAAGTCTGGTTTAGCCATTACAATCCCCTAAATAATGTAAAACTTTGAGAAAGTTACCAATTCTTTCCAGAATCCTTGACACAGGTTTTTCAAGTTAGCAGGTACTGCGAGGTGCTGGAGGTCGTACTCTCTTCTCTCTCTCTCAAATAAATAAATAAAATCTAAAAAAAAAAATCCTATGGCCTCAAGAGAAACCTTTGCCCCTCCCTTAACTACATAGAAGAATCAAATTGGGGGTCCTTCTCAGAATAAAGGTTATGAGCAGAGATACATTTTATTTAAGTGACCCATCTATATGGCAGGGCAAGCATCCAATTACCAAACATCTGTTCTTCTTATCACCCTTATCACTTATCTTCTTATCACCAAAAGTACATTCCTTTCCTCCAAAGTCCCAGACTCCTACCCCCTTCTCCTTAGTTCAGGGTGACATACAGACCTGATTTTACCTGACTGTCTAGAAATCCTGTGTCTGTGCGGGTTCCCCATACATAAGCTATTACATTTTATTTTCTCTTATTAATCTGTCTCATGTCAATTTGATCTTAGTCCAGCTACAAGGACGCTTGAGGGGACAGAAATTCTTGCTTCCTGAGAGGACACAGTGTCTGACCTAGGAAGAACAGACTGGGAATGAAAACTGATTGCTTTTTGAATCCGGAGTCAATTACATGTAAACAGATCATACTGGCCTTTGGGGGGTGGGGAGAATCTTGTGTTTAAATCCTGGAGCAAATTATTTTAAGGATAGGAAGGCATGGTGAAAAGAAATCGTTGGGGAGGAAGTCACTTCTTTAAACTCCAGATCACTCACACCTGTTGCCACGCATTTTGATGGCGTGTACATGTCTATAATCTATACATAGATTACCTCACTTCGTTCCCGTTAAAATCCTACAATGAAGGGGGGCTATCGATAATATTCCTGCTTCACAGAAAGCCAAAGCACAGAGAAATTATGTAGCTTTTCGAAGGTCACAGAGCTAGTGAGAGATGACCTAGGATTAGGACCCAGGAAGCCCTGGTTTCAGAGTCAAAACCTAAAACCACTGTGCCAACCAGAGCTGAGGTTGGCTTAGGGGCCGATACCAGACCTCCCAGCACAGTGGCTGTGGACTCGCCTCTCCCAGCAACTATCTCCTGGCTGAATACGGAGTTTGCGTAGCTTGGAGCAGCTCATTTTCGGAGAAGCTCTGCGAGGTGAGGTGGGGAGAGAAAGAAATGATCCCAGCTTTCAAGAATAGGCTGCATTTCACACAGGGCACCAGGAAATCAGACCCACGTCTTCCTTTCAAGATCCGTTTTCCCTCACTGAGCACACTTAAAGAAGAGAAAATGAATTCTGCCCATTGAAAAAGGGCAGACTGTAATGAAAAACAACTTTAAAGACACTTCAGCACATAAAGTCTTCGAGCTACATCACTGACAATGGTTTACAAGTTTATTTTCAATTTGCAGTTATGCTGAGCAGACATTTCGGCAAGCGCGGCAGTAAGTCAGGACGCGGCTGCAGCAGCGTGGGCTGAGCGGTCCTCCGTACAGGAGCCGATTGTCACGCCGAGCAGGTGCAGATTTACCCGGACACATCATCCGCACAATGGCCAGCCGAGAGAGGTTGCAAAATTATTTCCCTCCCCATTTTTGCTAAGTATACAATTCTAAGAAAGCAAATTTCTCAGCAAAGACTTTTTCCCCCTACAGAAAACGTCTCCTTTGAGCAGAGGAAAGAAAGCATAGGCTTCAAGTCCATCTTTGAATCCTAGCCCTGCCACTTGCCAGTCGGCAGCCTGGAGCAAATTATGCAAAGCCTTTGCACTTGACTTCCTTATTGATAACAAGGGGCAAAGATTTCATTTATAAAATGGGGCTGGGGGGAATTAAAGGAGATCATAGCCATTGTCTTCTTATGCTATATAAAAACAGGATTTTTTGGTTCACTATTGTGTCCCCAGCACTTAGCATAGCAATGGCACATAATTGGCGCTTAATAAATAGGTATTGAGTGAATGAATCTGTGACTAACACTATCCTGTGAAACTGACATTTAGAAACATATCAGAGATAATTTCTTCTTTATTTCTCCCAAAGGACAAAGTGAGCTCTCCCTCTCAGCCTGTGTTCCTTTCTAAGGGGATTACTTCCATTGACTAGTTGCATGTCTGTTATCTTAGGAATTTCTTCAAATGTAGGGGGGGGGCGTGGGCAGTGGTGGTGGTGGTGGTGGTGTTTTGTTTCCTGCATCCGTGTCTTCCGCTTCATTGGCTTATTCCCTTGTTTTATAATAAATCATTTTCACTGAGCCTCCTAGAAAGGACAAATTGAAGCTAGATTTTTTAGTACTTTCATTTCTAACATGTCATTATTCTAGCCTGCTATTGATAATTAATAGCATTGGTATAGAATTCGACTCTGAAAATCTTTCCCCTTCGAATTTCTAAGGCAATTCTCCAGGGTTTCCTATAATCTGATATTGCTTAATAAAGAAAATTTGGGAAATGTGGGTAAGTATAAGAAAGACTGAAAGCAACGGTAATCCCACTACCCAGAGATTAACCCTGTTCACATTGTAATATATACCTTCCCAGGACACACACACAGCACACATACATACATACACACAAAGGCCACGTTGAATATATAGTTTCACATTTTGATTTTGTTTAATTTTATGTCATGCTCTCCTCATGTCATCATATATAACTGAGTTACTTTTAAGGCCCTTTTCAACCCTAAGCATCAATGATTCTATGACTTGTTAAGAAGAGACTGTGACATATGGATGGTTTCCGTAAATGTAGCAGACAGTTTAGGAGTTGGTTTCATGGATACAAGCATGAAATAGAACTGTGGCAGAGGAAGATAAGGTTAACTGCCTGCCAGGTGCTTTTCATTTAGGGACACAGAAGGTTCTCTGTGAGTATAAGGGAATCAAAGACATATTACAGATGAGACTCAATAAATCGTCTAAGTATAACCTACAGTCAGGAAAAGCATGGTAGGATGGAGAAAAGGGCTGAGCAGGGCCTCCTGGGAAGAACACCATATGCAGCCTTTAGGATAAAAGGGGACCATATATAAGCAAAGTGCTCAAGGCCCCAAATGGGAGACAGGCGACCAGTGCCAGTTTCAAAGGCTTGCAAATAGAGATGACAAGCAATGAGAGAACACGTCTGCCTAACTGAACACACGAAGTCTCCAGCACTGTAAGGGCATATCATCTGGGTGAGGTTCAAAAAGGAATGGAGAGAAGTAAAGAAGAAGAAGGTAAAGGACACTAGAGCAAGTAGCTAGGGATGGAAACGTGGCATGCAGAGGCGAGGGCGCCAGCTGCAGACAGAAACAAGAAGCATCCTACAGCAACGATAGCCTCGCGGTGCAGACTTCTGGGTTGTGATAGTGACACCAACGCACACTTCTCATATTTCCCACTGCTGTGACAATACAGGGTTACAGTGAGTAACCCAGCACTGGAAATCGGAAATAAATGCCAACAATCCGACACTCTGAAAGGAATTTCTACTAGACAAAGCCCAGATGAGGTCATGTGGTTAAAACTACAGAGGGAAACCAGTGCTTCGCCATGTGAGACAGAGCAGCTCGTCCGACAGGAGGGTGGGGAGGGGAGTGGAGGGAGTGAGAGAGACTGCTCCCCATCCCTCTTGTCCTGTGTGGGTCCTGACCTCAAAGACCTAAGTCCTAAGATGGACAGTAAAGCGCGCGCGCACACACACACACACACACACACACACACACACGTGTGCATGTTTATGGGAACCTCAGCGATACCTTTCCCCATACACTGAGAGACACCGCGTACCTCACTGAGAACATGGTAAAAGCAGACAGGTGGTAGATGACGTTGTCACATGTGATCAGGCTTCAAGCAGGGATATAAACAGGAAGCTTCGCGAAGTAAAGTACTCTGGGGATTGTATTTGTCATGTTTCCGCTTGAACTGTCAGAGAAAATTCAACAGTGAATGTTCAGACAACTTCTACTATGAAAGGACGAATTGCTTTCTACGACTCAAAAGAGCAGGAAGCAGTAGACAACCCTTCCTTAGTTCAAGAGAGCTGCGTTAGATCACGTCTGTCAGAGTCGGCCCTGGATAGTCCTCGCAAGTCAACACCCGCCAGAAGTCTCCATGTGGAAGGCAAGGGAGTCATCAGTTGCCAGCCTGCCGTACTGATAGAGCTAGCGTCCATGGGGTGTAAAACCTAAGAGAAGGGAAAAGGTGCCATGAGTTCGAAGAGGGGAGGAGAAATCTTTCATAGAAAACAAAAGAAAAAATTAGAAAGCACTTATGGAAATACCTTGCTTTATTGTACTTGGCAAATATTGCATTGGTTCACAAATTGAGGGTTTGCAGCAACCCTGGATAGATCAAGTCAACCCTACGGGCGCCACTTTTCCGACAGCATCTCTTCACTTCGTGTCTCTGTGTCACATTTTGGTAACTCTCACAATTTTTCAAACCTTTTCATTATTATTATTATCTTTGTTATGGTGACTTGTGATCAGCGATATTACAGCTGCATTGGGTTGGGGGCACCACAAACCACAAGCTTATAAGACAGTGAATCTAATCGATAAAGGTTTTGTGTGTTCTGACTGCCCCACCCACCGGACATTGCCCTGTGTCTCTCCCTGTCCTCAGGCCCCCCTATTTCCTGAAACACAACAGTAGGGGAATCAGGCCAGTTAATGACCCCACGGTGGCTTCTAAGGGTTCAAGTGCAAGGAAGAGTCGCATGTCTCTCACTTTAAATCAAAAGCTAGAAATGATGAGGCTTAGTAAGGAAGGCATTTTGAATGCGGTCACAGGCCCAAAGCTAAGCCTCTTATACCAAGTATGAATGCACGGGAAAAGTATTTCAAGGAAATTAAAAGGGGTACTCCAGTGAACACAAGAATGATAAGAAAGCGAAACAGCCGTATTGCTGATAAGGAGAAAGTGTTAACGGTCTGGATAGAAGATCAAACCAGGCCCCACATTCCCTGAAGCCAAAGCCTAATACAGAGCAAGGCCCTAACTCTCTTCAATTCTCCGAAGACTGAGAGAGGTGAGCAAGCTGCAGAAGGAAAGTTGGAAGCTAGCAGAGGTGGTTCATGAAGTTTAAGGAAAGAAGCCAGCTCTGTAACACATAAGAGCAAGGGGAAGCAGCAAGCACTGACGTGGAAGCTGCAGCGAGTTCTCCAGAAGATCTGGCTAAGACAGCTAAAGAAGGTAAATACACTAAACAACAGATTTTCAATGTGGACAAAACAGCCTTCTTAGAATATGCCATTTGGGACTTTCATAGCTGGACAGGAAAAGTCAAGTCCTGGCTTCAAACTTCAAAGGACAGGCTGACTCTCTAATTAACAGCTGGTGACTAAGTGGAAGCCAGTGCTCACTTACCAGGTGGAAAATCCGAGGGCTCTTAAGAATTAACGCTAAATCTACTCTTCCTGTGCTCTAGAAAGGGAACAGCAGAGCCTAGATGACAGCGCATCTACTTACAACATGATTTACTGAGTATTTTAACCCTACCATTGAGAACTACTGTTCAGAAAAGAAGATTCCTTTCAAAATATTACTGCTCCTTGACAACGTACCTGGTCACCCGAGAGCTCTAATGGGGATGGGACGATGAGGTTAACGTGGTTTTCATGCCTGCTAACACAGCAGCTATTCTACAGCCCGAGGGTCAGCAGCTAATTCAACTTTTGAGCTTCGTTATTTAAGAAAAACATTTCATGAGGCTACAGCTTCCATATAGAGTGATTCTTCTGATGGATCTGGGCAAAGTAAATTGAAAACCTTTTGGAAAACTTCACCATTCTAGATGCCATGAAGAATATGATTGAGTCACAGGAAATAGTCAAAATATCAACATTAACAAAAGGTCAGAAGAAGCTCATTCCAACCCACATGGCTGACTCTGCAGGGTTCAAGACTCCGGTGAAGGGAGCAGCTGCAGCTGTGACGCAAATGGCAAGAACTAGAAGGACGGCCTGACAGTGGACAACATTGCTGCGGGGTCGGGAGAACTAGAACAGATGAGGAGATGCTTCTCACGGATAAGCCAAGAAAGTGGTTTCTTGAGATGGAATCTACTCCTGGGGAAGATGCCGTGAAGATGGTTGAAATGACCACAAAGGACTTAGAATATGACATAAACTCAGTTGCTAAAGCAGTGTCGGAGTTTGAGAGGATTGATTCTAATTTGAAAGAAGTTCTGTGGGCAAAATGCTATCGAACAGCACCACACGCTACAGAGAAATCATGAAAGGAAGCTATAGCCCACAGTACAGTATAAACATAACTTTTACATGCACTGGGAAGCCAAGAAAATTATTTGACCTGCTTTATTGCAATATTCACTTTACTGCAGTGGCCTGGAACTAACTCTGCTATATCTCAGTGTGTGCCTGTACTTTGTGTTTTCCTCTGTGTTTCTATGAATCCAGAGATGATAGAGAAAATAAGCTCAAATACAGAATTATTTGAAATGATCAGCCTTAAAAAGAAAAGGCCATATAAAATACACACACACACACACACACACCAGGACACTAAAAGTATAAAGTATACTAAAATCTACAATGAAAGTAGTAAAGAGCCGAGGTGATATTAGAAAATTAGGAATCAGTGATTTGAAAGACAGAATGTGAGGGAAGAAGATAATGTGAAGCCTTTGGATAAGAAATATTTCATAGGGAGAGGCCAAGGGCTACAGAAGCAACAGATGAAGGACAGCACTCCTGCAAAATAGCCAGGAGGAGCCGCAGCAGAACACGACAGCAGGGGGCCTTGGTGGCTGAGAACGTGGGCCCTGCATCAACAGGCACAGATTCAAAGTGATTAGTTTGAAAAAAATTGTTCAACTATTTTAATCTTGGAATTATCATCTATAAAATGGGAACACTGATCATTCCCACTTGATATGGTGGTTTGGGGAGTTAACGCTTTGTGCCCGACACGGAGGAAGAATGCCAAAATAGCTAAATTGGGGGGGAGGGGCGTTCCTACATAGGCATGTCTTGATTTGTGTTTAATTTCAAGAGTGGTTTCTGTTCTCTTGTATTTTCTATTTTCTGATTAGTAATGGTAGTTTTGGGTTGGGTGTTTTTTTGTTGTTGTTGTTGTTGTTGTTTGTTTGTTGTTTTTTTCATTTCCTGGATGAAGGAAAAGAGGAACCCCACAATTAGGAAAATAGAAAAATATGTTCCTTTCAAAGTGAGAATCACTCTGATTTCAGTCCTTTCCTATGTGAGTATTAAAGAAGAGATGATGATGTGCCAATATCCATGGGGCTTCCTTTTTTCTTTTTCATCTTTATCCAAATTTTATTCAGAAAATGAATAAATACTGAAATTTTTAGAGAAACTACTCAAGTTTGATTATGTTGTTCCCAGTTATCTCCTCAGCCCGCTCCATAAGCACTATATCCCACTAGAGCTATAACCAACGATCACAAACTTAGCAGGGTAAAACAATATAAATATCTTACCTTATAGTTCTACAGGTCAGAAGTTCTACCCAGGTCTCACTGGGCTAAAACCAAGGTGTTGGAAAGTCTGCATATCTTCTGCAAATTCTGGAGAAGCATTGGTCTCCTTGACTCCCTGCAGCCTCGGACTATGGCCTCCTGCCTCCTTCTTCAAAGGCAGCAACAGTAGGTAGAGTCTTTCTGACATTATCACTTTAATTTCTTCCCCTGCCTCTCTCTTCCCCTTTTAAGAGCCCATGTGATGATATTGAACCCACTAGATAATCCAGAATAACCTCTCTATCTTAAAATCAGCTGATTAGTAACCTTAATTCCTCCTTGCCATGTAAAGTAACGTATTCACAGGTTCCAGATATCAGGATGAGGACATCTTTGGGGGGGGGGACTTATTCTGCCTACAGAGCCAGTAAACAGGTTTTATCAGTAAAAAGAAACATTTTGAACACTGAGAATGGGGTCTCCAAGAGGGGTCTTCCTTCCCCATCAGGTACACAGCCTCCTCTACTAAGAAGGAAGAGGCTGATTTGGGGGCCATAAATGTCAACATCATCTACTCACTGTTTTGGTTTGTTTTGTTTTTAATGAATTAGTAATACATTCTCATAGTTGAAAAAGAGAAGATTTTAAAAAGTATCTAGTGAAAAATATCCCTCCTAATGCTGATTCTCACGTCTGTCTGTTCCAAACTTCTACCCACTTACAACTCTATTGACACATTCCTGTGTATACTCTATTGTTTGTGCATATTCAAGAAATTACAGGTACATCTAACTTTTTGACCCATTTTTTAACCTCAAAGTTTCTGTACTCTGTACCATATTTTCTTTATTATGATAAAAACACAAGATATAACATTTACCATCTTAGCCAATTTCTAAGTATACAGCTTAGTACTGTTAGGTACAGTCACATTATTGCCCAACCAATCTCCAAAACTTTTCTTGCAAAACTGAAACTCTGTACCCATTAAACAACAGCTACCCATTCTCCCTTCCTCTAGTCCCAGGTAACTACCATTCTACTTTCTGTTTCTATGAATTTGACTACTCTTAAGTATCTTATATAAATACAATCAGTATTTGTTTCTTTGTGACTGGCTTATTTCCTTTAGCATACTGCCCTCAAGTTTCATCCATGCTGTAGCATGTGTCAGAATTTTTTCCTTTTAAGGCTGAATAATATTCTATTGCATGTATATATCACTTTTTGTTTATCCATTTATCCCTGGAGGGTTACTTGGGTTGCTTCCACCTGGTTGCTATTGTGAATAGTGCTGTTATGAACATGGATGTACAATGTACCATGATGTTTTCATTTTATCAGTGTTATAACTTGGAGATCTTTGCATATTATGTATGCAGAGCTTTTCATTTCTTTCTTTCTAAAAAAATATCATAATATTTTGTTATTTTGGTGGACCTCAGAGTTAACACAGTGATGAGCAACTGTGCCCTTTCCATTAAGCAGAGTTTTCAAGGTGAAAAATTTTATCCTCAAAAATCGATTCACGTTCAAGTTGTCTTTCTTAGAAGTCATCAACAATAAGAGATTCTTAGGTTTTTTGACTGAATTTCTCTGATAAAATTAAAGATATATTTGTGTTGATCTAGAGACGAATAAAAATCTTGAACTCAGGATTGGAAAAATCTGGACAGTTAACATTGAAAGTGTTTGAACAAAGGATTAAGTAAGATAATTGTCATCATATGACTACATAACTAAACACATGTTTTCAAAATAAAAATTAAGACACAGTGCTAAGTTTATAATGATTTAAAAATCTGAATGAAAGTTCAGGTATTAGAACACTAGAATGTATTTTCATAAAATGATGAGGGGAAATTAAATTTTGCTAAGTTCCTTATCCTCTATAGACAAGCGTCAAAGATCTTTATGTTTTTTGTGTTTTTGACAATTCAAGAAATATGAATTAAAACACGTACAACATAAAGTTTACCAGTAATAGAATTTAAAATTATATGAATGAATTACAAGTTATCAGAGAATAATGACACTTCCCACTTGAAATCTTTGGGCCAGGAAAGAAGAAAAGGCAAGAGCATTGAGGAAAATATCAAAGAAAATGAAAATAATAAGGCAGACTATAAAAGAAATTCAAAGAGAGGAGGAAGGACTAACACAGCGCCCTCAGAAGGTGAGGTTGGAACCCAGGGAATCAAAAGAAATGAGTGAGGTCAAAGGAAATCTTAACCAAATAAATAAAAATAACTAAACTGGAAAAATAATACAAACAGGGTAAGGAAGTTCAAAATTGCCAGTGCTATCGGACCATAAAATAAGAAAGTGGCAAATGTCATATTTGACAAGAGAGACAGAAAAGTTTATTGGATACAAGGAAACTAGAGACAGATTTGCATCTACTCCAAATGGCATATTAGGAAAAGAAGAGCCTAGGGGGCTTATTCCTGGGTGAAGTTTTGGATTATCAGTCAGATACTGGATGGTCCAAGAGCTCTGTATCGGAAAGACAACGCACAGGTATGAATTGGGAAGGGCACAGGATTGGATTTGCAAAACGCATGCGCACACCCAAAAGACACGTAAGAAGAAAGTTATCTGAAGCTCTGCTATACTTTCTGCATACAAGAAAGATGGCATAAGGATTCCACAACCTTGAGAAAAATGGGAACAAAAGCGACCTCCCTAGTTAAATACTTAAAATCAGTGTGTAAGGTACACTTTTAGGAAAGGACATATTTTTAGGTATCCACATAAAAAGTCCAAAATAAAACCACACAAAAAGAAGTTGGCTAGTAGCACTGATGCAATTAATTTGCAAGGTAGGAGAAAAGTCATAAAGTGTAAGTGAAAGGCATAGTCCTTTCTTTACGATGCTCTGAAAATAACCAAAATTAATATATTAAAAGCTGGAAAGTCAATTAAAATTTATATGGAAGAGGAGCAAATTCCTTATAATCATAATATTTCAGAACTAAAGGCAACCTCAAAGAACATTCTATTCTACTGCTGTATTAGAAAAGGAATATGTAAGACAATCCGTGAGGAATAATGAAGAAGCAGAAAGCAAATCGGCCTTAAAAGAGACAGCAGTGGCTGCCAGCATCAAAGACCTTCCACTTTGTCAAAGGAGAAAGTGAAAACAAAGGCTTGGAGAGCTGAATTAGATATTCTTATTTGCAAATGAATTTCGTGTGTATAAATAGAAAAAAATAGGTGAAGAAATGTAGAAGAAAATATTCTTTAAATAGAGGGCATTCTTGTTTATAGATTTTTGGCAAGAAGAGAAAAGGAAAGGCAGAAGGCAAACCAAAACAAATGCTTTTACGTTTAGACATCTGAGAATAAAGAGAAAGAGTTATAAGCCAAAGAAATTAAAACAAATGGTTTCAGATGGCACAGAAGGAGAATCCACAGATGACGTGGGAGGTCACCAGCCACAGGTGAGCGGGCGGGGATAAGACCTGGAGGGGTGAGGGACAGCCGTGTCGTGGACAGCTTATGCAATGAGGAATGGAAGATTGATGAGCCAAGGCAGAGGCACAGGTGAACCGAGCCTGACATTTTGATGATCTGATCTTCCAGTTGGTATCTTTTTAAACATTTTTTTCCTAGCAATGCTCAAAGGCCCAGAAACTGGAGGAGAGAGAAATTGGAATGGGTTGCCAACATGCCACTGGGATTTCCCCCTGAACAGGGTTTCAAAATAACTTCTGCCCCAGCTCCGTTATGCAGCCCGCTTCATTAGAACTGACGGGTGAGATTGCCAGGGCTGACGGCTCCCTCTCTCCTGGCTCCAGACTCTGCAATTTGGGAAACAGTCAGCCTCAGAAGTCATCAGAATAGGCACCTGGTTCCTTGGAATGATGACTGGGAAGTATCCCAATCTGAAATATTTCCCACAGTCTCTGAAACCCCCCTCAGAGGCTCATCATTGAGATCTGGGAGGCGGCTTTGCCTGGCTTTACACGGGCTCTTCCTATGACCTAGAAAGCTCCTCTGTCTTCTCTAACCTGTCTGACCAAGTCTACTTATGCTCTATGGATTCGCGTCATGTCATTCCTTAAGGAAACCATTCCGAATACTCCTCACAGCACTACCACAACTGTACTTACACATCTCTGTACAAAATGAATAAAATTTTACAATTTTGCCTGATTATCAAAATGAGATTATCAAAATGAACTATATATTTGATCACTAATAAATCTTCACTATAAAGCAAAGTCCTTCGTAGTAAATATTGAATATATGAATGAATGAATGAATGAATGAACATATAGATACCTTTCAGAGAAGTAATACTTTAAAGCAGTGGTTGTCAAAGTGTGGTCCCTGGAAGAGCAGTATCTGCATCATCTAAGAATGTATTGAAATGCAAATTCTCAGACCCTGCCTCAGACCTACATAATGCGGGTTGAGCCCAGCCCTCCGTGCTTTTACAAACCCTTCAGATGATTTTGGTATGCTGAAGTTTAAGAACCACACCTTAATTAAGTCTCATCAGTTTTTTGCTTTAGGGAAGGAAACACAGACTCGAATGCCTCCAGACATCATGGAAGTTGCATAAATGAGTGACATAAAGGGAACAGGTGTAAAACAATAAGGAGTAGTGGAGACTGCAGCAAAATAGAGAGCAAGAGCACATGCCCCGCCTAAAGAGGTGAGCTCCAAGTGACATCCCCAACATGGCAGAGTAGGAGACCCCACCCTGGTTCCTCCAACAAAGAACAATTAGCTATCCATGAACAAAAATAGCTCTGGGAGAGGTCAGGGGTCTACTGAAGAAACTTCAAGAACATGGTGGAGCAAAAAAACCCTGAGAATAACCCCATAAAAGGGGTAAAAAATATTTCATTTTGCCTGTATCTGCCCATCCTCTAGGCTAACACAACTCAGCACCAAGAGGGAGCTCCTCTTACTAAGAAAAGAAAAGCGGGGTGAGCAACCACTTCCCCACATTTGAAGCACTACAAGGAAGGACCCACTTCAGTCTTACGCATCTAGAGACTGGCATAGCTGAGACACCTAGAAATGGCTGGGAACAAAGAAGAAGGGCAGGGGCTACCAATGTCAACCGTTTGGTGGGAGCAACCGTAGTTCCCAGCGGCTGCTTTGCAGAGGGCCCTGGCCGCCTTCGCTGCTGAGATTCTCAACAGCACTCATGGATGCTGTGGACTCCTGCAGCTTTCATCGCTGAGGAGCCCATCAGAGAGCCCAACAGACTGCTAGGCAGCGGATCCCAGCAGCTTCTGCTCCTGAGGAGACCAACAGCAAACACAGCTGCAGTAGACCCCTTGCAGCTTTCACTGCTGATGGCGCCATAGCTTTTTGTGTTTGCAGACTCCAGCTGCCCGAGTGCCTCCTTGCTCTCCACCCTGACCAGAGCCACTCCAGTCAACACCACTGTGGACAGCCTAGGCCTGGGATCCAGCGCAGCCACGCCGCCCACTGCTAGCCACAGCTTCTGCAACTGTGTGTGCGCACAGTGCCAGCTCAGGACCACGCACCTGCCCTGGTACCCGGAGCCAGCCCAGCCTCTTGTACCGCCACAGGTGCCGAAGGCACTCCCACCTGCACGCCACCAGCCCAACTCCCATCACTCGCCCCCACTGCCATGCATGCACCTGTGATTAGTCCTTGCAGCCACCTGAGTACACAACAACAGCCTAGGGCCCTGTTGCATCCGTACTTGGCTTCAGCCCCTGCCACTGGCCACCGCCCTTGCCACTGTGCATGTGCCTGCTACCACCCTGCCCCAGTTGATTATATGCACCCCCAATTCTGGCTACCAACACCACCTGCCCTGGTTCCATGGCATGAAATCTGGAGGTGCTGCTGAGAACCCCAACAGCTCTTGTATCCATTGGGAATCCCCTATAGCTCTTGCCACTGAGGATTGCTGTTGTTATATTACAGATCCCAGCTGCCTGAGCCAACAATTCACCATTTCCGCCCAGATCCAGACCAACCACAGGCCCCCACGCTTGGCGCCCCACACCAGTAGACCGGAGGCCACAGCATGCTCCACCATACCCCTACCCACATGAAGATCTTTCCTTACTAAAGTCAGTTATAAAGTCTAGAAGAGGTGACTGCTGCTTCCAATGTGCAAACTCCTGTGCAAGGCTATAGAGATCACAAAGAATCAGAAAAATGTGACAGCACCCAAAGGAAAACAATAAACTTCCAATAACCGTAGAAAATGGAGATCTATGAAATGCCCAAAGAAGAATTCAAAATAACTATTCTAAAGAAGCTCAGAGAACCACAAAAGAACATGGATAAACAATTTAACAAAATAGGGAAAACAGGGGCGCCTGGGTGGCTCAGTCATTAAGCGTCTGCCTTCGACTCAGGGCATGATCCCGGGGTCCTGGGATTGAGCCCCACATCAGGCTCCCTGCTTCACTGGGAGCCTGTTTCTTCTTCTCCCACTCCCCCTGCTTGTGTTCCTTCTCTCAGTGGCTGTCTCTCTCTGTCAAATAAATAAATAAAATCTTTAAAAAAAAATCAGGAAAACAATACAAGAACAAATGAGAAGTTCAACAAATAGAAAATATAAAAAAGAACCAAACAGAAATTTTGGAGCTGAAGAACACAATGAGTGAACTAAAAAAACTGAGAGCTTAGTAGGAAACCCAGTCAAGCAGAAGAAAGAATCAGTGAGCTCTAAAACAGGTCATTTGAGATTATCCAGTCAGGGGAGAAAAAAAGAAAGAGAATGAAAAGGAATGAAGAAAGCCTATATATGACTTATAGGACACAATCAAGCAAAACAATAGTTACATTATGGAAGTGTCATAAGGAGAAGAGAGAGAGAAAGGGACAGATAGCTTGTTTAAAAAAAACAATGGCTAAGAACTTCCCAAATGTGAGGAAAGATGCCAACAGCCTGGTACATGAAGCTCAAATGTCTCCAATCAGGTTAAACCAAAAAAAGACTTCATCACAATACATTATAGTAGCACTGTCAAAAATCAAAGACAGAATTGGAAAGCAGTGAGAGAAAAGAAGCTCATCACAGAAAAGAGAATCTGTCATAAGACTATTAGCAGATTTCTCAGCACATACTTTGCAGACCAGCAGAATATATATTTTTCTCAAATGCACATGGAACATTCTCCAGGACAGATCATATGTTAGGCCATGAACAAGTCTTACAAATTTAAGAAGCTTGATTGAAATCATATCACATGTCTTTTCCTACCATATTGCTATGAAACTAGAAATTAATAACGGGAAGAAACATGGAAAAGTCACAAATACATGGAGATTGAATAACACATTTCTGAACAACCAGTGGGGCCAAAGAAGATATCAGAGGGGATATTTAAAAATATCTAAAGACAAACAAAAATGGAAATACAACATACCAAAACTTAGGAGATGCAACCAAAGCAGTCTTAAGAGGGAAGTTTATAGTGATAAATGCTTACATTAAGAAAAAAGAAAGATCTCAAATAAAGAGCCTAACATTATACCTTAAGGAGAAAAATAAGAACCATCTATGCCCAAAGTTAGTAGAAGGAAGGAAATAACAAAAATCAGAAATAAATGAAATAGAGATTAGAAAGACAATAGAAAAATATCAATAAAACTAAGAATTGGGTTTTGAAAAGATAAATAGAACTGATAAATCTTGAGCTAGACTATTAAAAAAAGAAGACTCAAATAAATAAAATCAGAAATAAAACAGGAGACAGTACAACTGATACCACAGAAATACTAAGGATCATAAGTCACTACTTTGAACAATTAAACACCAACATATTGGATAACCTAAAAGAAATAGATAAATTCCTAGAAACATACAACCTACCAGGACTGAATCATGAAGAAATACAAATTTGAACTGTAAACAAATAATAAGTAAAAAGATTGAATCAGTAATCAAAATCTCCCAACAAAGGAAAGTCCAGGCCAGATTGCTTCATGGGGAAATCTATCAAACATTTAAAGAAGGATTAATACTAATCCTTTTCAAACTCTTCCAAAAAATTTAAGAGGAGGGAACACTTCCAAACTCATTTTATAAGGCCAGCATTAGCCTGTCACTAAAGCCAGACAGGGACACTGCGAGGGAAAAAAATTATAAGGCCAATATCCCCGATGAACATAGAGGCAAAAATCCTCAGCAAAATACCAGCAAACTGAGTTCAGCAGTATATTAGAAGGATCATATACCATGATTGAGTGGGATTTATCCTTAAGATGCAAAGATGGTTCAATGCATATGCAAAACAGTAAATATGATACACCACCTTAATAGAATAAAAGATGAAATTCATATGATTATTTCAATGGATGCAGTAAAAGCATTTAACAAAATACGACATCCTTTCATGATTAAAAAAAAAAAAACTCTGAACAAAGAGGGTAATAGAAGAACAGACCTCAAATAATAATGATCATATATGACAAGCCAACAACTGATACCATACCCAATGGTAAAATGTTAGAAGTTTTTCTTTCAAGATCAGGAACAAGACAAGAGCACCCACTCCTATTGTACTAGAAGTCCTAGTCAGGGCAATTAGACAAGATAAAGAAATAAAAGTTATCCATAAAAAGGAAGATGTAAAACTGTTTTGTCACAGAGGGCATGACCTTATAATAGCATTCTCTAAAGACTCTAGCAAAAAAAAACCTGTTAAAACATGTTAATAAATATAACATTTATTATTCATAAATAGTAAATAAAACTATTAATAAATGAGTTCCATAAAGTTGCAAAATATAGAATCAAATGCAAAAACCAGTTATATTTCTATAAACTAACAGTGAAATATCAAAAAAAAAAAGACATTAAGAAAATTCCATTTACCATAGCATCAAAAAGAATAAAATACTTAGGAATAAACGTAACCAAGGAGATAAAAGATCCGTACATTGAAAACTATAAAACACTGATGAAAGAAATTGAAGATGACACAAATAAATGGAAAGATAGCCCATGTTCATGGATTAGAAGAACTAACATTGTTGAAATGTCCATTCCACCCAAAGAGATCTAAATATTCAGTACAATCCCTATCAAAATTCCAAAGGTATTTTTCACAGATACAGAACAAACAGTGGCTCAACCGGTTGAGCATCCAACTCTTGGTTTTGGCTCAGGTCATGATCTCATGGTCCTGGGATGGAGCCCCGCATTAAGCCCCATGTTGGGCTCCATGCTCAAGACAGAGTCTGCTTGAGATTCTTTCCCCTTCCCTCTCTTCCTCCCCCCAGCTCCTCCCCCGACTTGCACTGTCTCTCTCTATCTCTCTCTAAAATAAATAAATAAGTAAAATCTTCAAGAAGAAGAAGAAGAAGAAGAAGAAGAAAGGAGGAAAGTCTGCCATTTGCAACAATGTAGATGAACATGGAAGACAGTTTCTATGTGAAATAAGCCAGACACAGAAGAAGGAGGGGGAGGAGGAGGAGGAGGAGGGGGAGGGGGAGGAGAAAGGGAGGGAGGGAGGAAGGAAAGAAGGAAGGACGGACAATCCTAAAAACCATATGGAACCACAAAAGACTCCAAATACCTAAAGCGATCTTGAGAAAGAACACAGCTAGAGTCATTATACTACCTGATTTCAAACTATATTACAAAGCTATAATAATCAAAACAATATAGCATAAATTAAAATAATATAAATATATAAATAATCAAAACAATATGGCATAAAAACACACACAGATCAATGGAATAAAATAGCCTAGAAATAAACCCAAGCATATATGGTCAACTACTTTTCAACAAACACACCAAATGATAGTGTCTTCAATAAATGGCGTTGGGAAAACTGGACAGTCACATGCAAAAGAATGAAATTGGACCCCTATCTTACACCACATACAAAAGTCATCTCAAAATGGATTAAAAGCTTAAACATAACATCTGAAACCATAAAACTCCTAAAAGGAAACATAGGCGGAAAACCCCTTGACATTAGTCTTGCAATGTTTTTTGGAATTGGCACCAAAAGCACAGGCCACAAAAGCAAAAATAAATAAGTGGGACTACATCAAACTAAAAAGTTTCTGATCAGAAAAGGAAACAATGAACAAATGGGAGAAAAGATTTGCAAATCATGTATCTGATAAGGGGTTAATATCCAAAAGACGTAAATAATTTACACAACTCAATAGCATAAAAACAAATAACTAGATTAAAAAATAGGCAAAGGAGTTGAATACACATTTTCCAAAGAAGACTTATAAATGGTCAACCAATTTATAAAAAGTTGTTCAACATCACTAATCATCAGGGAAATGCATATAAAAACCACAATGAGTTTCATATTACACCTGTTAAGATAGTTATTATCAAAAAGTCGAAAGAGAACTTGTGTGGGCAAGAATGTGGAGGAAAGGGAACACTTGTGCACTCTTGGTGGAAATGTAAATTTGCGTAGCAGTTATGGAAAACATTATTGAGGTTTGTCAAAACATTAAAAATTGAACTACTCTATGATCAGCAATCTCACCTCTGCATAGCATCTGAGGGAAATGAAATTACTATCCTGAAGAGATATCTGCACTCCCATGTTCATTGCAGTATTATTCCCAGAAACCAACATAGGGAAACAACCTAACAGTTCTCAACAGAAGCGTAAAGAAAGTATCCAAGAGGCTATTATTCAGTCTAAAAAAAGAAGGAAAGTCTGCCATTTGCAACAATGTAGATGAACATGGAAGACAGTTTCTATGTGAAATAAGCCAGACACAGAAAGGCAAACACAACATGGTCTCATTTATATGTGGAATCTTAAAAAAAAAAAAAATTGCACTCCTAGTAACAGAGGTAGAATGGGAAAAGTGGTGATATTGATCAAAGAGTACAAGCTTTCAGTTACAAGATGAATGTGTTCTGGAGACCTAATTATGCAGCACAGCTTGTGTAGTTCATACATTGTATACTTGAAATTTGCTAAGAAAGTAGATTTCAAGTGTGCTCACCCCACACACACCTCACCCAACTATGGGAGATGATGGATAGTTTGATTGTTTCATTTGGTAACATTGCACAACATATACATGAATCAAATATCACATTTTGTACATTAAGTATCTATAATTTTTGTCAAAAATAAATAAAAATTTAAAAAATTAAAGAGAAGAGGTGAGCTGCTGTTCTGCAGGAGTCTAAGTTTTATAGGCCAAAATTTTCAGTTTTCCAAGAGATTCAGCCACTTGAATTTTGATGTGACACTTACCAATTATTAACGACATACAGGCCTCACAAAATATATCTACCAGACAAAATGCAGTCTGTCGGCAGTGTTTGCTCTAGGGGTCTTCCCAAGCAACAGGATGCTTGAGATTTATTGCTGGGGCCCCAAGCAGGACCAAAATAGGAGACAAAACAGCAACAATCTGCCTACTTGATATTTTTTTTCTAGGCTTGACCCTGGTTCTAAGACAAAAAGAAGGAAGTATCTGGTTTTATCAGCGAAGTCAGTTTTATCTCAGTCTAGTAGTGGACTTGATATAAAAACTAATCAATATAGCACTTGCTTTAAGAACTCACTGGGGAACTGGTTATAGAAATTTAACAGGAGGAAAGTGTGTAATACACTTAGAACAAAATTATAGGTTTTTACTCTGAATATCACCTTAACCCCAAATTACACTGAGAGAAGTTGAAATTAATGGTTTGAGGGATTGCATTTTGTTTTGTCTAGTTTCTTTTTTAGACAGTTCTTTTCCTTTAGTGGTTATGCAATTGCCCAAGCCTTTACGGAAAGAGCCACATCTGTAGAAACAACAACCAAAATAACACACAACAGAAGCAAAAACCAAACCAAAAACCAAAACAACAACAACAACAACAACAACAAAAAACGCACACTGCAGGCGCTCTCATGCCACTCCTCCCAAAATTAGAAATATAACCAAAGCACCAGCAAACTTCGTTTCAGCCTCCGAAACTGACAAATGAAGCATTTAATCAAAGAGAAGTCCTGCCTGAGATGTAAAACACAAATCTTGGGAGTTCTTTATAGAGATTGCTTCGGAGAAATGGTTTTTAATTTAAGAGGCTTTATAACGATAGCTTGTGTCTCCACATCAACTGATAAAAGGACAACAAAAGCTCCAAGGAATTCTCTTAAAATCCATGCATAAAAAAACTAATGAGACATTTAAATTACCTTTGAAGGAGCTGAAAAGCAAAATTGACTGGTTTTTAGTCAAAAAATGTTCCTGTCCCCCAAGTAAATAAAGCCTAGTGAGGAAAAAAAAAAGGAAGAAAAAGAACATCCTGTTCTCCTGGGAACTCTTCTGTGAGGAATTCTTGGGAATGAGGCGCTGCAGAACCCTCTAGGTAAAATGAGGCTATGAGCAGTGCGCCTGACAGAAAACGGGGACCCTAGAAGGAGAATAAGCCACCCACCCTGTTCAGGCGATCAGACAGAAGCCTCCAGGAGAGAGTGAGGACAGTGATGAGTTTCTTCGGGTACCAGAGTCTCGAGGACTCTCCTCAAGGAAAACTATATACTTTCTAGAACTCTGCCAGAATGCCGGGTGAGTATGACAGGTAATAAGGAGGCTTATTGTTAACTGCTGCCAGGATTTTGGTGCCAAATAATTAGACAATCAGCTTTTTTTTTTTCCTATTTCATTTGTAGATACAAAATCACCATTTTTAGAGATTATAAAAATACTATGTGTAAGTGTTAAAACTTAAGACAATATAGAAAAGCACAAAGAAGAAAATAAAAACCAGTGACAATAACTGTTAATACTTTACACATATCTTCCAGTATTTATATAGCTTTATTATATGGATACATAGGTATAAAGATATAGGAAAGTATGTAGATTTGGGGATCAAAGTACACAATCTATTTGTAACTGACTTTATCAGAACATATTTTATATAGCATATAAAATATGCTTGTATATTAAACATTTTGTTAAGCCCTTAAATATTTTTATTCAATCTGATCGTAGTGTTTTTACATTTTTACATATTTGGGGGGATGCATAATTAATTAATTTCCATATTTGAGGGATGAATAATTTACTATTTTTAAAAAGAAACAGCAAGGTTGGAAAGAGAGAATTCACAGGAGAAAATCCAAATTAAGCATATGAAGATGCTCTACCGCACTTTTTTTTTTTTTTTTTTAAGAGCGAGAGCAAGAGTGTGGTAGTAGGAGAAATACAAAGGGAGAGAAAGAGAGAATCTTGAGCAGGTTCCATGCCCAGTGCCCGACCTGGGGCTCGATCTTATGACCCTGAGATCATAACTTGAGCCAAAATCAAGAGTTGGATGCTTAACTGACTGAGCCACCCAGACGCCGCTCAACTTCACTCACAATAAAAGAAGAACTGTAGAGCCAAAATTGCTACTAGTGTTTCTAACTCCGGCCCCCCCCCCTTACTAGTCCTATGACCATGTGCAACTTAACTTCAGTGTGCTTCAGTTTACATATCAATAAATTGGGAACAGTAGTAGATCCTCCCTCTTAGGGAAGTTATGAGTATTAAATATGTTGGTATTTGTAAAATGCTTCTAACAATATCGGGCACATACTAGAGCCATATAAATGTTATAAAAATTAAATGCAAACTCATGGTGATATGACATTGTTTTGCGGATCAGATAAGCAAAGGTTAAAGAACGGGATAATGCATTGTGTTGCCAAGGGTGTGAGGAAATAGACATTCTCATACATTGTCAGAATCCATGGAAGGCAGTTTGGCCAGATGCATCAAAATTGCAGGGTATACAAATCTTGTGAACAAATCTTACCTCTAGGAATTTATTGTACATATATGATCACCTGTGAACGAAGTGAGACAAATGCGAGGTTATTCATTACAGCAGTGTTTGTAATAGCAAGTGATTGGAAACAACCTACGTATTTACCAATAGGGAATGGGTTAAAGAAATCCTTATACAGCCACATGAAATCTTGCCTTAAAACAAAATTTTTTTGAAGGTTCCTTCAAAAACTGGCATGATTGAAAACCAATGTATTTTAAGTGAAAAGAGCAAGAGCAGAACAATCTGTACTGTATGCTACCATTTGTTTTTATAAAAAGGAGGAAAATAGTATCATATTTGTGTTTCCTTAAATATTATGAAACATCTCAGGAAAGATACAAAAGGAAGTGATTGATATCATCTCTGTAGGAGGTAACTTGGTGTCTGGGGAATATGGGTATATCTTTATATATATTCTTATATATTTGTAGTGGATGCTATGAGATGCCACCAGATTCCTCTTCATATGAGAAGCTCTCCTGTCCTCATCTGCCAGAAGTGTCTGGTTTTGAGTTGAGTCCCACTCTGGAAATTGCCTCAGAGGGTGAGGACAGCCAGCTTTAATGAAACTGATGGGGAGAGGGAGTTATAAACACTGGCCCCTTACCTCAAGGCAGGACAGATCTCAGCTCCAAGACTCCTCATGGGTCATGGGATTGTGTTTTCAACTGAGCTGATCAGCTGTTCAGCTGATTACACTGATATCCGCATCCCTGTGCAGCTTTTCCCCCTGCCCAACCTGGTTTCCTTCATTCTCCCACTGATGTAGACATCCAGGGCTCTCGCCAATAGACTTGCTTTCTTAAATCTCTGTCTAAAAGTCTATTTCCCCAGAACCCAACCCAGACAGTACTCTTTTGAAATTTTTGAATTTTAAATCTTTTTTTTTTTGGCCATTTATATAAATGAATCAATATATACCTAAATAAATTTTAAATTTAAAAAATTGGGGGGGGGCACCTGGGTGGCTCAGTTGGTTAAGCATCTGACTCTGGATCTCAGCTCAGGTCTTGATCTTCAACTCCCACACTGAAATTAATTAATTAAGTAAGTAAGTAAGTTTTTCCCCCTATAGTCTTGACAGTAACTCTTATTCTTTTCAGTATGACAATAAAATTTCCATTTTATAATTTGACTTCAGATTTTATTCATGTCTTTTTATGTTAAGAAATTGTTATTTTTTGGCAGCACATCTTTCAAACAGTAACATTTTGAACACTACGTTCCAGAGCTGTGCTGGGTACCAGGGGGGTGGACGCGGAGATATAAAATTGGATCGTTGCCCTCAAGGCAGTTGAAAGGACACGATGTGATACAACAGAAAAAGAATAGGCCCTAGAGTCACGTTCCCTGGGTAATATCTCTGTTTGGATTCACGTTAGCAGCATCCTTAGCCAATTAACCTTTCAGAGACTCAACTGCCTTATCTATAAAATACAGATCAAATACCTGCTTCTCAAGATTGTTGTTAAAATATGGTGACTTTAGAACACCTAAGATAGGGCCTAGATTCCAACAGTTGCTCAGTGTGTTTAAATATATATATAGTTGGAGAGGAAAAACATATCAAATGAAAATATAGGCAGGAAATGCTAAGTGTTAAATTTATGGCATCGATGACCATCACTATAGAATTCAGAGGAAGGAAATTTCTAGGGGATGTGGTCATCACATATTGATTGAAGAAATGAGAACTGAAGCGAGATCCTGAAAGGTAAGTAGTCTGTGGAGAAAGACGGGGTGTCATCCCAGGCAGGGAGAGCAATGGTGTGGACACAAGAGTGAGCTGGAAATGTTTGGATATGGGCAAGAGCCCACCTGGAATAGAGGACAGAGAGCCGGAAAGATAAATTGTGGTCAGATTAGAGAGGGCATTAAATGCCAGGCTAATGAGTTTGGGTTTTGCTCATAGGAAGCTCCTTTGGATTTATGAGCAGGGTAATATGGTGATGGAAGTACTGTTTTAGACTGATGACATTCTGGCAGCCAGCCATATAGATTGGGGTCAGCAAGAGAGGCAAGAAGGTCAGAGACTTCAGCTATAGGCCAAGCATTAGCTAATAAGGGCATCTACTGAGGTGCTGGTGGACAGAAAATGGAATAGGGAAGAAAGCTGTGAGAATCATGAAAGAATTTTTAAAAATCTAGTTTTGATTGGATAATGCTGAATGGTGACGATGAGGGAGGCTTCAGGACTGACATCCACGTTTTAAGCTGGGTTATGGGACAAGTACCATGGAACTGAAGTAGAGATGGAGGACAGAGGAGAACAATGTTCAGCCATCTGGGGAAAATAGGATTCATATATATTAACGCGGACTGAATTTGAAGTGAAGGTGAGGTCATCTAGCGGAAGTTCACCGTGCATGTTGGAAATCTAAGCCTGGAGCCAGGACAGCCAGTGTCGCTGGAACGATAGAAATAAGCTCTGGCAGATGATACACCCAAAGGCGTGAGGTGAGAGACTGTATATCGAGAGAGGCAGTGTCTCGGTGACTGCAACTTGGGCCATGCTCCCACGCAGTAAGAGAAGAAGACAGGAAGAATGATGAGAGAATAGATAAGAACCCCAGTAGTATGGTGCTGTAAGAGCCAAAGGAGAGGTAATGGTGAGAAGGAAGATGGCTACCAAAGATCAACCCTATCAGATTCTTAGGAAAGGTCGATGAATATGAAAAATTGATAATGTCAGTGGACTCCACTCTTTTGAGGTCATGCACTTCCTGCATGTGGGTCCAGGATGCTGGGAGGGCTGACTGCAGAATGAGAGAGAAAAGCAGAACAAGAGACACGGTGTGAACAGTGGGCTCTGGGACTAGACGCCCTGGATTTCGGTCCCATCTCTGCTACGAGTTTGCTGTGTGATCTTGTGAAAGCTGCTTAACCCCTTTCTGCCTCCGTTTCCCCATCTTTAAAATGGAGATAATTATGGTAATAATAGCCCCCTCTTAGGGTTTGTGTGAGGCTAAAAGACAGTGTATGTAAATGGCTCGACACAGTGTAGGCACAGAGTAGGCACTCAAGTGTTATTCATCATTTCTTGTTACTAGTGTTCCTGTTACCGGAGGTAGACGCTAGGTGGCATTTGGCCAAGAGTGTTGGTAGGAGAAGCAAAAGTAAATCAGCAGAGTAGCTTAGGAAATCTTCCCAGGCACAGGTGTGTGCCTATCTGCAGGCAACTGAGAACGGGAGCCAAGGCAGAACTGGAAACTGATGGAGCTGGGGAAAGAGGAACTGCAAAAGAGCAAAGTCACTGAGGAGAAGAGGAGGAGAGCACGGGTTTACGAATTCAGGTTGGCTAATTAGCTTGGGAAAGCGGACAACATCTGAGACCATAAAAAAAAAGGAGAGGAAGATTCATACAGAGATGGAGTTTTGAAGAAACCAGGAGGAAAACAAGAAAACAGACACGCGAGGACTTACTTTCCCCCAGTAAAGAAAGTAATTAGGTCATTGGCCAAAAGTGAGAAGAGCTGAGTGGGACGGAGGTCTCCACAAGCATCGCAAGGTTTCATAACAAATTCTGTTTTCAAGTTTACACCTCCTTCAGACTTTTTTTTTTTTATCCCTTTGTGGCTCCAAGGGCAAAGTAAAGAACAAAGGAGCATTACACGCAGTTAGGAAATCTTGTAGGATTAACCCGGTGCCACCCAGCAGCATTGATAAGGGAGCCGGCAGTGGAAACCAGCCCTAACCTGGAAGTCAGCTTGCCTGCTGTCGGGAGGCCAACCAAGGCAAACCAACTACAGCGGAGGCCACGGAACAAATCAAAGTTGTAAGCGAACCACACAACTCCCTTTCATCTGAGGCTTGAACAATAAGCCAACAGCCTGGAAACCTGACTTCTCAAGGCCTCTTCGAGGTCCTTTTGGATCTGTGGTCCCTTTTCACCTAGAATAACATTTGATACGGGGTGGTCTTCCAGGTTGAAGGTCTCTGTGGAGCCACAAATCATCAAAAGCAAATTGCTCTCTCAATTAAAAATTCATTTTCACCAAAGTTCGTATGTAGTGTAAACAGGCCAACTAAATCTGTTCGTTGGTCCTTTGTTTCCCAAATGGTTTTTGGCCAATTGGAAGGGAGGATATAGTCATTCTCAGATATGGTGCCGGTAGAGCCAAACTGCCATCCATACGTGCCTTCATCTGCCTTCTGAGTTCTCACTAGGCAACAATTTCTCGTGGTGCAACAGCTTCAAATGTTAGCCCAAAGAGTGTGGAGGGAAGAGTTTGTCCTGCAGGGCTCGCAAGCCTCTTTGATCCCAAGGGAATATGGGCATTTCAGATGCTTTAAACAAGCAGAGGGAAAAATCTGATGAAGATAAAGTGCTATGTGCCATAGCTCGTTATTCTGAGCAGCTTTGAGGCTGCCAGGCCATTAGACTTGCTTCTGTTTTCGCCATCACTATCGCTCTGGAGACGGCTTATTTGTAAAAGAAGCAGGATCTAGGACATGCGTTCATTTGTAAAAGATGCCACCACACACATTCTGCAGCTAATAGCGTGTTCATGAACTTTACCTGTGACTAAATACATTTCATTTCTTACAGCTGAGCTTCAGGAATTGGTTTTTGCAGCCACAAACACATCCAGCAAGGAAAATATGAGAAGCCCAGCTTTCTCCCTGCTTTTTGAAATGGCTTTTGCTGCAGATGGGAAAAGCCATCCCAGCTCTGAGTTGGCACTTCCCGAGGTCGAATCTTAGAGAGCTGGCGCCTGGGAACTCAAAGGCAAGGAGGAGCAGGTGGCTTTGGAAGAGTAAATGACCCTGAAGGTAGGCAGCGGGGGCGAGAAGCAAATGACAGTGGAAGGGGGTTGGTGGTTAGGCGCAGGAAGACTGGAGTCCCCACAGAAACCAGGCTCACATCCACAGTTCGCAGCAGCACAGTGTGCTTTGTTTTCCCGTCTCTAATGCGGTCATGGAGGTCTCTTAAAATGCTTAATAAGCCACCAAATCATATAGCACAACCAATTCCACATTAAATTACCCCTGGGGGCTGGAAAATCATCACGTTACGTTGTATTTGGCAGTGAAAAGGAAATGTGGGGTCATCCAGTGGATTGATTAGTTTATTCAGAAAAAAAAAAAACCACTAAATATGCAGCATTTGCTTTGGCCTTGAAAGCATTGAATTATATACTTCAACAGTTTGGCTCATTGAGTCCCACACTGCCAAGAGAAATTAGACTAGTTGATACAATTGTGATATCTACACATAAACTTAATACTGAAATAAGCACCAGGATTCCAAAACCCATCAAGGAGATATGCAGGATAATCATATTTTCCCCTTCTGGGCTACTAGTTCTAGAGATCATTATGATGTAAGGACATTTTAATGAAGTCTCCCATCCCCTTCCTTCACCCTTCCTCCTTTACTCAATGTCTCTGGCTTCTTCCCTCCTGCCTCGATGGCCCATTGTGGGCGCCATCATATCCTGATCTTCCCCAGGCTCTTTCTTCCCTGAAACTCACCTTTTTAAAACCATCCCATCCCATACTACTAGTTATCGGCTGAAGAATTAATTATTTTCCCAATGCTATTTGCATTTTTACAACTCCTTGATTATGGTGGAATATGACAGACAGAAGCAGGGCCGGGAAAGAGATGGGCGGGGCGGGGGGAGGACCAGGAGTGTTATTCTCAGGACATCGTGAATCATATTATAAAGGGGCTAACACCATTATCTGCCTCTCATTCTCAATTCCCATCCTTTTGCTTTTTCCTTCATCAACCACAGGCCCTACTATGTGTCAAGCCGCTCTACTCAGTGCAGAGGCCGGAAGACGGATGAGACACAGTCCTTGTCTTAGGCTCATAATCTGATGGCAGAACAAGGGTACAAACAATCAATTACAATGCAGTTTAGTAAGTAAAGCTGTGGTCAAGGTGCTAGGAAAACCCCAGGGAGGGCCTCTGCCTATTGCAAGAGAAAAAGGTATCCCGTACTCGGTCAGATGTGAGTTGGCATTTTCAAAATAAGTAGAAAATTGGCCTGGTTGCCAAGGGCATAAACTTGGATGCAGCAAACAATCATTCTGGAAGGAAAACACATGGATGGCCCTTGACCAGCTGTGCCAAATTCTCCTCCATCTACTGATAAAACCCGGAGACGCTAGTACCCCGGCTCTCAGTCAGCTCCCTGACGAAGAGAGTAGAGGACGTTGCCAGCTTCCTCAGAACCCACAGGTAAGACTGTGAATGCACCAAGATGTCGGCCCCGGTGACAAATTTTTCTTTGGCTGATGTGTGATTGGAAGCGCAGTAGCAGGGAGTCCGGGTGGCTCTGTCAGTTGAACATCTGCCTTCGGCTCGGGTCGTGATCCCGGGGTCCTGGGATTGAGCCCCACATCGGGCTCCCTGCTCAGGCGGGAGCCTGCTTCTCTCTCTGCCTGCTGCTCCCTCTGCCTACAGCTCCGCCTGCTTGTGTGCTCGCTCTCTGTCAGGTAAATAAATAGAATCTTAAAAAAAAACACACACAGTAGCAACCTAGAACCAGGGACACTCGTCTCTGCTCCTCAACGGGTTATCAGTGAGCTCCTGATTGGATCCAAACCGAGTCTGGCACTCCAGACTCCTCACTTTAGACTTGATTTTTATCCCACTCTATCTTTGGCACGGTGGGACCCTGATGAATTTAGGCATGTGGGGTAAAGGCACAGAAAGAATCGAATTGGGGTTTTTTTCTCCAGTTCTATTTGCTTGGATATCAGGTGCCATGAATATCAAGCCCTCCTTGCCTTCTCTTTTGCTCATATTCTTGGAAGTGGCCATCCTCCAAACTCGGGCTTGAACCCCTTACCTGTATTCGGGATGGTAAAATGCTATGGTGTTGGAGAAGGTCATCAAAAACACATGACCGCCAGTTGACATGTGAACTAGAGGGGCTTCACCGCCCCCCCCCCATCCTTGGAATGTGCGTTCTGCTTGCCTTTCCTGTTGCCAGAGGCCGCTCCCGGACATACCTGAGAGATAGTGATGCGGTATCAAGAACACCTGCGTGGTATACGTGACTGACCCAGTCAAGGCCTCTTTATAAACTTCTGAGATTTAGCAGGTGGGTGTGGAGATCCATTCATCTCGGGGCTGCACGAGATAAGCCTCCTATGTAAGTTCCCTTTGCTTATTAAAACTGCTACCTACCAACCTGGAGTGGCCTGCCTCTTTTTTCGGTTGCTCCCTGACCTCTGCATATGGGGGCTGGTTCCAGATTATACCCGGGAAGCTCCTAAAAGGGCTGCCAGTTGCAAACCAACATATGGTTAAGACTACAGGCTTTTGGAGCCAGATGACCTGGTTTAAATGCAAGCTTCTCAAGTTTATTAGACATATGACCTTGGCAAGTTATTTAACATTCTGTGCCTCAGTTTCTTCATCCGTAACCTGAGGATTATATTAATACTGGTCTTAAATTGGTATAAGAATTAATGTATCCAAAAACCATAAATGTGTACCTGGCTCATTTATAAACCCTTCCCAGGACTGGAAAGCAGAACCTTTCGGTGGGATTATAATGCAGACAGCCTGGAGGGAGCGACTTCTTCTTCTGCCCCTGCTGACAGGTGAAATGTGGCCAAATGTGCCCCCTGTTTCAGATTTCCTCAGCATGGGGGAATGGGTCAGGGTAGGGGGTCATTAGGCTCTGGGGAAAGAAATATGGGGTCTAGCTTTGGACAGTCTTGGAAGAGACTTAGAGGGACCCTTCATGGTCCTGCAGGGTGCAGACCAGCAGGCAGTGTTCCAAAAACAAGCCATAATAAAGAATAGTCTGTGTGCGGAGTTGGGCTATGCTCTGTTTCGTGGTTCTCTTTATTCCAGTGTGGGTAACAGAGGTTCGGGCGTTAATACTTTACTGCACTCTGTTCCTTCTACCCTCCTCCCTGGACCTAACCCAGACTGTTCACTAATTCTCCTGGAATCTTACAGTAGCCTTCCATAGGCTGCCTGGCTCTCCTCTTGCTAAGCCTCTCTCCTTTCCACCCACTTTCCCAGGACCTTCAAACTGATCTTCCTAAGCATTGCTCTGGTCACTTTCCTGCCATAAAATTTCGGTTGGCTCTCTACGGACTCATTTACCTGCTGAGGCCAGCGAGTGTCCTGACTTTACAAAGTGGGTCAGACAAAGTAAAACAGACACATTTTGGATCTGGAAGTCTGGGAATCTTTGTAAGCTCCATAAGGAGATGCACTTTCTCCCATTTATCTTGAAAGTAGAGGCTTTCTAAGTCTACAGTTTGTTTCCCACATTTAGTTCACACCTGGTACAAGAAATATCACTTCACTCTTAACTCTGGTTTAAGGAAAACAACCCTACCAGTCAAATGATTGTCTTAGTTAGCATGTTGACTTGATTGCTGAGAGATCGAAGCACAGTGGCTTAAGATAGAAGATTTATCATTTACACAAAGGTGTATGTTGGTAGATGGTCTAGGGTGTGTAGGGTGACAGGGCTCTCTTCCATGTGGTCACATTGGGATCCCAATCTTCCTTCCATTTTGTCCTCAGGAGTGGTTCTCAATGTCTGGTCCAGGACCTCCTAAGGAGTCTCTGAGACCCTTTCAAGACTTGACAAGATCAAAACTATTGTTTATGAGAATACTAAGGCACTTTTCCTTTTTTCCTTTTCATTTTCTTATGAGGATATAGCGAAGTATTCCACAGGTTACTTGACATGTAATATCACAACAAATTAAATGCGAAAGCAGACATGAGGATCTAGCTAAAAGTATGCTATTTATAGTAACATGTAATGGGTTCTTTGTTTTTAAATGTTTTCACTTTTCATTTCAAATATGATAAATATTAATAGGTATAACCCACATAAATAAAAGCTCTTGGAAGTCCCTCATAATTTTTAAGAGTGTAAAGGAGTCCAGAGAGAATAAAGTTTGAGAACCTTGCCCAAAGATCCTCCTCTATAGGTTAAAGCTGGCTCAGACCATGTCCATGCTCTAGCCAGAGGGCAGGGGACACAGGAAGTGGAAAGAAACGAGCTTTCACGAGGATGTCACCCAGAACCTGCCCTCATTGTCGATGCTCACATGTCATCAACCAGAATATCCTTACATGACTCTGAACTGCAAAGAAGAAGAGTGGAGTGTTGCAGCAGCAGCCAAGGAATGGCAACCATTGCCAGCAAGCCCCCAGACTGGGAGAGCCGAACAGACTCTGCCTAACAGCCCTCGGAAGGAACCAACCCTGATGACCCCTTAGTCTAGGACTTCCAGACTCCAGATCTGTGAGGAAAAGGATTTCTGTTGTTTAAGCTGTCAGGTTGTGGTTTATGGCAACCCTACCAAATTAATACAGAAGGGAAAGCAGCTTAAGAAATCTACTTGTGATAGAATATTATGCAGCCATCAAAAAAAAAAAAAAACCGAAGTCTTGCCATTTGCAATGATGTGGATGGAACTAGAGGGTGTTATGCTAAGCGAAATAAGCCAATCAGAGAAAGACAATTATCATATGCTCTCACTGATGTGGAATCTAAGAAACAAGGAGAGGATCACTGGGGAAGAGAGGAAAAAATGAAACAAGACAAAACCAGAGAGGGAGCCAAACCATAAGAGACTCTTAGGAAACTGAGGGTTGCTGGAGGGGACGGGAGTAGAGGGATGGGGTAACTGGGTGATGGGGGGTATGTGTTGTAATGAGTACTGGGTATTATATAAGACTAATGAATTACAGACCTGTACCCCTGAAACAAATAATACATTATGTTAATTAATTGAATTTAAATTAAAAAAGAGAAAAAGAAGAAAACCTACCCCTGCAACTAATGAAAATGACGGTAGGTAGAAATGCATGGGAGGAAAGAGATACCTTCTTTGTTTAAAAAAAAAAAAGTTGTATGTAATATCTACATGTGTCCAGCTGGCTTCGTTGATACCAAAAAGGCAGCCAAACATCACTCCACTAGCAGTTATGCATATTTATACTTAGGTGCATTGCTTTGCTTTCTCTCTGGGTCCCAGTCTAAGCATAAAGGCAGGAATTAGAAGCTTCCTTAAGGTCCCATTTATATGCACTCCGTTGTCTGTCAGAAATACAAGGGCTGACACGTGCTAACATCTTAAGTGCTGCTTCTCTGTAAGCACAGTGCGCTAGACCGAACTGAGCTTCCAAAGGAAAAAAAAACCAACTCTCTCCATATGTGCCTAGTAAATTGTTTTTCTTTTGTTACTTTACCATTGTCATTTTGAAATCAATAATACTCATTAACAAGGTCTTTCCTTTGAGGTTGAACCTCATGAAATTATAAGCCACCATGAAAATGTACTGTGTTGATGATTTCACCATGTATACATATATCAAAACGCGAAGTTGCACGCTTTAAATATATACAGTTTTTATTTACCAACTATATCTCAGTAAAGCCTCAGAAGAAGAAAAACGTTTACTATGTAATCAGCTACCAAAAAGCAGGTCAAATGTAAACTGATGAGGTTCTAGTGTTCAAGTTGGGTCCGTTCAATGGCCTGTCCGACAGTCAGCACTCTGGAAGAATCACTACTCACAGGATGTATGGTTACGCATTGTATAATTGAGGTATTCCCTTTACTAATGCCTCAGATGATTGAGCATTTATAGAAAGCCAGCAAGTCTTTGCAACAGTATGGGAGGAATAATGTAGTTATTGGCTCCCACCACTGCTATAAGGCTGCCACACTGGCCACAGTAAAGAGCAGGGAGCATGGTACAGGGGAGGAGCGTGAGCCTGGGCGTAAAGTTAGTTGAGTTGTAGGCTTGGGTCTGTCCATACCAAGCTGTGTGGGATGGGAGCAGTGAGCCTCCTCTTGTTGGGTCCAGCCCTCTTCATGTGTAAATAGATGTGACTGGAACCTAGAATTTCTGAAATTTATTACTTCAGTCAGAATGTTCTCCTGATTCTAAGCTTTCAGGTATTATGATGCGTCCATTCTTTTCAAGAGTTAAGAAATGAGAAAAAGACTGATATTTTACAGAGCTTAGTTTGATCGCTGTGTTTGTCAATTTCCTTCTCTTATTCACAGATCTTGGTTAGGCGCCAACTCGTTCAGTTTAGCCCATAGTTTGCTTGGGAAAACTTGACGCTGACTATGCACAGAATCTATACCCCCTCCAAAGTCGCCCGCAGTTCTGTGTTGGTAATTGAGATCGTGGACGAGAAAGCAGATGTCTAGCTCAATTCATGTGGAATTCCAGCAGAACACCTTGAACAGATAAACAGGTTAATAGTGCGGTATGTCCAATTCAGAATTTTCTCTTTTCCCCTCTTTTAGTCGGAACTGGAAATCCTGAACTATTATGTTCTTTTTAGTTAAGTGGAGAGCATGGCTGGCTAGGTATTCTGTATTTCCTCATGTTCTATAGAATAGTTTCTTTTTAAGCATGGAGGATTCCCGGCACTCAGTTTGGGTGCTATTATAAAAATACTGGCTACACACTTTGTAATATAAGCAAAAAATATATATTGACTAGGGTATACATAGACCTAGTTCCAAGCTACGATTGCAGGAAAGAGAGAAATGAATGAAGTTCCCCATTTGGGATTGTCAGAGACAAAGGGCTTAATGTCCTCACTAAAGAACAACATTTCATTATCATCAGGTTAGTTTCACCATTTGATGGAGTTTAGAAATGGGCTATGTATGTGTTCACTTTTCAGAAAAATTAATATACTTGGAAATATATATGCTTCGTTTCTGAGTTGTGGACTTTTGCAGCTTTCATTATAGATTGTTTTTTTTTTATGACTTTTGAGTGGTTAAAAAAAAAAAAAAGGCATCGCCTGGCAGCTATCCCATGTAAGTAGTGCCAGGAGAAGCATATAGAATAAAGAAATTCTTCAAGAAACAGTCCGATGGATCTAGGGCATTTTATGGGTCAAGAAAAAATTAAGGGAAAACTTTTACTCTTTATTTTTTCTCTTGCTCATGTGTTGTTTTATAGACTTTCTAATTCAACTTTCCTTCTGTGATACCCAATGGCATAAGTACTTACAAAGTTTACCATAATAGCTGACCATATACTTAATTTTTAAAGACCTGGCTCTTCTCCAGAAGTTCTTCCAAATTCTAGCACATCAGGTCTCTCACATCCTGTCCCTGTTCAATCAAAGAGAAGCATTTATCTTAGATATTTTCCCAATTTTTACCCAGATTATTCATTTTCACATCCCCAAAGGCATTTGGCAACAGAGAAATGAAATGTTCATTCACATTAACCCATTTTGAAAACACTTGAGACTACGGGAAGTTGCCTAATCCCCATATCAGCGCTACCAACTAATGACAACTCACTGGGCTCTTGCTTCAGAGGAGAAAACATTTGGTTCATTTTGGAAGGAAACAAACTGAGACCTTGCCTCATCTGCTTTGCCTTTTGTTCCTTAAAGCTCGCAGGGATGAATAGTGAGGGCGCTTTATTAAATTAGAGTAGAAAGGCAGCTCTGGGAGCGCACAAAAGAATTTCATTTCTAGATGGTGATGCTGGACAAACCTTCCTGATCACGAATAGTCTATCTTGGGTGAAGAGTAAACATTTTTTATTAAAAAAAAAAACCCTCTTCTTACTCTTCCTAGGTTAGTGGAATGTGGACTCCAATGAATTCATTATTTTTAATATGAACCACTTTGTCCCCCCACCAAAAACACACCACTTTTTTTATTCATTCAACTTTTTTTCCAGTTTTACTGAAAAATAATTGACCTACAACACTGCATAAGGTTCAAGTTGTGCAGAATGATGATTTACATATATCGTGCAATGATTACAGCAGTGTTTTTTTATCATCTCCTATAAAGCAATAAAAAGAAAAGAACAGAAAATTTCTCTTTGTCATGAGAACCCTTAGGATCTATTCTTCCCTTTCCTGTATATTATACAGCAAGTTATTTATAGTCATCATGTTGTATATTACATCCTAGGACGTACTTATGACCAGAAGTTTGTAGCTTTTGACCAACTTCCAGTTCCCCTTCCCCTTCCCCTTTGCCTCTGGTAATAGCCAATCTAATCTTGTTCTATGAGTTTGGTTTTTTGGGTTTCTTATTGGGTTTTGGTTTTCGAGATTCCACACATAAATGAGATCATACAGTATTTGTCTTTCTCCATCTGACTTACTTTACTTAGCATGCCTTCACGTTCCATCCATGTTGTTGCAAGTGGTAGGATTTCCTCATTATGGCTGACTACTAGTCCATTGTATGTATATACCACAACTTCTTTATTCATCCATTGATGGACGCTTAGGTTGTTTCCTTCTCTTGGCTGTTATAAATAATGCTGCTATGAAATTGGGGTTGTGATATTCTCAAGTTAATGTTTTCATTTCCTTTGCATATATTCCTAGAAACAGAATTGCTAAATCATATGGTAGTTTTATTTTCAATTTGAGGAACCGCCATACTGTTTTCCATAAAGGCTATACCAATTTACATTCCCACCCACGGTGCACCGAAGTGCCCTTTTTTACATGTGGACACCAGCATTTGTTATCCCTTGTCTTTTGACGATGGCCATTCTAACCAGTGTGAGGTGATAATTCATTGTGGTTTTGATTTGCATTGCCTTGGTGACTAGTGATGTTGGACATCTTTCCAGGTACCTGTTGGCCATTTCTAGATCTTTTTTTGGGAAAATGTCTTTCCAGGCCCTTTACCCACGTTAAAAAAATATTTTACTACTTATTTATTTATATTAATTTTTTTAAGTTTTAAATTCTAGTTAACATAGTATAATATTAGTTTCAGGTGCAGAACTCAGTGATTCAATACTTACATCCACTATCTGGGGGTCATTACAAGTGCCTTCATTAATCCCCATCTCCCCAACCACCTTCCCTCTGGTAACCATCAGTGTGTTCTCTATAGTTAAGAGTCTGTTTCTTGGTTTTCCTTTCTCCCCACCACCCTCCCATGTTTGGTTTCTTAAATTCCACGTGAGTGAAATCATATGGTATTTGTCTTTGACTTATTTCGCTTAACATAATAACTGAAGTATAGTTAACAAATAATTTTAATTTTAGATGTATTACACAATGAATTGTCATTTATATATAATGAAATGATTACCAAGATAAGTCTAGTTACCATCTGTCACCATACAAAGTTGTTACTATATTATTGACTACATTCCCTATTATTAAATACATTCCCTATGTAAATATCCCTATTTACATCCCTGTTACTTATTTATTTTATAACTGACAGTTTGTACCTCTTAATTCCCTTCATCTATTTTATACATCCCATCCCCCCATCCTCCTACCTGGCAACTATCAGATTTTTCTCTGTATTTATGAGTCTGTATCTGTTTTGTCTGTTCACTGTTTTGTTTTTTAGATTTCATAGATAAATGAAATCATATGATACTTGTCTTTCCTAGCCTGGCTTATTGTACTTAGTATAATACTCTCTAGGTCTATCCACACTGTTGCAAAAGGCAAGGTTTTATTCTTTTTTGTGGCTGAGTCATATTCCATTGTGTAGATACACACCACATTGTCTTTATTCATTTAGCTGTTGATGGACAGTTGTTTTCATATCTTGGCTATTATAGATAATGCTGCACTTAATATAGCGGTGCATGTATCTTTACAAATTAGTGTTTTCATTTTTTCAGAGAAATACCCAGAAGTGAAATTGCTGGATCATAGGATATTTCTATTTTTAATTTTTTGAGGAAACTCTATGCTGTTTTCCACAGTGGCTGCACCAGTTTGTATAAGGGTTTCCTTTCTCCACGTCTTTACCAATACTTATTTTTTGTCTTTTTGATGCCATTCAAACAGGTGGGAAGTAATATCTCATTGTGCTTTTGATTTGCATTTCCCTAGTGATTAGTGGTAATGAGCATCTTTTCATGTGTTCATTGGCAATCCGTTATGTTTTCTTTGGGAAAATGTTTATTCAGATCCTCTACCTATTTTTAATCACATTATTTGGGTGGATTTTCTCTTTCTCTTTCTTTCTTTCTTTCTTTCTTTCTTTCTTTCTTTCTTTCTTTCTTTCTGTTTCTTTCTTGGTGTTAAGATGTATGCGTTCTTTATATATTTTTGATAGTAACCCTTTATCAGATGTACCATTTGTAAATATCTTCTCCCATTCTATATGTCACCTTTTTGTTTTGTGGATGGCTTGCTTTGCTGTGCTAAGCTTTTTAGTTTGATGTAGTCCCAGGTGTTTGTTTTTGCTTTTGTTAACCTTTGCCTGAGGAGATAGATCCAAAAAATATTCCTAGACTAATGTGTATTGTCTAGGTTTCCTTCTAAAAGTCTTACGATTTCAGGTCTCACATTTGGGTCTTTAATTTATTTTTGTGTATGCTATAAGAAAGTGACCTAGTTTCATTCTTTTGTATGTAGCTGCCTAGTTTTCCTAAAACCATTTATTGAAGACGCTGCCGTTTCCCCATTTATATTTGTGCTTCTTACATCCTAGATTAATTGATCATATAAGTGTGGGTTTATTTCTGGATTCTCTATTCTGTTCCATTGACCTACGTGTCTATCTTCATTCCAGTACCATACTGTATTATTATAGTTTTGTAGTATAGTTTGAAATGTAGGGTTCTATACCTCCCAGCTTTTTTCTTCTTTCTCAAGATTGCTTTGGCTATTCAGAGTCTTTTGTAACTCCATGTAAATTTTAGGATTATTTGTTCTAGTTCTATGAAAAATGTCATTGCTATTTTGATAGAGATTGCATTGAATCTGTAGATTGCTTTGGGTAGTATGGACATTTTAACAATATTAATTCTTCCAATCCATGAGCATAATACATCTTTCCATTTATTTGGGTTGTTTTCAATTTCTGTTATCACTGTCTTGTACTTTTCAGATACAGGTCTTTCATCTTTTGGTTAAATTTATTCCTAAGTATTCTTTTTGATGCAGTTGTAAATAGGATTATTTTTCTTAATTTCTCTTTCTGCTACTGTGTTATTGTATAGAAATGCAACAGATTTCTGTAAATTTTGCATCCTGCAACTTTATTGAATTCATTTACTATAATAGATTTTGGGTGGAAAATTTAGGATTTTCTAAATATAGTATGTGTCATCTGTAAATAGTGACAGTTTTACTTCTTTCTTACCAGTTTGAATGACATTTATTCTTTTTTTGTGTGTCTAATTGCTATGGCTAGGACTTCCAGTACTATGTTGAGTAAAAGATTGGCCATCCTTATCTTGTTCCAGATCTTAGAGGAAAAGATTACAGCTTTTCATCATTGAGTATGATACTATCTGTGGGTCTGTCATACATGGCTTTCGTTATGTTGAGGTATAATCCCTTTATACCCACTTTGTTGAGAGTTTTTATCATAAGTGGGTGCTGAATTCTGTCAAATGCTTTTTTGTACATCTACTGAGATGTTTATATGATTCCCGTCCATTATTTTGTTAATGTGGTGTATCAGGATGATTGATTTTCATGGATATTTAACCATCCTGGCATCCCTAGCCTAAGTCCCACTTGATCATGGTGTATGATTTTTTTAACGTATTGTTGAATTTGGTTTGCTAATATTTTATTGAGGATTTTTTGCACTTATGTTCATCAGGGATATTTTCCCTTTTTTTGTAGTGTCTTTGTCTGGTTTTGGTATCAGGATAATGCTGACCTCCTACAACTTGGAAGCATTGCTTCCTTTTCAATTTTTTTTTTTAATAGTTTGGGAAGGATAGGTGTTAACTCTTCTTTAAATGTTTGGTAGAATTCATCTCTGAGGCCATCTGGCTCTGGACTTTTTTTGTTGAGAAATTTTTATCATTAACTCAATTCCATTCCTAGTAATGTCTGCTCAAATTTTCTATTTGTTCATGATTCAATCTTGGGAGATGGTATGTTTTTAGGAATTTACCCATTTCTTCTAGGTTGTCCAATTTGTTGCCGTATAATTTTTCATAGTAGTCTCATAATCTTTTGCATTTTAGTGGTGTTGGCTGTAACTTCCTGTGTTTCTTTTCTGATTTTGAGCCCCCAATCCCTCTTTTTTCTTGATGAGTCTGGCTGAAGGTTTATCTAATTTGTTTATCTTTTCAAAGAACCAGCTTTGGATTTCATTGATCTTTTCCATTGTTGTTTTAGTCTCTATTTCATTTATTTCTGCTCTGATCTCTGTTATTTCCTTCCTGATACTAACTTCGGACTTTGATTTTTTTTTTTTTTTCTAGTTTCTTTAGGTATACATTTAGATTGAGATTGTTCTTATTTCTTGAAGTAGGCCTATATCACTAGAAACTCTCCTCTTAGAACTGCTTTTGCTGCATCCTATAGATTTTGGAAAGCTGGTTTCCATTTTCATTTGTCCCAAGGTATTTTTTTAAAATTTTCTCTTTGATTTCTTCATTGACTATTGGTTGCTTAGTAGCATGCTCTTTGGTTTCCACATGTTTGTGGGGGGGTTTTCCAGTGGGGTTTTTTTTTTTTCTTGTAACTGATTTCTAGTTGCATATGGGCATGGTTGGAAAAGATGCTTGATAGGATTTCAGCCTTCTTAAATTTATTAAAACATGTTTTATGACCTACCATGTGAACTGTCCTGCAGAAAGTTCCATGTGCACTTAAAAGAATGTTCATTGTGCTGTTTTCAGATGGAATGTTCTGTATATATCTTAAACATCACCTGGTCTAATGTGTTATTTAAGGTCACTATTTCTTGTTGGTTTTCTATATAAATGGTCTATGCATTGATATAAGTAAAGTATTACAGCTCCCTACTATTATAACTATAAATTTCTCCTTTATATCTGTTAATATTTGTTTTATGTATTTAGGTGATCTTATCTTGGGTGCATAGATATTTATGATTGTTATCTCCTCTTCTTGGATTGATCACTTTATCATTATGTAATGTCCTTCTTTGTCTCTTGTTATTGTCTTGTTTTAAAATGTATTTTGTTTAATGTTACTACCCCAACTTTTCCATTTCCGTTTGCATAAAATATCTTTTTCCATCCCTTCACTTTCAATCTGTAGGTGTCTTTACATCTAAAATGAGTCTCTTGTAGGCAGCAAATATGTCTAGTCTATGTACTTTAAATTAGGTAATTTTGTTACTTGTTAATTTTGTTTTCTTAATTGTTTTCTGGCTGTTTTATAATTCTTCTCTGTCCCTTTCTGCTTCTCTTGATCTCTTCCCTTGTGAAATGATGACTTCCTTTGGTGTTATGTTTAAATTCTTTCCCCTTTATTGTTCTGTGTATATATTGTAGGCATTTGGTTTGTGGTTACCCTGCAGTTCATATATAACACCCTATGGATATAGTAGTCTGTTTTACGTTGACAATTAAGTTCACATACATTCTAAAAGCACTATATTTTTACTTCGGCCACCCCATGTTTTGCATTTTTGACATCCTATTTTACAATTCTTTGTTTTGTGTATCTTTTAATTGTAGATTTAGTTGATTTTACTAACTTATCATTTAACCTTTATGCTAGCTGTATACGTATTTGGTCAACTACCTTTACCATAACTTTGCTTTTACCAGTGAGATTTTTTGTTTCATAATTTTCTTCTCATAATACCCTTTTTTTCTGCTTAAAGAAGTTCTTTTAATACTTCTTATAATGCTGGTTTAGCGATGATGAACTCCTTTAACATCTACTTGTCTGGGAAACTATCTCTTCTTCAATTCTGAATGATAACTTTGCCAGATATAGTTTTCTGGGTTTTGTGTTTTTCCTCTTGGCACTTTGAATATATCACGTCACACTGTTCCGGCCCGCAAAGTTTCTGCTAAAGAATCATCTGATACTCTTATGGGTGTTCCCTTGTATGTAACTATTTGCTTTTCTCTTGCTGCTTTTAAGATTCTGTCTTTATCTTTAATTTTTGACGTTTTAATTATTATTTCTCTTGGTACGGACCTCATGGAATTCATTTTGTTTTTGGCTCTCTGTGCTTCCTGGACCGGGATGTCTGCTTCCTTCCCCAGGTTAAAGAAGTTTTCAGCTATTATTTCTTCAAGTATATTTTGTGCTCCTTTCTCTCTTACTTCTCCTTCTGGGACCCTTATGTTACTAATGCTTATATGCTTGATTTTTGCCCCAAAGATCCTTGAAACTATCCTCATTTTAAAATTTTTAAAATTATTATTTTGGCTTCTCAGCTTAGGTGATTTTCACAACCCTGTCTTCCAGACTGCTGACCCATTCTTCTGCATTCACTAATCTGTTGTTGACTCTTCCTAGTGTATTTTTCATTTCGGTTATTGTATTCTGCTCTGCTGGCTCTTTTTCGTATTCTCCGCTCGTTTCTTGAGCTTCTCCTTGTGCTCATCTGCTGTTCTCTTGAGCTCCCTGAGCGTCTTTATGATCGTCACTTTGAGCTCTTTATCCGGTAGATTCATCGTCCCTACTTCATGTGGTTCTTTTTCTGAGGTTTTGTCTTATTTTTTCATTTGGTATATATTCCTTTCTCTTTTCATTGTGTCTGAATCTCTGTTTCTATGTATTAGGTGTATCAGCTACATCTCCCAATCTTGAAGGAGTGGTCTTATGTAGATTGTGTCCTGGGGCGCAGAAGCGCACTCTCTCCTGTCCACAAGAACGAGGCACTCCAGGGACGTCCTAGGTGTGGGCTGTATGCACCTTCCTGTTGTGACTGGGCCATGACGACTGCGAGTAAGTTGGTGGGTGGGACAGCCCCCAGCCCAGCTGGCTGTATGCCTGGCCATGGCTATTGTGGGTGCACTGGTGGGTGCAGCTGGCTGAGAGGCCCAGCTGGCTCTGCTGCAGGTGACACCAGTCTAGCTGGCTGTGATTGTTGTAGGTGTGCTGGTGGGCAGAGCTGGTGTACCCCTGAGGCGGAAGCCTCTTTAGCAGAGCCTTAATCCAGGCCAGGGTCATCTGCCAGGTACAGGAGGGGTGCCTGCTGGGCAGCTGTGTTGGACTGGGAGAGTCCACCGGGGAATGCCAGAGAGAGGCAAGTGGTGTTAGCAAGGTAGATGGAGGGTGTTAGAAATTTTGGCCCCCAGTGCTGGGCCATCAACTAGAAGAGTTTAAAAAAAAGAAAAAGTACCCACCAGAATTTCCATTCCCAGAGAAATTTCCTACAGATCTCTGCCCCTCTGGTACATTATCTTATTCAATGGATCTTTTTCACGTATGGGCTGGGTACTTGCCAAACTGAAGCTTCTGTGCTGGATCTCGGGAGTGAATTTGTCAGGCTCCTCGAGAGTGGAGTCTGTTTTCTATAGCCCTTCAGCTCTCTTGGAGTTAAGCTCTGGATTTTCAAAGCCAGTTATGGGGGCTTATCTTCCTGGTGTGGGTCCCCAGGACTGGTGTGCCTTATGTGGGGCTTGAAATCATCACTTCTCAGAGACGACCTCCACACCTGTGTTACCCCTCCCACTATGGGTCACTGCACTGGTAGTGTGAGCCCTGAAAGGCTGAATCTTTACCCCTCTTACTCTTTTCAATGTGGCTTTTTCTTTATATCTTTAGCCATGGAAGAACTACTCTTCTGGTCTTTAGGTCATTCTTAGAGTTGCTCTTTGTGTAATTGTAGCCTCCGTATGTTCATACATGGAGGTGAGCTCAGGGTCTTCCTATTCTGCCACCTTGATCCTCCCTCCCTCTGCCCATTTAAAATTTTTTTTTTTTTTTTTGCTATTTAGTTGTCTGAGTTCTTCATATATTTTGGATATTAACCCCTTATCAGATACATGGTTTGCAAATATGTTTTTCCATTCTGTATGTGTTTTTTTCACTTTGTTGATCATTTCTTTTGCTGTGCAGAGCTTTTTAGTTTGATGTCGTCCCACCTATTAATCTTCTATTTTTCTGGTTGAGCTTTAGCTGTGATGTCCAAAAAATTATTACAGAGACCCATGTCAAGGAACTCTTTTCCTTGTTTTCTTCTACGAATTTCATGATTTCAGGTCTTATATTTAACTCTTTAATCCAGTTGTAGATAATTTTTGTGAGTGGTAAGATAAGTCGTTTCATTATTTTATATGTGAATATCCAATTTTCCTGGCACCAGTTATTAAAGAGATTGTCTTCTCCATTGAGTATTCTTGGTTCCTTTGTCATATATTAGTTGACCTATATGCTGGGGTTTATCTCTGGGTTCTCAATTCTGTTCCATTGGTCTATCTTTCTGGTTTTCCTTGCTTTGCTAGTACCACACTGTTTTAATTTCTATAGCTTTATAGTATAGCTTTAAAAAGGAATTGTGATGCCTCTTGTTTTGTTCTCTCAGAATTTCTTTAGCTTTTCAGAATCTTTTCCTAAAATTTCATGTAAACTTTAGGAGTATTTTGTCAATTTCTGTTTTAAAAAATGCCATTTAAATCTTGATGGGCATTGCATTGAATCTATAGATGGCTTTGGGTAGTACTGATATTTTTTGTTCTTCCAATAACACTTTTTTTCCTTTAGTTATTTTTATTTTTATTTTTTATTTAAATTCAATTAGCCAACATATAGTACATCATTAGTTTCAGATGTAGTGTTCAATGATTCATCACTTGGATATAACACCCAGTGCTCATCACATCACGTGCCCTCCTTAATGCCCATCACCCAGTTACCCCATCCTCTCATCCACCTCCCCTTCTGCAACCCTCTTCCCAAAGTCAAGAGTCTCTCATGGTTTTTCTCCTTCTCTGATTTCTTCCCAGTTTTCTCTCCCCATGATCCTCTGTGCTATTTCTTTTATTTCACATATGAGTGAAACCATATGATAATTGCCTCTCTCTGATTGACTTATGTCACTTAGCATAATGCCCTCCAGTTTTATGCATATTGATGTAAATGGTAGGTGTTCATCCTTTCTGATGGCTGTGTAATATTCCAGTGTGTGTGTGTGTGTGTGTGTGTGTGTGTGTGTGTCTTTATCCATTCATCTGTTGAAGGACATCTTGGCTCCTTCCACGGTTTGGCTGCTGTGGAGATTGCTGCTATGAACATTGGGGTGAAGGTGCCCCTTCATTTTACCACATTTGTGTCTTTGGGGTAAATACCCAGTAATGCAATTGCTGGGTCATAGGGTAGCTCTGTTTTTAACTTCCTGAGGAACCTCCATGCAGTTTACCAGAGTGGCTGTATCAGCTTGCTTTCCCACCAACAGTGTAGGAGGGTTTCCCTTTCTCTGCATCCTCACCAACAGCTCTTGTTTCCTGACTTGTTGATTTTAGCCATTCTGACTGGTGTGAGGTGCTATCTCATTGTGGGTTTGATTTGTATTTTCCTGATGCCGAGTGATGTTGAGCACTTTTTCATGTGTCTGTTGGCCATTTGTATGTCTTCTTTGGGGAAATGTCTGTTCACATCTTCTGCCCATTTCCTGACTGGATTTTTTGCTTTTTGGGTGTTTACTTTGATAAGTTCTTTATAGATTTTGGATACTAGCCCTTTATCTGATATGTCATTTGCAAATATCTTCTCCCATTTCATAGGTTGCCTTTTAGTTTTGTTGACTATTTCCTTTGCTGTGCAGAAGGTTTTTATCCTGATGAGGTCCCAATAGTTCATTTTTATCTTGTTTCCCTTGCCTATGGAGATGTGTCTTATAAGAAGTTGCTGCAGCCAAGATCAAAGAGGTTGCTGCTTGTGTTCTCCTCTAGGATTTTGACGGATTCCTGTCTCACATTTAAGTCTTTCAACCATTCTGAGTTTATCTTTGTGTATGGTGTAAGAGAATGGTCCAGTTTCATTCTTCTGCATGTGGCTGTCCAATTTTCCCAACACCATTTGTTGAAGACTCTTTTTTTCCATTTGATATTCTTTCCTGCTTTGTTGAAGATTAGTTGACCATAGAATTGAGGGTCCATTTCTGGTCTCTCTATTCTGTTCCATTGATCTATGTGTCTGTTTTTGTGCCAGTACCATGCTGTCTTGGTGATCACAGCTTTGTAATATATCTTGAAATCAGGCATTGTGATGTCCCCAGCCTTGGTTTTCTTCTTCAGAACTCCCCTGGCTATTTGGGGTCTTTTGTGGTTTCATATAAATTTAAGGATTGTTTGTTCCAGCTCTGTGAAAAATGTTTATGGTATTTTGATAGGGATTGCATTGAATGTGTAGATTGCTCTGGGTAGCATAGACATTTTAAAATATTTATTCTTCCATTCCATGAGCATTGAATGTTTTTCCATTTCTTTGTGTCTTCCTCAATTTCTTTCATAAGTGTTCTGTAGTTTTTAGAGTACAGGTCTTTTACATCTTTGGTTAGGTTTATACCTAGGTATCTTACTATGGTTTTTGGTACAGTTGTAAATGGGATTAATTCCTTAATTCCTCTTTCTTCAGTCACACTGTTACTGTATAGAAATGCAACTAATTTCTGTGCATTGATTTTTGTATCCTGCCATTTTGCTGAATTGTTGTATGAGTTCTAGCAATTTTGGGGTGGAGTCTTTCGAGTTTTCCACATAAAGTATCCTGTCATCTGTGAAGAGTGAGAGTTTGACTTTGTTGCCAATTTGAAAGCATTTTATTTCTTTTTGCTGTCTGATTGCTGAAGCTAGGGCTTCTAGTTCTATGTTGAACAACAGTGGTGACAGTGGGCATCCCTGTTGTGTTCCTGACCTTAGGGGAAAGCTCTTAGTTTTTCCCCATTGCAAATGATATTCACTGTGGGCTTTTTGCAGATGGCTTTTATATGCGAGGTATGTTCCCTCTATCCCTACACTTTAAAGAGTTTTAATCAAGAAAGGATGCTGTATTTTGTCAAATACTTCTTCTGCATCAATTGAGAGGATTATATGGTTCTTGTCTTTGCTTTTATTAATATGATCTATCACATTGATTGATTTGTGAATGTTGAACCACCCTTGCATCTCACTTAGTCGTGGTGGATAATCCTTTTAATGTACTGTTGGATCCTATTGGCTAGTATCTTGGTGAATAGTAATATTTTAATAACTATTCTGATCTGTACACACATGATACCTTTCCACTTATTTGTATCATCTTTAATTTCTTTCATCAGTATCTTATGGTTTTCAAAGTAGAGATCTTTCACCTCCTTGGTTAAAATTATTCCTAATTATTTTACTGTTTATGCTATTGTAAATGAAATTGATTTATTTCTTTTTCAGAAAATTTGTTGTTATAGAAACACTCCTAATTTTTGTATGTTAATTTTGTATCCTGTAACATTACTGAATTTATTGATTAGTTCCAACAGTTTTTTGATTGAATCTTTAGGATTTCCTACATATAAAATCATGTCACCTACAAATAGAAACAGTTTTGTGGCTTCCTTTTCAATTTTGATGCTTTTTTTCTTTCCCTATTCCTCANNATTCCTCAAGCTACGACTTACAATACAATGTTGAATAGGAGTGGTGAAAGAGATCACTTGTCTTGTTCCTGATCTAAGAGGAAATGCTTTCAAATTATCACCAATGAGTGTGATGTTAGCTATGGGCTTGTCATATGTGGCCATTATTATGCTGAGATATGTTCCTTTTATGCCTAATCTGTTAAGTGTTTTATCATGAACGGATGTTGAATTTTGTCAAATGTTTTTTCTGCATCTATTGAGATGATCATATGATTCTTTCTTTCATTCTATTAATATGATGAATCCCATTGATTGATTTGCATATATTGAACCATTCTTGCATCTCAGGGATAAATCCCGTTTAATCATGGCAAATGATCCTTTGACTATGCTGCCCAATTCAGTTTGCTAATATTTTGTTGGGAATTTTCGCATCTATATTCATCAAGGATATTGGCCTCTAGTTTTCTTTTCTAGTAGTATCCCTATCCAGATTTGGTATCAAGATAATGCTGGGTTTGTAAAGTGAATTGAGGACTGTTACTTTCTCTAAGATTTTTTTGAAAGAGTTTGAGAAGGATTGGTGTTAATTTTTCATTAAATGTTTGGGAAAATTCACCAGTGAAGCCATCCAGTCTGGGCTTTTCACCAGTGAAGCCATCTAGTCTGGGCTTTTCTTTTTGGGAGTTTTGTGGGTGTGTTTTTGTTTTGTTTTTGTTGTTTTTGTTTTTATTTTGTTTAGTAGGCTCCATGCCCATCATGGGGGGGGGCATGAACTCATGACCCCAAGGTCAGTACCTGAGCTGAGATCAATAGTCAGACGTTTAACCAACTGAGCCCCTGGTGGGAGATTTTTTGATTACTGATTCAATCTCCTTACTAGTAATTGGGGTCTTCAAATTTTCTCTCTCTTCCTATTTTAATTTTGATAGGTTATATGTTTCTAAGAATTTTCCCATTTCTACTAGGTTGTCCAGTTTGTTGGCATAGAGTTATTCATAGTAACCTCTTATGGTCCTTCTTATTTCTGCAGTGTATGTTGTTTCATTCATTTTTCATTTATAAGTTTATTGATTTGGTTCTTCTCTTTTTTTCTATGGTTAGTGTGTCAATTTTATTTATCTTTCCAAAGAACCAGCTCTTAGTTTGGTTAATCTTTTATTATATTTATGTTCTTTATTTTGTTTATTTCTACTCTAATTTTTATTTTTTCCTTTCTTCTATAACTTACAGCTTAGTTCTTTGTCTAGTTCCTTAAGGTGGAGAGGGATGTTGTTTATTTGGGATCATTCTTCTTCTTCTTCTTTTTTTCTCCATCTTTTTTTAATTTAAACTCAATTAGCCAACATATAGTACATCATTAGTTTCAGATGTAGTGTTCAATGATTCACCAGTTGCATATAACACCCAGTGTTCATCACATCATGTGCCCTCCTTAATGCCCATCTCCCAGTTACCCCACCTCCTCGCCTACCTCCCCTTCTGAAACCCTCAGTTTGTTTCCCAGAGAAATAGCACAGAGGATCATAGGGGCAGTGAGGGAAGGTCTTTATTGCTATGAACTTCTTTCTTAGGACTGCTTTTGTTGCATCCCGTAAGATTTTATATGTTGTGTTTTCATTTATTTTTGTTTGTCTCAAACTTTTTTGAAAATTTTTTCTTAGGAAAGTCTTTACCCCTATTTTATTTCTGAAGTACAGCTTCACCAAGTATAGAATTTAGAGTTGACAGTTTTTTTCTTTCAGTACTTTGAATGTGTCATCTCATTTTCTTCAGGCCTAGAAATTTTCTGTTGAGAAATCTGCTCATAGTCCTACGGGGGTTCCCCTGTATGTAACTTCAGGCTTACTAGATGGTCAGGACCTGGTTCTATGGTTAATAATAGATGGGGTCATGAATTAGCTTCCCTGCCCTGGACGGGACCCAAGGCATGTATGCATTATTGTATGGGGGGACCTGAACTGGGCAAGAATGTCCACTGAATTCTCTGGTCAGGTGAGGCCACCAGTTTTGTTCGGCAGTTGGAGAAAGTTGCAAGCTGCTTTCTGCTCAAGTGCCACGTAATCGGGGCTGTTGGATGGACTACACAGCTTCCTAACTGCTCTGGTTATGTTCACCAGTCAGGGAGGCTGAAGACTATATTCAGCAAAGAATGGAGCTATGTATTAGTTTCTCCATCAGAGCACAGTGGGAGAAGCAGCTCTAAAGCAGGCGAAGCTCCTTGTTCGTTGTTCTAACTTAAGCTGACTGTGGGTCAAGTTTTCTGTCCAAACAGGGCCATGAGCTTTGCTCTACAGGTCATCAGTTATGCCTGCCTCTCTTTCTGCTTAAGTATTACTCAGCTATCAAAAAGAACGATTTCTCAACATTTGCTGCAACATGGACGGCACTGGAGGAGATAATGCTAAGTGAAATAAGTCAAGCAGAGAAAGACAATTATCATATGATTTCTCTCATCTATGGAACATAAGAACTAGGAAGATCGGTAGGAAAAGAAAGGGATAAAAAAGGGGGGGTATTCAGAAGGGGGAATGAAGCATGAGAGACTATGGACTCTGAGAAACAAACCGAGGGCTTCAGAGGGGAGGGGGGTGGGGGAATGGGATAGGCTGGTGATGGGTAGTAAGGAGGGCACGTATTGCATGGTGCACTGGGTGTTATATGCAACCAATGAATCATCGAACTTTACATCAGAAACCAGGGATGTACTGTATGGTGACTAACATAATAAAAATATATTATATATAAAAAGTGTTGCTTGCTCACACAGCTTCCAGGTATTATTGCCAACACTTCTGGTCACGTGGTGCCAGGAGACACTCCATAGCAGGTGAGGTTATGTCACTGTTCCCTTGTCTGTGCAGGATGAGGAGAGAACACGTCAGGACTGTCCCAATTTTTCCCAGACAGGATTTCTGGTCAGGAGAGGCTCAGCCTAGGCTATGAATTTATTCCCCTGCCCGGGTGTAGCAGGGGAACACTCCACGCCTACTCCTGGCTTTGCTCTAGGGGGGTTCAGCTCTGCCTGCTCACCTCTCGGCTCAAGCAGTGCAGGGCTACATAGCTTTCTGGTGATCTCTTCAGCCCCTGTGGCCAGATGGGGCCTGGCGAACCCCTGCAATCTCCATAAGACAAGACCGGAGTAGGGGCTCCTAGACAGTAACTCACAGTGCTATGGGGTGCTGGACATTGGTTGTCTCCCTGGGTGCTGGTTCTCTCTGTCTCACTGGAGGAACCAGAGGCTCAGAGGAGACCTCTCTCAACGGGCAATGCACTCACTGTGTAGACACTTTTCTAACTCTTTCTAATTCAGTCTGTCTTTGTCTCTGTGGTACAGGGATGTGCTTCAGCCTTACCCCCCATATTTTAGGACCTTTTTGGTGGTGTCTTGTTCATGAATCATTGTTAGTTGTTCTTATTAAGAAGGAGCAATGTCAAGAACTCCTATGTCGCATCTTAGTGATGTTGCTCCCTAGACCGGACCCACAGGCTTCACCATATGTAGCTTACAGCATGGAGCACCAGGGGCTGTGGGCTTTCTGTGGGCAGCTGGCAGCCAGGTGGGAGGAAGAAGCTGAGTCTACCCCACTCTTAGAGGCATTTGATGAGAAAACAAGAATGAAGGGACTTCTTATTTTTAAATGTAAGGCTGAGCTCTAATAGGGGAAATTTCTGGTGTAAAATAAATCTTAAAACATTCTCTCCACAAACAGAGCCAAGAGACCTGGATACCCCCTCATCATCTCTGTGTAGAGACAGTATAATAAAGAAGAACATGGGTATTAACTCAACCACCAGTTTGGGCCCTGATTCTGCCCCTTCCTCAGTTTGGCCACTTGGGCGAATATCCAATGAGCTGAATCTCAGTGTTTTCATATGTAGGACAAGGATAATGTCTCTAGGAGCTATTATGAGGATTAAATGCAATCTTGTACATTTAGTGCTGGGCAAGGAGTGAGCATTCAGTAAGTAGTAGCTGTTGTTGTTGTTGTTGTTGTGTTGTTGTTGAAGACTTTCAATTCAGAAGAGTTTTTAGAGGAATTTCCAGTTTTTCTGTAAAGACCTCCCTCCATTTGGCTCACAAGGGACACGATGCCTGCCGAGTCCACATTTTCTCATCCTGTTTTCCTTGTTTTCTCAAACATCTCAAATGATGCTACAAATAGTCATTTGGTTTTCAGGAAGGATGGGAGGAAAGTGATCTCATTAAGCTGCCACCGCCATATAGATTATGAATAACTTTAATGACCGCAAACTTTAAAGCCTGAGCTCTTCAATGCACCACTGCTCAGGCCAACCCCACACAGCATCTCATCATTATCCCAAAGTTGTTTGGTTCAGGTCTTTGAATGGATCTGAAATCTCTGGACACCAAGGGATGATGGGTTGACTCTGAAAACAGCTTGACTATCAACAATCTAACAATCATAAAATAGCCATAAAGTGATGTTTGTGTGTATTGTAATACTGGTGTTATTCATGGTGGCCAAATAAATTATGGAAGTGTCACAGTGTTGGGCAGTGAAATCTGGATACTTCATCAGATGGACCGGCCTGTAGAGACCTGCAAGGGAAACACAGAACCATTCTTTCTAGATGAAGCAAAACTGATAAGCATTTTCAGTTTCCTGGCAAAAGTCACATTGCGAGATCTAGGAAACCAAAAGCCCATCCCTGTTCCCATTTACTCCTTTAAACAAGTTCCTGCTGGGCACATTTTGGGAATTAGGTTATACTTGGCCAACAGTTGTAATCAATTTAATGGAGACAGTTATTGATCTAAACAAGCTTTTTTTGGAGGGATTTTGAAAAGATCGTCACAGAACTAAGCATTTATATGTAAATGTGGCATTACCATTTCCATCCCTCAGGCTGAGCCATATTATGGTGCCATAAGCCACCCCAGTCTGGCTCTCACCCAGGATTTCCATACTCCCTATGTTCCAAAATGTCCTAGCTTTCTCTACCCTTTCTGTTCTCATCAGGAAGCTGTTCTCCATTAGAGACTGAAAGGGCGTGATGAACTCAAATCAATTCACAATAATGCATTCGTAACCGAGTTCTGAGCACCACTGCTATAGTATTGGCATTTTAAAAAAAGACATCTCTTAAGTCAAATTCATAATTGGTGAAATTTCAGGCTGAGTAAAAAGGAAAAATAAAGTTTCCAAAGGGAACTCTCTTGGTCAGATTTTTCTGAGCTATTGCTTTTGTTTCACGTGTTTTTCCTTAGGAATTCATTTATTCTTCAACTGGTATTTACTGAGACACTAAAATATTGTGATCACTACTCTGGGAGTTTAAATGCATCAGCAAACAAAACAAAGATCTCTAACCTTGGGGAGCAAAATGAGAGACTACAGACCAGACATGAGTATATTTTATAGAGTATTAGCAAGTGATATCTGCTTTGGGAAAAGAAAAAAGTAACAGGGTGAGGGGAATTAAGAGTGCTGGGTAGATGGGTTGATTGGCAAATTTATTTTTTTAATTAAAGTATAATTGACATACAAGATCTCATTAGTTTCAGGTGTATATCATAATAATTAGATATTTTTAAAGTAATCCCCACAGTAAGTCTAGTTACTGTCATCATACAAAGTTATGATGTTATTGACTATATTCCCCATGCTGTATATTGCAACCCCATGCCTTGTTTATTTTATAACAGGAAGTTTGTACCTCTTAATCACCTTTTATCTAGCTTGTCCACCCTCCACCCTCCATATGGTTTTCCATGCTGGCTACACTAATTTATATTCCCACCCACAAGGTATAAGCATTTCCTTTCTCCCCCAACCTTGCCAACACTTGGTATTTTTGTTGTTTTGTTACTAGCCATTCTCATAGGAATGAGGAGATATCTCATTGTGGTTTTGATTGCATTTTCCTGATGATCAGTGAGGCCGAGCATCTTTTCATGTGCCTGTTGGCCTTCTATATGTCTTCTTTGGAAAAATGTCTATTTAAGTCTTCTGCCCGTTTTTAAAATCAGGTTGTTGTTTATTAGCTCTTGAGTTGTAGAAGTTATTTATGTATTTTGGATGTTACCCCTTACTGGGTATATGATTTGCAAATGTCTTCTCTCATTCAATAGGTTGCATTTTGTTTTGTTGATGGTTTCCTTTCCTGTGCAAAAGCTTTTTAGCTTGGTGTAATTCATTTGTTTATTTTAACTTGTATTGCCCTTACCTGAGGGGACTGGTTAAAAAAAATACTAAGACTCTTGTCAAACAGCTTACTACCTGTTTTCATCTAGGAGTTTAATAGTTTCAGTCTTACATTCAGTCTTTAAACCATTTTGAATTTATTTTTGTATATGGTATAAGATAATGGTCCAGTTTCATTCTTTGCATGTAATTGTCCAGTTTTCCTAGCACCATTTGTTGAAAAGACTGTGTTTTCACCATTGTATATTCTTGCCTCCTTTGTTATAGATTAATTGACCATATAAGTGTGAGTTTATTTCCAATTCCATTTTAATCTGCTCCATCAATCTATGTGGCTATTTTTGTACCAGTACCATACAGTTTTGATTACTATAGGTTTGCTATATAGTTTTGAAATCAGGGCGTGTGGTATCGCCAGCTCTTTTCCTCTTTCTCAAGATTCCTAAGGCTATTCAGAGTCTTTTGTGGCTCGATACAAATTTGAGGATTATGTGTTCTAGCTTTGAAAAAAAAAAATACCACTGGTATTTTGGTAGAGATTACATTGAATCTGTAGACTGTTTTGGGTAGTATGGACTTTTTAACAATATTCACCCAATCCATGAGAATGTAATAACTTCCCATTTATTTGTCTTGTCTTTGATTTCTTTCATCATTGTCTTATAGATTTCAGAGTACAGATTTTTCACTTCCTTGGTTAAATTTATTCTTACATATTTTATTTTGATATTATAAATGGAATTGTCAATTTCTTTCTAATAGTTCATTATTAGTTTATAGAAATGCAACTGATATCTGTATGTTAATTTTATATCTTGCAACTGTACAGAATTCATTTGTTCTAATAGTTTTTTGGTGGAGTCTTTAGAGTTTTCTATGTATAGTATCATTTCATTTACAAACAGTAACAGTTTTACTTCTTCCTTTCCAATTTGGATGTCTTTTATTTCCTTTTCTTATTTACTTGCTCTGGCTAGAACTTCTAATACTGTTTTGAATAAAAGTCACAAAACTGGGCATCAGTATTTTGCTTCTAGTCTTAGAGGAAAAGCTTGCAGCTTTTCACCACTGAGTCTGATGTTAGGTGTGAGTTTCTCATAAATGGACTATATTATGTTAATAATGTTCCCTCTGCACCCACTTCGATGAGAGTTTTTATCATAAAACGATGTTGATTTTTTTCATATACGTTTTCTGCATCTATTGAAATGATCATGAGTTTTTAACCTTCATTGTTAATGTGATGAATCTTGTTGATTGATTTGCTGATGTCAAACTATCCTTGCATCAGTGGAATAAATCCCAGTTGATCATGATTTTTTTAATGTGCTGCTGAATTCAGTTTGCTGATATTTGGTTAAAGATTTTTGCAATTATGTTCATTAGAGATATTGGCCTGTAGTTTTGTTTTTTGGTGGTGTGCCTTTGTCTGGGTTTGGTATCTGTATAATATTTACCTTGTGAAAATGAATTCAGAAGCATTCGTTCCTATTCAATATTTGGAATATAGTTGACCCTTGAACAACATAGATTTAGCCTGCATAGATGCACTTATATGTGGATTTTTGTTTTAATACATGTTTTACATTGTGATTGAAAGATAGGTTGCCAAATAACTAGATATTGAAAGGAGAGGTAGAAGAAAGACGGTTGAAACAGCAGGGTTCTCACCTGCTGTTGGCATTCCTCACCCCACTACCTGTGCAAAGCTTGGTTAATTGAGATCTTGAACTGAATAATGCAAAGAAACTGGCTCTGAGGAGAGAGTCTTCCTGAAGTGTCAGGACAAGTCACTGGCTGGAGTTGGTCAAGGATCACAGAATGAGAAACTGCTTGCCCTCAAGGTGACGGGGTCCAGGAGAACACTGGGGTCAAGATAGCACCAGGCAGGAGCCTGAGCCACAGAGCTGATGGGGGAGGAATGCTGTCAGTGGTGCTAAAAGTTCTCTGAAGCAGGGAGCTAATACTTCTGGGGAAGTATTGGTGGCTCACCCCTTGCCAGCACTTCCATAAACAGAAACAGTGTTAGAACCACACAGAGGAGGTCAGTTGGAACAAATGACCTAGAGAGATGGGCAAAGGTATTCTCCCTTCTCCTGTTCTTTGCCCTTCTCCCAGAACTTGCTTACAAGGAAATTTCAATTCCTCATTCCTGGATAGAAAAATAAGGAGTGGGGGCGCCTGGGTGGCACAGCGGTTAAGCGTCTGCCTTGGGCTCAGGGCGTGATCCCAGCGTTGCGGGATTGAGCCCCACATCAGGCTCCTCTGCTATGAGCCTGCTTCTTCCTCTCCCACTCCCCCTGCTTGTGTTCCCTCTCTCACTGGCTGTCTCTATCTCTGTCGAATAAATAAATAAAAAAAAATTCTTTAAAAAAAAAAAAAAAGAAAAGAAAAGTAAGGAGTGGGTGTTACTCCAGGATCCAGCTTTCCTAACCATGAGGGGATAAGGGCATATGGGGTTCTTCCTTTTTACCATACTACAGAGTAAATGTATTTTCTCTTCCTTAAGATTTTAATATTCACTTTTCTCTAGCATTATAAGAATATAATACATATAACATACAAGTTACATGTTGACTTTGTTATCAGTAAGGCTTCCAGTCAATAGTAGACTATTAGTAGTTAAGTTTTTAGAGTGTCAAAAGATATATACAGATTTTTTTACTGCGCAGGGGCTTGGTGCCCCTTACCTTCACATTATTCATGAGTCCATTGTAATTTGAGGGTAAAATAACTCTTTTTTAAATGTTTGATAGAATTCACCTTTGAAGGCTTCCATTTCTTCTTGGTTATCCAATTTGTCGGCACGCTATTGTTCTCAGTAATTTTTAATGATTCTCAGTATTATTGTAGTATCAGTTGTAACTTCTCTTTTATTTCTGATTTTATTTGAGCTCTTGCTCTTTTTTTATGAGCCCACTTAAGGGTTTTTCAATTTTGTTTTTCTAAGAACCAGCTCTTAGTTTCATTGGTCTTTTCTATTGCTGTTTTACTCTCTATTGTATTAACTTCCAATCTGATCTTTATTATTTTCTTCTTTCTACTAACTTTGGGCTTTATTTGTTCTTTTTCTGTTCCTTTAAGTGTAAAGTTAGGTTGTTTATTTGAGATTTTTCATGAGTCTTTAATTAGACCTGTATCACTATAAACTTCCCTCTTAGAGTTGCTTTTCTTATGTCCCATAGATTTCGGGAATTGTGTTTTCATTTTTTTTTAAATAACAAATATATGCTTATTTGGGGGCCCCAGTAAACTTATTAAATGTCAAATACTTTTTTTCATAAATTACATTTATTATGTGTTAAACTGTGCATAGATATTATGTCATTTAATTTTCAAAAACTTCCTTTGAAATTGTGCTAGCAGAGCTCATCATTTCCTCAACTCCATAAATATTTCTCTATCTGATGAACTTCTAAATATATCCTGAATTAATTAAAATTTGACCTCATACTACTTTTGTCAAAATATTTGCTTTGATTGTAAGTAATGAAAATGCTAGTTTTCTCCCTCTTTTTTATTTTGTTATTTTATTTCATCATAATAAATGTACTCGTTAATCCCCATCCCCTATTTTACCCAACCCCCTGACCACCTCCCCCCTAGTAACCATCAGTTTGCTCTCTATAGTTAAGTGTCTGTTTCTTGGTTTGTCTCTCTCTTTTTTTTTTCCTTTGCTCATTTGTTTTGCTTCTTAAATTCCACATACGAGTAAAATCATGTAGTATTTCTTTTTCTCTGACTCATTTCCCTTAGCATTATTTTTTTTAGATTATTTATTTATTTGAGAAAGAGAGCAGAGCAAGAGACAGCACTTGAGTGGGGTGGGCAGAGGGAGAGGGAGAAGCAGGCTCCCCACTGAGCAGGGAGTCTGACATCGGGCTCGATCCCAGGACCCCAGGATCATGACCCAAGTCAAAGGTAGACACTTAACCAACTGAGCCACCTAGGTACCCTTCCCTTAGCATTAAGATCTCTAACTCTATCCATGTTGCAAATGGAAAGATTTCATTCTTTTTTTATGGGTGATAATGTTCCATTGTATATATGTATATCACATCGTCTTTAAGTGTTCTCATTTTCATTTGTCTCAAGGTATTTTTAAAATTTTCTCTTCAATTTCTTCATTGACCCATTGGTTGTTTAATAACACGTCATGTAGTTCCCACATGTTCATGTTTTCCCTAGTTTTTTAAAAACTGATTTCTAGTTTCATATTGTTTGGTAAAAAAAGATGCTTGACATCATTTCAGTCTTCTTGAATTTATAGAGACTTGTTTTGTAGTCTAACATATGATCTATGCTGGAGAATATTCCAGGTGCAGTTGAAAAGAATATGTATTCTGTGTCGAAAAAGAAAACCAAAGCAGGTGGCATCACAATGCCGGACTTCAAGCTCTATTACAAAGCTGTATTCATCAAGACAGTATGGTACTGACACAAAAACAGACACCTAGATCAATGGAACAGAATAGAGAACCCAGAAATGGACGCTCAACTCTATGGTCAACTAATCTTCAACAAAGCAGGAAAGAATATCAAATGGAAAAATGACAATCTCTTCAACAAATGGTGTTGGGAAAATTGGACAGCCACATGGAGAAGAATGAAGCTGGACCACTCTCTTACACCATACACAAAGATAAACTCAAAATGGTTGAAAGACTTAAATGTGAGACAGGAATCCATCAAACACAAGCAGCAACCTCTTTGACCTTGGCTGCAGCAACTTCTTGCAAGACGCATCTCCAAAGGCAAGGGAAACAAGACAAAAATGAACTTTTGGAACCTCATCAGGATAAAAACCTTCTGCACAGCAAAGGAAATAGTCAACAAAACTAAAAGGCAACCTATGAAATGGGAAAAGATATTTGCAAATGACATATCAGATAAAGGGCTAGTATCCAAAATCTATAAAGAACTTATCAAAGTAAACACCCAAAAAGCAAAAAATCCAGTCAGGAAATGGGCAGAAGACATGAACAGACATTTCTCCAAAGAAGACCTACAAATGGCTAACAGACACATGAAAAAATGTTCAACGTCACTCAGCATCAGGAAAATATAAATCAAACCCACAATGAGATACCACCTCACACCAGTCAGAATGGCTAAAATTAACAAGTCAGGAAATAAGAGATGTTGGTGAGGATGCGGAGAGAGGGGAACCCTCCTACCCTGTTGGTGGGAAAGCAAGCTGGTGCAGCCACTCTGGAAAACAGTATGGAGGTTCCTCAAGACATTAAAAATAGAGCTACCCTATGACCCAGAAATTGCACTGCTAGGTATTCATCCAAAGGATACAAACAGTGATTTGAAGGGGCATATGCACCCCAATGTTTATAGCAGCAATGTCCACAGTAGCCAAATATGGAAAGAGCCCAGATGTCCATTGACAGATAAATGGATAAAGATGTTGGTGTGTGTGTGTGTGTGTGTGTGTGTGTGTGTAACAGAATATTACTTAACAATCAAAAAGAATTAAATCTTGGGGTGCCTGGGTGGCTCAGTTGGTTAAGCGTCTGCCTTTGGCTCAGCTCATGATCTCAGGGTCCTGGGATCCAGCCCCATGTCAGGCTCCCTGCTCAGCAGGGAGTCTGCTTCTCCCTCTCCCTCTGCCACTCCCCCTGCTTGTGTTCTCTCTCTCTGTCAAATAAGTAAATAAAATCTTTTTTAAAAGAAAGAATGAAATATTGCCATTTGCAACAACGTGGATGGAACTAGAGGCTATTTCGCTAAGTGAAATAACTCAGAGAAAGACAAATACTGTAGGATTTCATTCATATGTGGAATTCAAGAACAAAACAGATGAACATAAGGGAAGGGAAGGAAAAATAAGATAAAAATAGAGAGGGGGCAAACCATAAGAGACTCTTAACTATAGGAAACAAATTGAGGGTTATCTGGAGGGGAGGTGGGTGGGGTAATGGGTAAATTGGGTGATGGGCATTAAGGAGGGCACTTGATGTAATGATCACTGGGCGTTATATGCAACTGATGAATCACTAAATTCTACACCTGAAAGTAATAACATTCTATATGTTAACTAAATTGAATTTAAATAAAAAATTTTTTTAGAAAGACTGCATTGGCATGTTTTGAGGAAATATTGCATATGGATCTATTAAATTTATGTAGTCTAATGTGTTACTTATTTTTTTAAGATTTTATTAATTTATTTGACAGAGAGCACAAGCAGTCAGAGCAGCAGGCAGAGGGAGAAGCAGGCTCCGCACTGAGCAGAAAGCCTGACACAGGGCTCAATCCCAGAACCCTGGGATCATGACCTGAGCCGAAAGCTGATGCCTAACCGACTGAGCCACCTAGGTGCCCCTCTAATTTGTTATATAAAGTCAATGTTTCCCTATTTTCTGTCTGGATAATCTATCCATTGATGTAAGTGGTGTGTCAAAAATCCCCTACTATTTTATTACTGTCAATTTCTCCCTTTATGTCTATTATTTGCTTTATATACTTAAGTGCTCCTATGCTGGATGCCTAAATATTACAATTGTTATATCCTCTTGTTGGGTTGATCTCTTTATCATTATGTAATAATGTCCTCTTCTGTCTCTTGTTACCATCTCTGCTTAAAATCTATTTTGTCTGGGGGCGCCTGGGTGGCGTAGTCGTTGAGCGTCTGCCTTCAGCTCAGGGCGTGATCCCGGCGTTCCGTTATCGAGTCCCACATCGGGCTCCTTGGCTGGGAGCCTGCTTCTTCCTCTCCCACTCCCCCTGCTTGTGTTTCCTCTCTCACTGGCTGTCTCTGTCAAATAAATAAATAAAAAATCTTTTAAAAAAATCTATGTCTGATGTGAGTATTGCTCTTTTTGTTTGCACCTGTATGAAATTGTTTTCTCTTTTCCTTTTCAGGCTGTGTGTTTCTTTAGATCTGGAGTGAATCTCTCCTAGGCAATATACACATGTCTTGTGCCCATTTAGCCACCCCATAGTTCTTGGAGAATTTAGAGCATTTACATTTAAAGTAATTATTAATAGGCAGGTACTTATTGCCGTTTTGTTGATCTATTTAGTTGTTTTGTAATTGTTCTCTGTTCCTTTCTTGTTCTCTTGTTCTCTTGATCTCTTCCCTTTTGACTTGATCATTTTCTTTAGTGTGATGTTTAGGTTCTTTGTCTTTATTTTTGCATGTTTATTATAGGTTTTTGTTCTGTGTTTACCATGAGGTTCATACACATTGACCTATAGACAGACGTCTATTTTAAGCTAATAGTCTTTTAAGTTTGATTGTTTTCTAAAAGTACTACATTTTTACTACCCTGCCCACTTTTTGTTTTTGGCAACATATTTTAAATCTTTTTTATTTTAGATTTCCCTTAACTACTTACTGTAGTGACAGTTGATTTTATTATTGTTGCCTTTTAGCCTTCATACTAGCTCTGTAAGTGGTTGATCCTTCTTTTATTATATGTTTTCTAGTTACACCCTTTTCTTTTCCACTTGAAGAAGATCCTTAAACATTTCTTGTAGGATCATTGGAAATAAACTCCTTTAGTTTGTCTTGTCTGAGAAACCATCTCTCCTTCAATTCTGCATGAAAACTCGGCTGGGTAGAGTATTCTTGAATGGAAGTTTTTCTGTGCAGCACTGTAAATATATCCTCCGACTTGCTCCTGGCTTACAAAGTGTCATGAAAAATCAGCTGGTTGTCTTATGAGGATTCTTTTGGGTGTGACTCTTGTCTTTTGATGCCTTTTAAGATTCTTTAACTTTTGCCATTCCTATTTATACTATGTCTTGGTATGATATTTTGGGGTTCCTCTTGTGTGGGATTCTCTGTATTTCCTGCTCCTGGATGTCTGTTTTCTTGCCCAGGTCAAGGATGTTTTCAGACACTATTTCTTCAAATAAGTTTTTTGCTGTTTTCTCTTTTTTTTTTTCTCCTTGAACCTTTATAATATGAATGTTGGTATACTTGATGTTTTCCCAGAGGTCCCTTTAAACTATCTTCATTTTAAAATTCTTTTTTCATTTTGCTTCGGTGGTTGGGTGACTTCCACTATTTTGTCTTTCAGATCATTTATCTGTTCTTCTGTATCATCAAATCTGCTGTTTATGCTCCGTAGTATATTTTTCGTTTTAGTTACCAGATTCTAAAGCTATGATAGGTTTATTTTTTAATTGAAGTATAATTGGCACACAATGTTACATTAGTTTTAGGTGCACAAAATAGTGATTCAACAAGTCTACACTTGATGCTCACCACCAGTGTAGCTACCATCTGTCACCATATAACACTATTACAATACCATCGACTATATTCCTTGTGCTGTACCTTTCATCCTCATGACTTATGCATTCCATAACTGGAAGCCTAAACCTCCTATTCTTTTTCATCTATTTTGCCCAACCTCCCACACCCCTCCCTTCTGGCACCATAAGTTTCTCCTCTGGATTTATGAGTTTGTTTCTGCTTTTCGTTAGTTTGTTGTTGTTGTTGTTTAAGATGCCACATATAAGTGAAATCATATTTGTCTTTCTCTGACTTATTTAACTAAGCATAATACCCTCTAGGTCCATCCATATTGTTGCAAATGGCAAGATATCCTTTCTTATGGCTGAATATTAGTTCGTTGTATATATGCACCACATCTTCTTTATCTATTCATCTATCAATGAACATTTGGGTTGCTTCCATTTCTTGGCTGTTGCAAATAATGCTTCAATAAACATAGGAATGCATATATCTTTTTGAATTAGTGTTTTCACTTCTTTGGGGTAAATACCCAGTCATGGAATGACTGGATCATACATTATTTCTATTTTTAATTTTTTGAGAAACTTACATACTGTTTTCCACAGTGGCTGCATCAACTTACACTGCTTCATTGGTTCTTTCTTATATTTTCTAACTCTTTGTTGAAGTTCTCACTGTGCTCCTCTGTTCTTCTCCTGAGTTTGATAAGCATTTTTATGATTCTTATTTTGAACTCTTTATCAGGTAAATGCTTATCTCCATTAGCCTCGCCCCCCACCCCGGGTTTTATCTTGTTCTTTCTCTTGAAACATATTCTTCCATCTACTCTTTTTGTTTGACTTTTTTGTGTTTTTTCTATAAATTAGGCAGAACAGCTACCTCTCCCAATCTTGAAGTAGTCTTGTGTAGCAGTGTTCCCTGTGTAGATGGCATGTGACTGACAGCTTTGGCAGTAGTATAGGTCATGGAGTTCCGGTGCAATGCACACTGGAACCACCTTGATGGGAAAACTTGGGGTGGAGTGTATATGGGCTGGGGTGTCCCCGCATGTGTTGTGCCAGGGCGTCCTTGATGGGGTGGCTGTAGCATGAGTGGGTACAGGCCAGGAGTCCAGGGCCCACTTCATCAGGGCCACATTGGCAGGGTGGCTGGAGCAGGTGCAGAGGTCCCAGTGTGTCATATCTTGGCCACCATGGCTGAAACGCTGGGTCAGGCGAAGAACAGAGGACCTTGGGCCATGCTGTGTCACATCAGGGTTGTCTTGGCAGGACAGCAGGGACTGGAGCAGGCATGGGCTATAGTTGTCCCACTGTTTATTGCCCTGGGGCCATCCTGGCAGGACAACTGGAGTTGGATAGGTGTGGGCTAGGGATTATCGGAGCATGCCATGCTTGGCAGGATGGCTGGGTTGGGTGCGGGCCAGGGGAGACTCAGAATGTACCATACTGGGGTGGCCTTGGTGCAATGGATGCAGCTGCTGTGGACTAGGAGCCTGGGACTTGCTGGAGTGGCCCTAGCAGGCCAGCTGAAATGTTTGGACTCTGCTCCCATCTGTACTATCAAAATGGAGGGGGAATGTAAAAAAAAAAAAAAAAAATGGCACTGACTGGCACCTCTGACCCTACAGAGATTTCCAGAACTTCCCCACCCATTTGGTGGAGGTTTTAGGGTTAGTAGATGGATTTTCTTCACTTACAGTCCAGTTGCCTTTCAGACCAAAACATTTTATTTTTAATATATTTTTTAAAGTAATATTGTCCCAAGACACTTACCTAACCTAAGGATTTTGTTTTAGGTTTGCTTGTTTAAAATGAAAAATACAAAACTTTGAGATTTCTTTTAAATGCCTCTTAATTTATAGACTCCTCTCCCTTTCGTCTGCTGGTAACTTATCTGTTGGAGGATTCAGACCATGTGACTTACAAAGTTTCACGTAGTCTGGATTTTTCTGATTTCAGATTCTTGGTGTGGCTCCATGTATTTTTGTGTCCTTGATATTTCCTGAAATTGGCAGCTAGACTCAAAGTCTTGATCAAACTCATATTTGATCTCCTTGGCAAGACTGTAAGCAGCTTTATGCTTTCTCACCAGGAAACATACTATCTGTTGTCTCTCTTTTTTGAGATGTCAGCAGCCAATGGCTAGATGTCTAGCTATTACACATGGCCTAGATCCATTAATTCATTAGAAGTTGCAATCTTTTTCTTTTATTTATTGGAATAAATTCATAAAGAGGCACTTCCTTCTTCTATAGGCCATCCAGTAGTACAGTCCGTGTAAGAAATGCACAGGAAATGGTCGATTCTTTCCATTCATTTGCTTGTTTTGAAAACAAATAGCTGATTCCATGTTATTCTTTGAAACCAACCAATTAATCTTTTTTAAAAAAAATTGAAAAGTGTTACAAGATTTTTCTTCAAATAGACTGGCTTATTTTACTTAATTGAAGTAACGTGGACGTGCAGTCCTATATGAGTGTCAGGGGCACAGCACAGTGATTCAACAGCTCTACGTACTGCACAGCGCTCGCCTGCATACGTGTAGTTACCATCCGTTCACCGTACAAATTATTAAAATATGATTTATTACATTGTGTTGTACATTTCGTCTCTGTGACTTATTTATTTTATAACTGGAAGTTTATACCTCTTCTCTCCTTCACCTGTTTCACCTAGCCTCCCACCACCCTCCCGTCTGCAGCCACCAATTTCTTCTTGCATTTATGAGACTGTTTCTGGTTTGGTTTGTTTTTTTAGATTCCACATATAACTGAAATCACATGGCATTTGTCTTTCTTACTCTGACTTGTTTCACTTAGCATGATACTTTCTAAGTCCATCCATGTTGCTGGAATGGCAAGATTTTATTTTTATGGCTGAGTAACAGTCCTGAGTGTGTGTGTGTGTGTGTGTGTGTGTGTGTGTGTGTGTGTGTGTGTATCACATCTTTATCCTTTCATCTATTGATAAACACTAGGTTGATGTGAAATCTTGGCTATTGTAAATAATGCTGCAATAAACATAGGCTGCACATATCTTTTTGAATTAATGTTTTTGTTTACTTCAGGTAAATACCAAGATGTGGAAATACTTGGTCCTTTGGTATTTCTATTTTTAATTTGTGGAGGAAGCTCCATACTGTTTTTTATATCAACTGCACCAATTTACCTTACCACCAACAGTGTACAAGCATTCCCTCTTGTCCATGTCAATGCTAACACTTCTTTTTGGCTTTTTGATACTAACCATTCTGACTGCTGTGAAGTTGTATCTCATTGTGGTTGTGATTTGCATTTCACAGATGATCAGTGATGTTGAGCACCTTTTCATAGGTCTGTTGGCCACTTGTATATCTTCTTTGGAAAAATGTCTATTCAGTTCTCTGCCCGTTTTTTAATCTGAATGCTTATTTTATAGGTGTGGAGTTGTAAGAGTTTTTTTTGTTTGTTTTTTCTTTTTTGGTTTTGTTTTTAAGATTTTATTTCTTTGAGAGAGAGAGAGAGAGAGGGTGGAGGAGAACACAGAGGGAGAGGGAGAGGGAGAAGCAGACTCCCTGCTGAGCAGGGAGCCCGATGCAGGATTCCATCCCAGGACCCTGCAATCATGACCTGAGCTGAAGGCAGACGCTTAATCAACTGAGCCACCCAAGTGCCTGAGTTGTAGGAGTTTTTAATATATTTTGGATATTAGCCATTTTTTTTTTTGGATATATCATTTGCAAATATTTTCTTCCATTCAGTAGGTTGTTTTTGTGTTTTGTTGATGGTTTCCTTCACTGTGCAAAAAAGGTTTTGGTTAATGTCGTTCCAGCAGTTATTTGTCTGTTTCGCTTTTGCTACCCTTGCTGGAGGAGGTAGATCCAGAAAACTTTTGCTGGGCAAAGTTCCAAGAGTTTACTGGCTATATTTTTGTTTTTGCTTTTTTTTTTTTTTTTTTTAAGTAGTTTTATGGTCTTGGGTCTTACATTTAGTTCTTTAATCCATTTAGAGTTTATTTTCGTGTATGGTGTAAGAAAGTGGACCAGTTTCATTCTTTTGCATGTAGCCATCCAGTTTTTCCAGCACCATTTGTTGAAGAGATATAATCCCTTTATACTCTTGCCTCTTTTGTTATAAACTGATTGACACTACAGGTGTGGGTTTATTTCTGAGTTCTCTATCCTGTTCCATTGATCCACGTATCTATTTTTGTGCAGTACCATATGATTTCGATTACTGGAACTTTGTAGTGTAGTTTGAAATTTGGGGTTGTGATACCTCCTGCTTTGATCTTAAGATTGCTTCAGCTATTTGGTGTCTTTTGTGGGTCTATACAAATTTTATGATAATTTGTTCTAGTTTTGTGAAAAATGCCATTGACATTTTGATAGAGATTGCATTGAATCTATAGATTGCTTTGGACAGTATGGACATTAACGATATTAATGTTTCAATCCATGAGCATAGTATATATTTCCATTTATTCGTGTCATCTTCCGTTTCTTTCGTCAGTGTCTTATGGTTTTCAGAGTACAGTTCTTTCACCTTCTTGGTTAAATTTAGTCCTAGATATTACTTTGATGCATTTATAAGGGGGATTTTCTTAATTTCTCTTTCTTCTAGTTTGTTATTAGTATGTAGAAATGCAACAGGTTTCTCTATATTAACTTTGTATCCTGAAACTCCTGTATCCTACAATTCACCCTCAATACAGTTATTAGTTCTAATAAGGTTTCAGTGGAGTCTTCGGGGTTTTCTATATATAGTATCATGTCATCTGGAAATAGTGAAGTTTTACTTCTTCCTTACCATTTAAATGGTTTTTCTCTTTTAGTTGTCTGATTTCTGTGGCTAGGGTTTCCAGTACTGTGTTGAATGAAAGTGGCAAGAGTGGACGTCCTTGCTTATTCCTGGTTTTAGAGAAAAAGCTTTTAACTTTTTATCATTGGGAATGATGTTAGTTGTGTGTTTGTCATATATGGCCTTTTTATGTTTTAATATATGTCCTCTAAACCCACTTTGTTGACAGTTATTTTCATAAGTGGATGTTGTACTTCATCAAATGCTTTTTCTGCATCTCTTGAGATGCTCATGTGATATTTATCTTTCATTTCATTAATGTGGTATATTATGTTGATTGATTGATATTGATCCACCCCTGAATTCCTGGAATAAATTTCACTTGATTGTGGTGGATGATCCTTTTAAAGTACTTTTGAATTTTGTTTGCTAATATTTTATTGAGGATTTTTGCATTTAATAGTGTTCATCCAGGATATTAGCATGTAATTTTCTTTCTTTGTGATGTCTTTGTGTGATTTTAGTATCAGGGTAATTTGGCCTCAGAGGATTAATTTGGAGGATTTCCTTCCTCTTCTATGTTTTGGAATAGTTTGAGAGGTATGGGTATTAACTCTTCTTTATGTATTTGGTTGAATGCACCTGTGAAGCCATCTGGTCCTGCACTTCCATTTGCTGGGTGTTTTTTAATGACCCAATATTGTTACTAATAATCAGTCTGTTCAGATTCTCTATTCCTGATTCAGTTTGGAAGGTTGTATGTTTCTAGGAATGTATCCATTTCTGATAAGTTGTATAACACATAATTCTTCTTAGTAGTCTCTTAAAATCCTTTGCATTTTTTTAGTGTCAATAGTAACTTCTCCCCTTCCATTTCTGATTTTATTTATTTGAGTCCTTTCTCTTTTTTTCCTTGATGAATTTGGCTAAATATTTATCAATTTTGTTTATTTTCACACAAGATCTTAGTTTCATCAATCTTTTCTAATCTTTATTATGTCTTTCTCCTATTAACTTTGGGTTTTCTTTATTTATTTTTCTAATTCCTTTAGATGTAAGGTTAGGTTGTTTATTCGAGAGTTTTCTTGTTTGTTGACGTCAGCCTGTATTGTTATAAACTTCTCCTATAGAACTGTTTTTACTACATCCCAAAGATTTTGAACTGTATTTTTCCATTTTTATTTGTCTTGGGGTATTTATTTTTATTTCCTCTTTGATTTCTTTGTTGACCCATTGGTATTTGGTAGCAAGTTGTTTAACCTCTCTATGTGTTTGTTTTTTCCAGTTTCCTTCTTGTAATTGATTTCTAGTTTTCTACCAGTGTGATCAGAAAAGATTCTTGAAATGATTTCAATCTTCTTAAATTTATTGAGACTCACTTTGTGGCCTAATGTGATCTGTCTTGGAGAATGTCCCATGAACACTTGAAAAGAATGTGTATTCTGCTGTTTTGGGGTGGAATGTTCAATATATATTTGTTAAGTCTATGTGGTCTAATGTGTCATTTAAAGTCACTGTTTTCTCATTGATTTTCTGTCTGGATGATGTATCCATTGATGTAAGTGGTGTGTTACAATTCCCTACCATTATTGCATTACTGTCAATTCCTCCCTTTATGTCTGTTAATATTTGCTTTATATTATCAAGTGCTTCCACGCTGGGTGCATAAATATTACAATTGTAGTCCTTTTGTTGGATTGGTCCCTTTATCATTATGTAATGTCTTTCTTTGTCTCTTGTTACAGTCTTTGTTTTAAAGTCTATTTTGTTTGATATAAATATTGCTACCCCAGCTTTTTTTCTTTTTTGCTTCCATTTTCATGAAATGTATTTTTTTCCATCCCTTTAGTTTGAGTCTGTATGTACCTTTAGGTCTGAAGTGAATCTCTTGTAAATAGCATGGAAATGGTTTTGGGTTTTTTTGGGGGGGTTGGGTTTTTTTGTGTTTGTTTTTTGTGTTTGTTTTTTTGGTTTTTCTTATTCATTTGGTCACCCTATGTCTTTCTTTCTTTTTTTTTTTTTTTTAAGAATTTATTTATTTATTTGACAGAGATAGAGACAGCCAGCGAGAGAGGGAACACAAACAGGGGGAGTGGGAGAGGAAGAAGCAGGCTCATAGCAGAGGAGTCTGATGTGGGGCTCGATCCCATAATGCTGGGATCACGCCCTGAGCCGAAGGCAGAAGCTCAACCGCTGTGCCACCCAGGCGCCCCACCCTATGTCTTTCATTTGGAGCATTTAGACTATTTACATTTAAAGCAATTATTGACAGGTATGTAATTATTGCCATTTTGTTACTTGTTTTCTGATTGTTTTGTAGTTCTCTGATCCTTTCTGCTTCTCTTGCTTTCCACCCTTGTGATTGGTGACTTTCTTTAGAGTTAGACTTGGATGTTTTTCTCTTTTTCTGTATCTAGTATAGTTTTGTTTTGTGGTGACCATGTGTTCCCTAGGTAAAATTCTATGTATATAGCAGTCTATAGTAAGTTGATGGTTACTTAAGTTCAAATGGATTCTAAAAGCATTACATTTTTATTCCTACCTCTCCACATTTCATGTTTATAGTGTCTTATTTTACATGTTTTCATTTGATGTGTCCCTTAACTAAATTTTTAGATTTAATTGATTTTACTACTTTTATCTATTAATGTTCATGCAGCTTTGTAAATGATCCACCTACTATCTTTACTACATGTTTGCTCTTAGAACTGAAGTATTTTCCTTTCATAATTTTTTACTCCTAGTTATGGCCTTTCGTTTTCTGCTAAAGAAGTGACTTTAAAATTTTTACGAGGCTAGTTTAATGGTGATGAACTCCTTTAACTTTTGTTTGTCTGGGAAACTCTTTATCTCTCTTTCATTTCTGAGTGATAACCTTGCCAGGTAGAGTATTCTTTGTTGTAGATTTTTTCCTTTCAGCACTTTGATTATATTATGCCACTCTCTTCTAGCTCGCAAAGTTTCTGCTAAAAAATCAGCTGATAGGATTTATAGGGTTTCCTTTGTATGTAATCATTCAATGTTCAAGATTCTCTCCTTATCTTTAATTTTTGACACTTTATTATGTGTCTTGGTGTGGATCTCCTTGGGGTTGAGTGTCTCTGTGATTCCTTGTCCTGGACATCTCCTTCTGGGACCCCAATAAAGAGAATGTTAGTACACTTGTGGTCCTAGTGGTCCCTTAATCTATCCTTATTTTTTAAATTCTTTCTTCTTTTTGCTGTTCAGTTTGGTTGTTTTCCATTACCCTCTTTTCCGGATCACTGGTTCTTTTCTTCTGTATCCTCTAATCTGCTGTTTATTCCCTCTAGTGTATTTTTCATCTCACTTACTGTATTCTTCAGCTTTGATTGGTTCCTTTTCTATATTTTCTCCCTCTCTCTCTCTCTCTCTTTTTTTTTTTAATTATCACTGAGTTCATCCACTTTTCTCTCAAGTTCCGTGACAATCTTGATGACCATTGCTTTGAACTCTTTTAGGGTGATTGCTTATCTCTGTTTCATTTAGTTTTTTTCTGAGATTTTTATCTTGTTGTTTGATTTGGAACATATGGCTCTGTCTTTTCATTTTGTCAGATTCTCTGTATTTGTTTTTAGGTATTATGTAGGTAAGCTACTCTTCCTAGTCTTGAAAGTAGTGGTCTTATGAAGAAGGTGTTCTGTCGGACCCAGTAGCATAATCGTTCCTGAGCATCAGATACAGGTGTCCTAAGGGTGCTGCCTGTGTGGGTTGCATGGGCCCTTTTATTATGAGTGGGACATGTATGCTGCAGTGCACTGGTGGGTGGGGCTGTCTGTGACCAGCTGTGACTCCTGAAGGCATACTAGTGGGTGGAGCTTGCACCCCAATGTGGCCAAGTGGGAGGCAAAGCTGTAGGTACTGGGGATATGCTGGTGGGTGGGGATGGTCTTCAGCTTTGCTGCCTGCAATAACTGGCCATAGCTTCCTTGGGTGTAGTGGTTGGTAGTGCTGGCCCCCAGAGCAGCTGGCTGAGAAGCCTGGTTGTAGCTCCTTTGGGCTTGCTGCTGGGTCCGAGGAGTTAGCTCCCAGTGCAGCTGTCTCAGTACAGCCGAGAGGTCTTGCTGTAGCTACCGCAGATGTGCTGCTGGGTGAGTCTGGCCCCCGTTCTCCCAAGGGCTGGAGTCGCTTCAGAGGCTTGCCAGCCCAGCTGGGACTACCTGACAGATGTGGCAGGTGGTGTTTGCTTCGGGGTGATGCCACTCCCATCGGAGGCTGCCCACCAGGGGTGGCATGGCAGGAGCTGCTTGGGAGGGGGTCTGGAGGGCAGACCGAGTGGTGCTATGCTAGCTAGGCTGGAGGAGGGCAGGAAAAATGGCACCCACCAGCATTTCCATTCCCAGAGAAAACTAATTTTTGCTCTTTCAGCACATGCACTAAAATTAGTTGATAGATCTCCCTCATGTATAACCTAGGTGCTTTTCAAACTGCTTCCTCTGTGTTTGGTCTCGGCATGAGTGATGTGCACTGGCACTGCAGGAGCTGAGTCTGGGTTTCCTGTAGCTCTCCGGCTCTGAGTTAAGCCACACTGATTTTCAAAGCCAGATGTTATGGGGTCTCATCTGCCCAGGACAGGTCCCCGCGGCTGAGGATGCCCAATGTGGGACTTGATCCCCTGGCACCTCGGGGTGGACCTATGTACCTGCACTGTCCCTCTCGCTTGTGGGTTGCTCTGCCGGGGTTTTGTTTTGAACCACCATCTCTGCCCCTCTGCCCCTTCTGATGTGGCTTCTTTATGTCTTTAGCTGTGGGAGATTTTCCTGCGAGGCTTCAGGCTGTTTTCACTGTGAGTTGCATCATAGGCAGCTGTTGCCTCAGCAGGGCCACAGGAGCAGGTGAGCTCGGGAGCCTCCTACTCCACAGTCGGCCCGTGGGCCCCAAACCACTATGGTCTTTTTTGCCACGCCCCGGGGCAGGTGAGTCTGCACAAGAGCCCCTCAGTAATAACCCTCCTTACTGCAGGCTGCCACATCAAGGTGGGGTTCCTGTTTTTACCATGTCTCTTTCTCTCCTACCCTTCTCTGTCTGCTCCCTCTATCGAGTGTGTGTGTGTGTGTGTGTGTGTGTGTGTGTGTGTGTGTTCCTAGACATCACTCAGTGCTCACCACAATGAGTGTACTCTTCAGACAGTTCACCCATCCTTCCACCCACCTCTCTGGTCCCCATAAATTTGTTCTCTATATTTAGGAGTCTGTTGTCTTTTTTCCCTTGTTCACTTGTCTTGTTTCTTAAATCCCACACATGAGTGAAATCATATGGTATATTTCTCTGACTGACTTATTTCATTTAGCATTATACTCCAGATCCCTCCATGTTGTTGAAAATGGCAAGATTTCATTCTTTTTTAAAAAAAATATTTATTTGACAGAGAGAGAGATAGCCAGCGAGAGAGGGAGCACAAGCAGGAGGAGTGGGAGAGGAAGAAGCAGGCTCCCAGCAGAGGAGCCTGATGCGGGGCTCGATCCCAGAACGCCGGGATCACGCCCTGAGCTGAAGGCAGATGCTTAATGACTGAGCCACCCAGGCACCCCAAGATTTCATTTTTTTTTTATGAGTAATATTTACTAAATAATATTCCATTGTATATATACCACATCTTCTTTATCCATTCATCTGTCAATGGATATTTGCTTCCATATCTTGGCTGTTGTAAATATGCTGCCATAAACATAGGGGTGTGGATATCTTTTTGAATTAGTGTTTTCATTTTCTTTGGGTAAATATCCAGTAGTAGAATTATTGGATCATAGGTAATTCTATCTTCAATTTTTTGAGAAACCTCCAGACTGTTTTCACAGTGACTGCACCAGTTTGCATTCCCACCAACAGTCCATGAGGTTTCCTTTTTGTCCACATCCTTGCCAACACTTGTGGTTTCTTGGGTTTTTTATTTTAGCCATTCTAACAGGTGTGAGGTGATATTGTTGTGATTTGCATTTCTTTGATGATGAGTGATGTTGAGCATTTTTTCATGTCTGTTGGCCATCTGTATGTCTTTGGAAAAAGGTCTGTTCACGGCTTCTCATTTTTTAATTGGATTATTTGGGGGTTTTTTAGTGTTGTGTAAGTTTTTGATATATTCTGGATACTAACCCCTTACTGGATATGTCTGTTGCAAATATCTTCTCCCATCCAGTAAGCTGTCTTGTTGTTTTGTGGATTGTGCTCTTTTCTGTATAGAAACTATTAATTTTGATGTAGTCCCAATAGCGTATTTTTGCTTTTGCTTCATATGCCTCAGGAGACATATCTAGAAAAATGTTGCAACTGCTGATGTCAGAGAAACTACTGCCTGTGCTCTCCTCTAGGATTTTTATTTAATCCATTTTGAATTTATTTTTGTATATGGTGTAAGAAAGTGGTCCAGTTTTCCCAACACTGTTTATTGAAGAGACTGTCTTTTTCCCATTGCATATCCTTGCTTCCTTTGTTAAAGATTATTTGACCATATAATCATAGATTTATTTGTGGACTCTCTATTCTGTTCCATTGATCTATGTGTCTGTTTTTGTGCTATTACCATACTGTTTTGATTACTACAGCTTTGCAATATAGCTTGAAGTCTGGAATTGTGATAACCTCCAGTTTTGTTCTAAGATGTCTTTGGCTCTTTGGGTTCTTTTGTGATCCCATATAAATTTTAGGATTTTTTAAAAAAGATTTTATTTATTTATTTGACAGAGATAGAGACAGCCAGCGAGAGAGGGAACACAAGCAGGGGGAGTGGGAGAGAAAAAAGCAGGCTCATAACGGAGGAGCCTGATGTGGGGCTCGATCCCAGAACGCCGGGATCACGCCCTGAGCTGAAGGCAGACGCTTAACAGCTGTGCCACCCAGGCGCCCCAATTTTAGGGTTTTTTGTTCTAGTTCTTGTATAAAATGCTGCTGGTATTTTGACACTGATTGCATTAAATCTGGAGATTGTTTGGGTAGTATGGACATTTTAACAATATTTGTTCTCCCAATCCACAGCCATGAAATATCTTTACATTTATTTTTGTCACCTTCAATTTCTTTCATCAATGTTTTATAGTTTTCTTTCACCCCTTTGTTTAAGTTTATTCCTAGGTATCTTATTATTTTTGGTGCAATTGTAAAGGAGATTGTCATCATAATTTCTTTTTTCTGCTACTTTATTATTAGTATATAGAAATGCAATGGATTTCCTGTGACCTTAATGAGTTCACTTATCAGTTCTAATATTTTGGTGGAGTTTTTAAAATTTTCTATTTAGAAAGTATCAAAGCATCTGCAAATATTTAAAGTTTTACTTTCTTATCAATTTGGATGCCTTTAATTGTTGTTGTTGTTGTCGTTGTTGTCTGAATGCTGTGGCTAGGACTTATAGTACTTTGTTGAATAGAAGTGGTGAGAGTGGACCTCCTTGTCTCATTCCTGATCTTAGGGGAAAAGCTTTCAGTTTTTCATCATTGAGCATGATGTTATCTGTGGGTTTTTCACCTATAGCCTTTATTATGTTAAGGTATGTTCCCTCTAAGCCTACCTTATTGAGGGCTTTTATTGTGAATAGATGTACTTTGTCAAAAGCTTTTTCTGCATCTACTGAAATGATTATATGGTTTATTCTTTCTCTTATTGATGTCATGTACCACATTGATTGATTTGCAAAACTGGAATCACTGTTGAATCCCAGAAATAAATTCAACTTGATCGTGGTGAATGATTTTTTAAGGTATTGTTGGATTCGGTTGGCTAGTATTTTGTTGAGGATTTTTGCATTTATGTTCATCAGAGATAGTGGCCTGTAGTTCTTTTTTTGTAGTGTCTTTTTCTATTTTTGTTCCAGGGTGATGCTGTCCTCAGAGAATGAATTTGGAAGCTTTCCTTCCTTTTCTATTGTTTGGAACAGTTTGAGAAAAGTAGGTATTAACTCTTCTTTAAATGTTTCGTAGAATTCACCTGTGAAGTCATCTGGTCCTGGACTTTCGTTGTTTTGTTTTTATTCCTAATTCAATTTCATTGCTGGTGATTGTTCCAGTCAAGTTTTCTATTTCTTCCTGCCTCAGTTTTGGTAGGTTGTATGTTTCTAGGAATGTATCCACTTTGAGGTTGTCCAATTTGTTGGCATGTAATTTTTCATAATGTTCTTTTATACTTCTTTGTATTTCTGTGGTGTCCGTTATTATTTCCCCTCTTTCATTTCTGATTTTGAGTCCTCTCTCTCTCGCTCTCTCTCTTTCTCTCTCTTTCTTTATGAATCCAGCTAAAGGATTATTAATTTTGTTGATCTTTTCAAAGAACTAACTCCTGGTTTCATTGATTTTTGTCTATTTTTTGTTTGTTTCATTATCATTTATTTCTGCTCTAATCTTTATTATGTCCTTCCTTCTGGTTTTGGGTTCTTTCTTTTTTTTCTAGCTCCTTTAGGTGTAAGGTCAGATTGTTTTGAGTTTTTTTCTTCTTGAGGCAGGACTGTATTGCTATAAACATTCCTCTTAGAACCACTTTTGCTACATCTCAAAGATTTTGGAACTCTGGGTTTTCATTTTCATTTGTCTCCATGTGTTTTTGGATTCCCTCTTTCTTTTTTTTATTTTAATGTTTTTTTATTATGTTAGTCACCATACAGTACATCCCTGGTTTCCAATGTAAAGTTCGATGATTCATTAGTTGCATATAACACCCAGTGCACCATGCAATACGTGCCCTCCTTACTACCCATCACCGGTCTATCCCATTCCCCCACCCCTCTCCCCTCTGAGGCCCTCAGTTTGTTTCTCATAGTCCATAGTATTTCATGCTTCATTCCCCTTCTGATTACCCCTCCTTTCTTTATCCCTTTCTTCCCCTACCGATCTTCCTAGTTCTTATGTTCCATAGATGAGAGAAATCCTATGATAATTGTCTTTCTCTGCTTGACTTATTTCACTTAGCATTATCTCCTCCAGTGCCGTCCATGTTGCAGCAAATGTTGAGAATTCGTTCTTTCTGAGAGCTGAGTAATATTCCATTGTATATATGGACCACAACTTCTTAATCCAGTCATCTGTTGAAAGGCATCTCTGTTCCTTCCACGCTTTGGCTATTGTGGACAATGCTGCTATGAACATTGGGGTGCATATGGCCCTTCTCTTCACTACATCTGTATCTTTGGGGTAAACACCCAGTAGTGCAATGGCTGGGTCATAGGGTAGTTCAATTTGTAACTTTTTAAGGGACCTTCACACTGTTTTCCAGAGTGGCTGTACTAACTTGCATTCCCACCAACAATGTAGGAGGGATCCCCTTTCTCCACATCCTCTCCAACAATTGTTGTTTCTTGCCTTGTCAATTTTTGCCATTCTAACTGGCATAAGGTGGTATCTTAGTGTGGTTTTGATTTGAATTTCCCTGATGGCTAATGATTTTGAACATTTTTTCATGTGTCTGTTAGCCATTTGTATGTCTTCATTGGAAAAGTGTCTGTTCATATCTTCTGCCCATTTTATGATTTGTTTATTTGTTTCTCGTGTATTGAGTTTGAGAAGTTCTTTGTAGATCTTGGATACCAGTCTTTTATCTGTAGTGTCATTTGCAAATATATTCTCCCATTCCGTGGGCTGCCTCTTAGTTTTTTTGACTGTTTCCTTGGCAGTGCAGAAGCTTTTTATCTTGATGAAGTCCCATAAATTCATTTTATCTTTTGTTTCTCTTGCCTTTGGGGATGTGTCATGAAAAAGGTTGCTTTGGCCGATGTCGTAGAGGTTGCTGCCTATGTTCTCCTCTAGAATTTTGATGGATTCCTGTCTCACATCGAGGTCTTTCATCCATTTGGAGTTTATTTTTGTGTATGGTGTGAGAGAGTGGTCAAGTTTCATTCTTTTGCATGTAGCTGTCCAATTTTCCCAGCACCATTTATTGAAGAGACTGTCTTTTTCCCACCGGATGTTTTTTCCTGCTTTATCAAAGATTAGTTGCCCAAAGAGCCGAGGGTCCATTTCTGGGCTCTCTATTCTGTTCCATTGGTCTATGTGTCTGTTTTTGTGCCAGTACCATGCTGTCTTTGTGATCACAGCTTTGTAGTACAGCTCGAAATCCGGCATTGTGATGCCCCCAGCTTTGTTTTTCCTTTTCAACAGTTCCTTGGAGATTCGGGGCCTTTTCTGTTTCCATACAAATTTAAGGACTATTTGTTCCAGTTCTTTGAAAAATGTCCTCGGTATTTTGATCGGGATAGCATTGAAAGTGTAGATTGCTCTGGGTAGCATGGACATTTTAACTATGTTAATTCTTCCAATCCATGAGCATGGAATATCTTTCCATCTTTTTATGTCTTCCTCAATGTCTTTCAAGAGTGATTTATAGTTTCTAGAATATAGGTCCTTTACGTCTCTGGTTAAGTTAATTCCAAGGTAACGTATGGTTTTTGGTGCTATTGTAAATGGGATGGATTCCCTAATTTCTCTTTCTTCGGTCTCGTTATTCGTGTATAGAAATGCAACTGATTTCTGAGCATTGATTTTGTATCCCGCCACGTTACTGAATTGCTCTATAACTTCTAATAGTTTGGGAGTGGCTTCTTTTGGGTTTTCCATATAGAGTATCATGTCATCTGCAAAGAGAGACATTTTGACTTCTTCTTTGCCAATTTGAATACCTTTGATCCCTTTTTGTCGTCTGATTGCTGTTGCAAGGACTTCTAGTACTATGTTGAATAATAGTGGCGAGAGTGGGCATCCTTGTCGAGTTCCTGATCTTAAGGGAAAGGCTTCCAGCTTTTCCCCATTGAGAATAATATTTGCAGTAGGCTTTTCATAGATGGCTTTTATGAGATTGAGAAATGTACCTTCTATTCCTACACTCTGAAGGGTTTTAATCAGGAAAGGATGCTGTATTTTGTCAAATGCTTTTTCGGCATCGATTGAGAGGATCATATGGTTCCTGAGTCTTTTCTTGTTGATATGATGTATCACGCTGATTGATTTGCGAATATTGAACCACGCTTGCATCCCAGGTATGAATCCCACTTGATCGTGATGGATAATCCTTTTAATGTACTGTTGGATTCTATTAGCAAGTATCTTGTTGAGGATTTTGGCGTCCATATTCATTAGGGAAATCGGTCTGTAATTCTCCTTTTTGAGGGGGTCTTTGCCTGGTTTGGGGATCAAGGTAATATTGGCCTCATAGAATGAGTTTGGTAGCTTTCCTTCTGTTTCTATTTTTTGAAATAGCTTTAGGAGAATAGGTATTATTTCTTCTTTGAATGTTTGGTAGAATTCCCCAGGAAAACCGTCCGGCCCTGGAATTTTGTTATTTGGAAGGTTGTTTATCACTGACTCAATTTCTTCATAATTAATTGGCCTGTTTAAGGAATCAATTTCTTCCGGTTTCAATCTTGGTAGTTTATAGGTTTCCAGGAAGGATTCCATCTCTTCCAGATTGCTTAGTTTATTGGCATATAGCTGTTGATAAAAATTTCTAATAATCCTTCCAATTTCAATGGTGTTCGTCGTGACCTCTCCTTTTTCATTCATAATTTTAATAATCTGGGTCCTTTCTCTTTTCTTTTGGATAAGTCTTGCCAGTGGTCTGTCAATTTTATTGATTCTCTCAAAGAACCAGCTTCTAGTCCTGTTGATCTGCTCTACTGTACTTCTGGTTTCTGCTTGATTGATTTCAGCTCTAATTTTGGTCAACTGCTTCCTCGTGCGTGGATTAGGCCTGTCCCTCTGTTGCTGTTCCAGCTTCTTGAGGTGAGAATATAAAAACTGCATTTTAGATTTTTCTATTCTTTTGAGTGAGGCTTGGATGGCTATGTATTTCCCCCTTAGGACTGCCTTTGCAGTATCCCATAGGTTTTGGACTGTTGTATTTTCATTCTCATTGGTCTCCATAAATTGTTTAAATTGATTTTTGATTTCCTGGTTTATTGAGTCATTCCTGAGCAGGATGGTTCTTAGTCTCCAAGTGTTTGAGTTTCTTCCAAATTTTTCCTTGTGGTTGAGTTCCAATTTCAGAGCGTTGTGGTCTGAGAATATGCAGGGGATAATTTCAATCTTTTGGTATCGGTTGAGACCTGTTTTGTGTCCCAGAACATGGTCTATTCTTGAGAATGTTCCATGGGCATTAGAATAGAATGAGTATTCTTTGGTTCTGGGGTGTAGTGTTCTATATATATCTATGAGGTCCAACTCGTCGAGTATGGCATTCAAAGCCTTTGATTCTTTGCTTAGTTTTTGCCAGGGTGTTCTGTCTATTTCTGAGAGTGGAGTGTTGAGGTCCCCTACTATTAATGTATTTTTATTTATATTCAGAATGGATGGAGAAATACAGCCTTGCTGGATAGAGGATGCTTGGCTGCATGTTTTTCTCTGAAAGAGCTTTAAAAATGCCCCCCCAACCCTTTCTCTCATTCCAGGTCTGTGTAGACAGGTCTGACGTAATTCTGATACCTTTGCCTTGGTACGTGAGAAATTTCTTTGCCCTGGCCACTTTCAATACTGTATCCTTGAATCTAATATTTGCGAATTGCTCTATGACGTTTGTGGCATAGGTTGAGCTTGGGAGGGGTCCTCTCTGCCTCTTGGACATGAATGTTTGTTTCCCTCGCTAGATTAGGGAAGTTTTCAGCTACAATTTGTTCAAATATCTCTTCTAGACCTCTGTTTTTCTCCACCCCCTCGGGGATGCTGATGATTCTGATATTGGAACGTTTCATTGAGTCAGTAATCTCCCGTAACCTACATTCCTGTGCATGGATTTTTTTGAGTCCAGATTCTATTTTAGATTTTTCTTCTAACCCATCCTCCAATTCGCTGATTCGTCTTCTGCCTCATTCACCCTGGCCGTCAGAGCCTCTAGTCTTGACTGCATTTGGCTCATAGAATTTTTAATTTCTGCCAAATTCGCTCTCATTTCCACCCTTAGAGATTCTATATTCTCATTAACATTTTTTTAAATACTTTCTTCAAGTCTGCACATCATCTTGACCATCGTTACTCTGAATTCCATTTCTGATAATTTGGTTATATCCATATCCATTAGTTCTGTGGCAGAGACCACAGACTCATTGTCTTTTCTTTGCTGGGGGGGATTTCTCCTTCTCGTCATTCTGATGAGGAGAGGTTGCGGGGTTGTCCAGAGCCCAAATTATTGACCGGGACCCAGACAGTGTGCCCTTGTTTTATAGGGATATTTGGGATGTGGGCTTCTTGATTTTTCAGCCTACCTTCCGGGGGAGGGGCCTGCCGCACTGATACTCAGGCAACCCTGTTTGGGTAGAGTCTCCGTGTCCCCTGCTAGGGGGATGGGGGTGGGCACACTGTGAGCTGGTATTTCCAGGCTTTTGTTCTCTGGTGGCTTTCCCTGGCGGTTTGCTGTGCCTCTTCTGAGAGAGCAGCAGTGGCCGAATCTCAGCCTCTGTCTCAGAACAGAGGGATCGTGGACTGTTCTCCACTGATGTTCTGGCCACTTTAACTCTGTTCCTGTTGGTGCTGCTCAACCCTGCAGCGTCCTGGGATGTGCGCCACACACCCAGCGTCCCAGCCCTCACTTCCAGGGCCGGCGCGTCTCTGTCTTTTGTGTTTCTAACACCGCCAGCCGCCCCCGTGTGCTCCCGGAGCTCCCGGTCTCAGTCTGGTTCCTGTGAGCACACCGGAGCTCCGTTTCAGTCTGGTGGTGTGCACTCCCGGCTCACGGTCTCAGTCTGCTCCCTGCGGGTGCCAGTTCGCGAGTCCACCCGCTCCCCCGTGCAGGTGGCTACCGCTTCCCGGTGCCGGAACGCGGCGGCTCCCTCCCCCTTCCGTTTATCTTCCGATATCTGTGCGCGGTTTCATGGCTCCCCGCTTCATACCTCAATACCCAGCACTGAAGATGTTCATTTGTAGAGATCCAGATGTATCTTCCTGCGTCTCAGGCTGATTCTGTGGATGTTCAGGCTGGTCTGGTTCCTATCCAGCTCAACTCAGGGGACCGGCTGAAAAAGGGGTCCCTACTCCTCTGCCATCTTAAGTCTAACCTGTATTTCCTCTTTCATCTCTTGGTTGTCCCCTCAATTGTTTGGTAGCACATTATTTAAGCTGCATGTATTTGTGTTCTTTCCAGACTTTTTCTAGTTTTATAGAGTTGTGATCAGAAAAGATGCATGGTATGACTGCAGTCTTTTTTAATTTGTTGAAAGTTGTTTTGTGGCCTAACATGTGATCTGTTCTAGGGAATGTTCCATGTGCCCATGAAAAGAGTGTGTATTCTGTTTTAGGTTGGAAGGTTCTGAATATATCTATTGGATCTATCTGGTCTAATGCCACTGTTTCCTTATTGATTGTTTGAATGACCTATCCATTGATGGAAGTGTGGTGTTCAAGTCCCCTGTTATTATTGTATTATTATTGATTACTCTTATGTTTATTATTAGCTGCTTTATGCATTTGGGTGCTCCTATGTTAGGTGCATAAGTATTTATAATTGTTATGTCTTCTTGTTGGATTGTTCCCTTTATGATTATATAGTGTTCTTTGTCTTTTGCTACAGTCTGTTTTAGTCTATTTTGTTTGATATAAGTATTGCTACCCCAGCTTTCTTTTCACTTCCATTTGCATAATAAATGCATTTTTGTTTATTCTATTTCATGAATTTTGTTTTGTGAATCCTTTGACTGATTTTTTTTATATGTTTATATTTAATTTTACCGTTTTCATTCTTCCTACTTTCCTTACTCCTGCTTATGGTTTTTCCTTTCCACTCACAGAGTACCCTTTAATACTTCTTGTAAGGCTGGTTTTGTTGGTGATGAATTCCTTTAACTTGTTTGTCTTGGAAACTTCAACTCACCTTCTATTCTGAATGACAGCCTTGTTACATAAAGTATCCTTGGTTGCAGATGTTTCTCTTTCAGCACTTTGAATATATCATGCCATGCCCTTGTGGCCTACAAAGTTTCTGCTAAGAAATCAGCTGATAGCCTTATGGAATTTCCCTTGTATGTAACTGTTTTTTATTGTTGCTTTTAAAATTCTCTTTATTACTACTTTTTGCCATTTTAATTACTAGGTGTGTTTGTGTGGACTTCCTTGGGCTGATTTTGTTGGGGGCTCTCTGCCTCCTGGTTCTGGATTTCTGTTTCCTTCCCAAGATTCAGGAAGTTTTCAGCTATTATTTTTTTCAAATAAATTTTTGGCCCCTTTCTATGTTCTCCTTCTGGGATCCCTTTAGTGCAAATGCTATTACACTTGATGTTGTTCAGGTCCCCTAAACTTTGTTTTGTATTTTTTTCTTTCTCCTCTTCAGCTTGATTGCTTTCCATTACTTTATCCTCCAGGTCACTGATCCATTCTTTTGCTTCTCTTCATCTTACTATTTTTTCCCTCTAGTGTAATTTTAATTTCAGTTATTGAGTTCTTCATCTCTGAATGGTTCTTTATGTTTTCTGTTTGTTGAAGGTCTCACTGAGGTTCCCTATTCAAGTCCCAGTGTTGTTATTCTCTTCATTTTGCTTAGTTCTCTTGCTGGGATGTTGTCCTGTTCTTTCATTTGGGACATATTCCTCCATCTCCTCACTTTGCCTAACTCTGTGCCTATTTCTACGTGTTAGAAAAGTCAGCTACATCTCCTGCTCTTGAAAGTAGTGGCCTTAAGAAGAGGTTCTGTGGCGCCCTGCAGTGCAATATTTCTGGTTCACCAGAACCTGGTACTTCAGCGGTATCTCCTATACGTGTTGCCTGTCCCCTACTGTTGTGGCTGAGCCACATTTGCCCTCAGTCTAGCTGTCTGCAATGGCTCTCCTTGGCTGTTGTGGGTAAAGTTTGGTCTCTGTGTTGATAGTGGCCAGTCTTGGGCTGCCTTGGGCTTGAGTTAGGTCAGAGCAGGTGTTTGCTAGGGCTGTGGTAGCAACAAACTGTAGGATGTTCTTGTGTCATCCCCTGAGAAGCTTTTGCTGGTGGGTGGGACATGCAGTCAGAGCAAATGTCTGCCACCAGCCCACAGCTGGAGCCGCAGTTGAACTGGTATGTGTAGTTTTCTTGTCCTCTCCCTGGGGCAGGAGTCACTTTGGGGTGGTGCTGACCTCCACTGGGGCTGCTTGCACACTGCCATGCTTGTGGTGCTGCTTTGGATGCTGTGGGCAGGCTGGGGGGTTGGCCTGCAGGAAAACATGCAGGGACACGGTGATAGCAAGGTTTGCACTGGTCCACTGTGGGAGGGGACCTGGAGCCACTTTGGACAACTCCTACCATGGCCAGGTGGGAGGCGGAGGTCCACAGGAGAACCTATCATTTCTTTTTTCATGCTGTTCAATTAGCCCTCAGTTCTTTAGGGGAAACTGCTCTATGTATAGATGTAGATTCGGTGTGTTTGTGAAAGGAGGTGAGCTCAGGGTCTTCTTGTGCCACCATCTTGGACCACCTCTTGAATGTTTCAATTTTAAATACAAAGTTCATGGAGGCCTCATTAAGGAAGTAACGCTTATGCAAAGACTTGGAGGAGAGGGAATTAGCCAAGGAGAACTGGGAGAAGCCTGTTTCCAAAGGAATAACTAAAGCAGTGCCTGGTGTGTTCAAAGACAACAAGGAAGTTGGTTGTGGCTGAAGTTCAGGGAGCAGAGGAAAGTAGGAGAGAAGATCATGGAAATGATGGGGAACCAGACAATGTAGAGACCCTTAGCTCTCTATAGCTACACTCAGGACAGCAAGGAGGTCTTTGGTAGAAGATAAGCACTGGGGAAGGAGACAGGATTCGATCTGTACGTAAGAATTTTTTTTTTTTTTTTTTTTTTTTTGTAGACCCGGTACTGATTATATTTTCTTAAGACCAATACAAGGTATTTCAAGGCTCCATATTCACCTAAGAACCTATAAAATTTGACAACTACACTCCTATCATCCTGTGTTTTGGGCTATGTGGTGAAAAAGCTGCTTTTAAGAATGTGTTTGAGGAAAAATCCTCATAGTTGAGTGCCTAGCTCTCCCTCCTCATTTTGAATGGGCTTTGGTCTGAGAGCTCTTTTGAGGCTGACCCTCCAAAAACGACCAGCTCGTAGACATCAATTGTGAACTCAAGGACAAAGAATGAACATGGAGTCTTAGCTGTCTTCAGCAGAGAACACGGTAGATAAGCTTCTCTGGCTCAGTCATTGTTGAAAAATCATTTTTCTGCAGCTAAGGATTTCAAGGTGACTTGATGGAACTTTGTTTATATATCAAATATCTCCTTGTGTACTCAACATGGTTCTTCCTGACCTGGTGTCTCTGTGGATGGTGTTTTTGGGATCATCTGCATTTAATATATTCTAAGATTAAAATCTTCAGAAACACAAACATTGGTCCCACTCAAAAAACTGGTCTCATATTTGTATGATATTTCTTTTTAATAGTAAGGGATTTTCTTTCTATGCAGAGCACAAAAAAACACAAGGCTGGGAGTTAGAAAGCCTGGGTCCTAAGAAAGGTTGCCAGGAGATTAGAACAGATGACCTCTGAAATCCTGCTATCTTTTAAAAAACAGATTCAGTAAGTCTAAATTTGAGGGAATTATATAATTATAATAGCCTTCATTTATCCATTCAATTATTGCACAATTTGTCTAAGTTAAGTCTTACATATATGGCTGTTAATACAATAGTCACAGGGTTCTTATTTCCATGGTGTAGCTCTCTTCAGAAGTGTCTAATTGATCGGCGTTGTCTAGATTGCTGTGCTGTAAAATACTGTAAAATATTCTGCAGCTCAATGACCAAAATGCAAAGGCTCCCTGCACAAGTGGAGCACAGGCATTGATGATACTCTTTTTAAAAGGCAACACCAAACGACTTCCTGAAATTTACAGGGTTTATCACATGGAGCTCAGCATTATCAGTGTTTACATATAAGTCTCCTATCTTCCTGATGGAGGGCAAAGAACTATATAAAACAAGGGACAGAAAGGATTTAGACTCAAAGGTGAATTTTATGGTAGTGAGCATGGTCCAGGTGATACTTCAATGAGAAGTTGAACCTTATTCTATACCATGCTGGTACTGAGAAGTTGAAGAAATCCTTGCGTGATCCCCAAGGTGGTTCTAGTGATGGACATGTCAACCCTTTCTCTTTTAACCCAACTGAAGCATCAATCCGTTTCACGGTTCTGAGCTGATCTTTTCAGCAATTTGCTACTTCAAGTCTACATATCTGTCAGTCACTCTTAAATTCATTTTACACAGCTGACTGTGGTGTTATCACAGTCTTCCTTATACTAATGCAGTTAGTAGTTGTGTGGGTTTGAAAGGCTGCCAACACAGAGGAACAGCTGAACATGCTACTACCCAGGCAGACTGTCTTTTTCTTGATCATCCTGTAACTGCCATTTGCAATTTTTATACCTGGATTCTTTGCTGGTCTGACTGAAGTCATTGGTTTTCAACAATATATGTCTCCTAATGGATTTTTATTTTCTTGCCAGTTATATTGTATTTTCCAACACATGTTGAGTAAGGGTGTGTACCAGACCACATTACCAAGTCTCCTTTGCAACTACTCCTGTAAGCAGCTTCTACTGTTAGTTGTTTAGAGGGCAATCAAAAAACATAATATAGGGGAAATGTAGATTTAATGGGGAGGCAATTGGCCTAGTAGGAAGATACATGTGAATTCAAATTCCAGTACTGCCATTCACTAGCTGTTGACTCTTGGGTAGGTTACTGAACTTCTCTGAACTCCATTTCCTTTATCTGTAATTTGGACACAAGTATACCTGCTTTGCATAGTTATAAGATTAAGAGATCATACATATGAGAAGCACTTGGAATAAGGTAGTTACTCTGTGTTTAGTATCTTTAGTAATGTTAACTATTATTTTTTTTTAAGATTTTATTTATTCAAGAGAGAAACAGAGCACAAGAAACAGAGGGAGAGAGAGAGAAGCAGACTCCCTGCTGAGCAGGGAGCCCAATGTAGGGCTCAATCCCAGGACCCTGCAATCATGACCTGAGCTGAAGGCAGACGCTCAACAATCCGAGCCACCCCAGTGCACCTAAGGTTAACTATTTTTAACCTTAATTTAATCATTAACTATTTACAAGACAGCAATGCTAGAAAGGATAGGAATGTGCAATCTCTAAGATCCTGGTTTTAACTTAGATTTTTGGAGTCGACAGGGAAGCTGTGGCTGCTTTACCCACAAATGCCAGTGTGAGTGGGTAGGATGGTTGGTCAGGTGTCTCCCTCCTCACCTCTCCTTTCCTCAACACGCTTCCTGCCACTCCTCTCGCAGCAGGAGCTCTATGGGCACAGAAAAGAGCTTGATGGAATGGCTCCTATTGAGGGTATAGGCCCAGAAATAGAAATATTTTTAATATTTTAAGACCATGTCTACAGGTAAATTGAGAAATAAAAATTATATATTTAAGGTGTACAACTTGAGGTTTTGATATACACACAGATTGTGAAATAATCAGCACAGCCAAGCTAATTAACATATCCATCTTTTTAACTTCAAATAGGTTGATCCTGACTCTCCCTGTACAACTCTGCTATAACAAAGGAGCCTAATTAACTGATTAGAATTTCTAAAACTCAATTCACCAACAGCTCAACTGTTACAGCTGCGTGGATGGACCCGTACAGTCAAGCAGCAACCGGTTTATTCATTCGTCTGCTCACTTGGGCCTCTAGAATGTTCATGTTGGAGAGGAAGTTAATGATCAACTAATTAATCCCCCTCAATCTAAAAATGAGTACACTGAGGCTTAGCGAAGTGAAATTGAACCTGGGTGAGGTCACAGTGACAGTCGGCAACAAAGCCTGAGCAGAAGCTATTTTGGTCTTAACATTTTATTACCAAAGAATGTAATTGGTTTATTTTTTTGTTTAGATTCCTTTTTTTTTTTTTTTAAGACGTTTAAAGTAATCAGACTGAAACCATCCCTGCCCAAACAACTCTCTCTCATCCTTTGATCTTGGAAAAATGACGCACCTTCCTGGACCTGGAAGCCACATCACAGAAGACTGATGAACTCCGAAGCTATGATACAAATCATGAACTGAAAGGCAGGTGCGGCATCTTTGACTCGGTGCAGTTACCGGGAAGAGCAGGCAGGGCCCCTTGCGAGACTCAGTACCTCATCTGTCATGAAGAACTTTGTTCCCAAACTTAGAGTTCCCTATCCCAAAGTGTATTAATTTCAGGCCCCACAAAATCTGGGTTTGCCCTTAGCAAGGCAGCTCTCAAAGGTCTGGTGGAAATGCCTCGGAGTCCACCCGACGGGTTCAGTTCCTTTCCGTTACCTACTAGCTGGCTGACTTTGGAAGAGTTTCCTCGGACCTCTGTATAGCTATTTCCTCATCTGTAACCCGCATAATGAAGCCAATTAATTTCCCAGAGTTGAGAGGCTTCAGCAAGGTGAGTTGGAAGTTGTTGGTTTAGTGCCTGGCACAGAGAAAACCTGCAGTAACGTGTGTATCATGTAGGGAGGTTGTCTGATAGGATTGCGGGTGTTGGCTTTAGAACCAGATTTAGATTTACCTTCCTTCAAGTTCCTGCCACATGTGTGACACTGATTGTGTGACTCTGGGCAGCTTTGGCCTTCCAAGGTTTAGTTCTCTCATGTGTAACATGGGGTAATGAAACTCAACCAACAGAGTTACTTAAGATTAGATGAGATGATGTAAAGCGCTTAGCAAAGTGACTGCTTTTGGCTGCAAGAACAATAAAAAAAAAACATTCAAAAGGGCTTAAAGCAGAGGCTTTCAAACTTGCTACAACCCACACTGAGAATTAGGTCTTCCCTTGTTACTCGGTGTACACATAAACATCACAGGACGACTGTGTGAATCAGACTGGATAATGCAAATGGCCAAGCTTCGTACAGGGCTCTTTCTAGAGCGTTGGAAAATAGTGCTGGATCTGAAATCAGGGTTTCCTGATAACATGCACGAACAGTGCTGGCATTTCAGTATGCCTCTTCCTCAATCCTCCACTTTGATTCTCTTATTTCCTTTTTTCAGAATCCCATAGAGTTTGGAGAGAGGAGAAAAAAGACTGAGGTTTGTGAAAAATCTGAGCGTATGCACTCTTACTCTGATCACTAGTTACTCCGAACTTCATTACTTAACGCATGTAAGTGCTGCCAGAATTGTTCAGTACCCAATTGTTCATCTGGGTGAGGCTGGACCAGAGCGCTGTCGATACCACTTTGTAAAGCAGCACACTATCCTCCTCCTCCTCCCAGATTAGGTACCTGCTATTTTACTGAATATTCTATCTAGACAGTAGGCCAGCTTCCTCCGCGATAAATGACAAGTCTTGGTTTCTCAAGCCGGTTTTCTACATGAGGGACAAACACACTATAGGAATGATTATTCCATTACTGCCCTTTCATCATTCTGTAGCAAATTCAAATACCAACAGCATAAGATTGCAACTTTTAATAACATTCCCTGCCCTTTGATGAGTTATGAGCTAAATTATGGGCTCAATAAACTTCAGCTAATGATGTTTTGTCTGCCATAACTCATGCAGGGGGAAGTTTTATGTATCTCTCTTAGCTTTTTCACCTGGGGATGCTCGATTAAAAACAGCATCCGTTGGTTTGGCACAAGACGCACAGTGGCTGGTAACCTAATTGTGTGCATTTTTCTTCACTGTTCTTAGATTCCCAAACTCCTTGGCTAGGTTTGGTGAGCAAGGCCCAAGGCAGCAGATAAAAGGATATCACTGTTATTTGACCATGCGTTTTCCCCGTGGCAAAATATCATCTAGGCAACCACTGGGACATTTTGGAAACAGGTATTTTTGACCATTTTTTATGCGTTGTCTCTTTCAGTGGAGCGCAGGCCCCCCCCCCCCCCCATTTTTGGGTGGTGGTTTGGGTGTTAGTTGATATACTGAGGAAGTGAGTCACTTCCTCATTTTCAACACGTGTTCCTACCATCTGCACCAGTTACATGCATTAAAGTGTTTTCATTATTCCTGGGGGCACATCCCAAGCACCAAACTCCAGGCAGTTGCATCAGCTTTAAGAGAACACTCACTTATAACCAAACCCATTACACTCGAATTTTTAGTTCATGCAGATACACAATGGAAATTACTTGAAAGCCATTTGTTTATGGCTGCTAGGCCTAGTCATAGACGTCTTAAAACTCAGAACCCCGAGGGGGAATGTTCTAGCCCCACCCACCATGGCACACCATACACTCTCAACCTGCCCCTTTATATCCTGGTGAGAGCCAAGGGTCGTTAGCTAGGATTGCCTAACAGCTCTGACAATAAATTATGTGCCTCAAAACCAAGGTGTATCTGATTCCCTGTAAGCGGGATCTTAACTGTATAACCATTTCATTTTAACTTGATCCTATGATCTTCCTATCACAACCTAAATGGGTCTCACTAAGCAACAGTTTGTTATCAAATAGGCTTCCAAGAAAAAAGACCTAGGATCACTTACTGTCAAATGCAAATCCGAATTTTTCACAGAAGTCTTCCAATGTGAATGGGCTCATCCTCACCATCTCTGTAATGTAACTTGGAGGGTTCACATGGGAGGTATATTGCTTAAAACTAAATAGACCATAGGTTCATTATTGAAATGAGTGATTGAAAAATATGAATGCAAAATTTTTACATGCTAAAATCGTTGTACATAGGACTGTTTTTTTGAGGGGATTCTTGGGTCTTCCCCTAAAGACTACTACCTCACCCTACCCAGACAGGAAGAGGAGGTGGCCATCCACCATGTTTATTCTACCAGCACATAAGATATGCAACACATAAGGAACTTTACAAGGGTACTTTTTTTAGAAAAATTTTCATCACACATGATTTATGGGTGTCTCTAAAAGTTTTTACTTCTTTTTCTTAAGTGGAGCCCAACGTGGGGCTTGAACTCATGACCCTGAGATCAAGACCTGAGCCGAGATCAAGAGTTGGATGCTTAACCAACTGAGCCACCCAGGTACCCCTCTAAAAGTTATTTTAAACACAGAAAACCATTTTGTTCACATAACGACGATATATTGGAGTTAAAATGAGATAAAAGGGAACTTGCTTTTTTTTTTTTACAATTTTGCAAATTAACCACAATAGAAGCACCCTGGACGCAGAACAGTTTTTGTATGAATTTAGACAGTCATGGGTGCCTTGATTTTACCACGAGGTTGTGAACCCACCTGTTTGTCAATGCAAACAGATAATACCAAATATGTGTTCAGTGAAGTTTCGGTCCTTGCCAGTGAACAGAACCACAGCACTGCACTGCTGCGTGTCCTCTTTAATCGAAAGCTTGGTTAAGGGAAACAGTCATGGAGGACTGCCTGAAGGATACACAGTGCACTCGTGCCTTTACACTTTCCGAGTACAGTACTGCTTGGACCATGCTCTCAGCTCCTTGATGACTGGCACTTCCTATCACATAACCTGCCTCTGGGCATCTGCTGAAAGTACTAGAAAAGTAAGTGTGTCCAAAATTTACTATGTGTGTACTGTAGGACTGTTTTGCAGTTTCTGAATACATAAGTTTAATTTCCTAGAGAAATTTCATTCCAGGCTTTAGTACTAGGAAAAAATGTATTTCTCCTAACTTTAAAAAGAAAAATGTTACAGATTGGGCTGTATCTGCTCAGACACCTCTTCGCGACTGGTGGGTTGGACGCTCTCAGCCTGAGCTTTGTCCTCCTCCAACAATTCTGCAAGGCCTCACGTGTCATGTCTGTGTACGGCCCTGACCCTGGTGATCATACTGTTAACCAGTTCTTATGGGCCCTTCATTTTAAAACAATCTTTGTCTTAGTATTTGAGGGGGTTTATGTACATTCACATAAAATCAGTAAGGATACGCGACTCTGAGCATACATTATTCTATGATACGTATTCCTATGTTGCAAAACTAGGGTTCTCCACGCATGTTTTACTTTCTCAGAAGATGATGAGGGTCTTGTCTTATACTGGTTTTGTCCACAAGGTGTATACAGTGTTAATATGCTCTGGATATCAGAACCCGGGCCTTAGAAAAATCGTAAGCACTACAAGCCTCCAGGCTAAAATGAAGCGGTGGTAAGGATTCTTTTTCTCTTGTTCCCTGCAGCCCTAGGGTTTGAATTCAAACAGTCTGTCTCATGGAATGTGAATATTTGTCAAACCTGATTCTCTGACTGAATGGTTGCCTTGTTCCCTTGAGGGCACTTTTCACTTCTTAGTTCTTAGGGGGCGTGAAAGTGCTACCTAGCCCCACTGCCATGCAGGTAATACCTGGAGGAGGAAGGAAACAAGGGGACACAATCACTTTGTGCAATACACTTTTATTTTCCTTTTACCTTTGCAGTCATCTTTGAGTAATCGTTGTGTAAACAATAGAATGGAATGAAATTACATTAAATTGTATGCAAATGGCTCTAGAACACCTTAACAATTATGACAAGGCAATTATAAATAACTTTTTCTTTCCTTAGTAATATATATTTGCTTTTTAAAGTACATTAAAGAGCTGCCATATCTAGGGTTAGCTAGGAAAGAGCAACGGTACCATCCTGGGAGCCCACCTCCCTGAAAGTTTAGACTCCAATTTTGAAAATCCTAAGGTTTACTATTCTGTAATATATAGTCAAGCAGAGGGCTACTTGGGTTGAAAGTATTTATTCTTGAACAGCATTTTACCTTTTTCTTCATTGCACAAAACCCTTTCTATTTTTTCACTCCATCTGGGTATTCTGCAGAATTTCAAGTAAAACTCAGATTCTGGTAGCTTCAAGTTTATCACCTTTGGAACAACAAATCCTATCACTTAAGGAGAAGTCAAATCAGAGATGGGTACATAACGAGCAGTCTAATAGAATGGCAACATTTTATATAGCATTCTATACGTTCCAATGAAGCAAAACTTACATATGCCACTTGATGTAGAGGAAATTTTAGATCTGAGACTATTCCAGAGTAAAGCAGCCTCAGGCACATTAATATGAAAGTTTGCAAGGCACCTCCCTCTCCCAAGAGACAATCAGATTGTGGATTGGTTTTTCAGCAAACAAACCAAAAGAATAAGCATCCTAGTTCCTAATTCAAAAATCAAAAGTTATAAATACTCCAAAGATAGACCTGAAATTTTTTGTTTAAATAACGAGATTAACTGCAAGAAGCATATAATCAAAAACTTTTCTTATAGCTAAGGTGTGTAATGCATAAATATATGAAAAATAAAATTCACAGTTTTAAAACTAGAATTCAAGTTTGGCTAATCTTAATTTTATAAGTATATTAATTTCTAAATACAACGTAAAAGAGGCAGTATTGTCAGATGTACAATTAAAGTAGAACAGAAAGAACGAGAGAAGAAATAGGCTTCTGATAGAAAAAATTCCTTTTGTTGCCAATAAATAGGACCACCTGAGTGTATTTCAGATTCTTTTCACTTAAGGGATATCCGAATTGATTGCTAAGAGTATTAAATAGCTTTTGGAAAAGTTAGCAACAGTCGTGCAGCTGTGGCATTTGCTTGTTCTCATACTGTGGATTGCTAGAGAATAAAGCAGAACTCGGAGTGTCGTAAGTTTAAAAAAATTCTTTTTTATCCCATTTCATTGAAGCCAGACTCTTCACAATCTTCTGATTTTGCGGGAACTGGGAGTGAGGGGGTGGGAGGCAGGGTGAGGGGCGTGTTGGGAGGTGGGGGGCACGACAGATGAGGGAGATGTCAAGGGACGTACATCAGCTGACACTCAACTGAGCAAACCCGATCAGCTTCACTTCATCAGGAATCTCCGACCCATCACAGCCTGAAGCCTGAAAAGGGAAAGAGACGCTTCAATGCCGCTTCAATGCCAGTTGATCCAAGCAAAGGTACAGTCTGTATGGGGCCAGTGTCCCATGTCCTCCAGGACAGAGAGAATCACCTTCTTGAATGACTACTGTAACAAATCTGGTCCCCATGCTATCAAGTGCAGAAAACGGGGGGGGTGGGAGAAGGATTTGTTCCCGTTAAAACACCACAGTCTGCAGGCTTAAAGCTTTGAAACTGCCAGGAAAGTGATTTTAAATATACTTTCAAATTAGAGCTCCTTAATCATTTTTAAAGGATTATGATAAAATACCTTGGAATAAATTAGGCAAAAAGGTGAAAGACCTATACTTTGAAAACAAGACACTAATGAAATCAGCTGAAGGCACAAATGGAAAGATACACCATGCTCATGGACTGGAAAAATTATTAAAATATCCATATTACTCACTGTAATCCCTATCAAAATACCAATAGTATTTTTCACAGAACTAGAATAACCATAGTTTGTATGGAACCACAAAAGACTCCAAATAGCCAAAGCAATTTTGAAAAAGGGAGGCAAAGGTATACAATGAGGAAAAGATGCCTCTTCAATAAATGGTGCTGGGAAAACTGGACAGCTATATGCAAAGAATGAAACTAGGCCACTTTCTTATAATGTACACAAAAAATAAACTCGAAGTGAATTGACCTAAAACCACCAAAATCCTACCGAACAAACATAGGCAGTCATCTCTTATACATCAGCCTTAGCAACAATTTTCTGGACCTGTCTTCTCAGGTAAGGGAAGAAAGGCTAACAAACTATTGGAACTACACCAAAATAAAAAGCTTTTACACAGCAAAAGAAACCATCACCAAAATGAAAAAGGTAACCTGAATGGGAGATGATATTTGCAAATTCTGTGTCTGATGAAGGGTCAGTAACCCAAAATATGATTCCTACAACTCAATAACAAAAACTCCCACATAACCCAATAAAGAATGGGCAGAGGACCTGAACATTTTTCCAAAGAAGATATAGAGATGGCCAACATCCATATGAAAAGATATTCAACATCACAAATCATCAGGGAAATGTAAATCAAAACCAAATAAGATATCACCTCACACCTGTCAGAAGGGCTAGTATCAAAAGACAAGAAATAACAAATGTTGGCAAGGATATCAAGAGAAGGTAATCTTTGCGCACTGTTGGGTGGGAATGCAAGTTGGTACAACCACTGTGGAAAAGAGTATGGAGGTTCCTCTAAAAGCTAAAGATAGAAATACCATATGATCCAGCACTTTTACTACTAGGTATTTACCCAAGGAAAATGAAAACACTAATTTGAAAGGATCTATGCACCCCTATGTTTATTGCAGCATTATTTACAGTCGCCAAGATAGCAAACCGACCTAAGTGTCCATCTACAGATAAATGGATAAAGGAAAGGTGTGGAATATATATACAATGCAATATTACTCATCCATAAGATTTTGCCATTTGCAACAAGGATGGACCTAAAGGATATTATGCTAAGCGAGATAAGTTTAGCCAGAGAAGGACAAACATGATTTCATTTATATGTGGACTCTAAAACACAAAACAAATGAACAGTGAAACAGACTCTTGAATACAGAGAACTGGTGGTTGCCAGAAAGGAGGGGGTAGGGGAGATGGGAGAAATAGGTGAAGGGAATTAAGATGTACAGATTTACAGTTATTAAAACAAATTATGAAAGCAAAAGCGATTTAACAGGTCACTGAGGGTGATATGGTTTTTACCAAAAGGCATCCTCTATAAAACTGGCCAGGAAAAAAGTGGTTACCATGTAGAAGGGTTCACGATAGATAACTTATTTTTCTATAACAGAATTTTGTTTATAATACTTAAGATTTATTGCCTAAAATTGGCCCAAATTATAGTGTGTCAAATACTTTGATTTTTCTTCAAAATTAAAAGGAACTGGAAACAAGTCATTGCTCATCAAACCTCTCACTTGTCCTCATTCAAAACCTATTTTTTTTTTTTTTCAACTCCCTCTTTCTCTCTTTCGCACACGGTACTCGGATTGCCATTCCAGGCTGCCTCTTCAGAGTGCATAAATCAGAACCGGACATTGTGTAAGTACATGTGGGGAGAAAAAGTTTGATAAATGACTGGGAATGGGCAATTAATCACCAAAGGACCACACAAACCTTTTCTTGGCCTAATTCCTGCTAAATTATTGTCAAAACAATTAGTTTCCCATGTAAAAAAAAGCCTTTTCCAATCATCACGATGAACCTGCTTTGCACTGCTCCAAAACCCAGTACATAAACTCAGCCCTTTGTCAACCCCAACATTTTCCCTTACAATAAGCAGCTAATTAGAATATATAACTTGAGTATTTTTAAGTAATTATCTTTAAAATAATGGTGTCAGTACTTATGCTTATATACGAAAATCAATAGCCTAAAGGGTAGAAATATAAGTTGGCATTTTACTTTGTCCAATGATTTCTCTAGTTTTACTTGGCAAGATTCACTGTGTTGTCAGGCGCAGTAAGATCAGAACCATTCTTCTCCTTATCACTTTTAACAAAATGACACAGAAGGCTTTTCAGCCGAGATATTTTCCCATGGGTGTTTGTCAGACAGGTAGGGGGATACCTCTCCACCACCACCAATTTTCTTGTTCCACAACCACTGCTTGAGTATCTCCCTAAACCTTCCTTTCTTCCTCCACTACTGCTAATGTAATTTTCTCAATGCAGTGAATGGGGGCAGACACAATGTGTGTAATTAATAGGCAAATGACAAACACCACAGGAGCAAGGGCAGCTGTTGGCAGTGACAAGGAGGGGCTAGCCAATGGGAAACACATCAGTGGATGTCAAAGATACATCAGAAATTTGGCAATGGGAATAGCAGGAGGTGAAAATGACTAGAAATAAAAACAAAATATCCAATAATGGGTAAAAGAAAAATCTTGAATCCGTCTTGTAAAGAGTAATGGAAGGGAGAACTTACAGTGTGAGTGGGTGATCAAACCAGTGGTTATTGTGGGTACATCACACAGGGAGTCCATGTCTCAGCCTCTGTCCCCAGTGCCTCCTGCAGCTACACTGGAACATTCAGTTTTCTGGCAGAGCACAGGCCAGGTTGTCTGGCTCTCATTCAGGCACTCGGCTCTTCCCCCACTACTCTGCTGACTCTCCACCAAGGCTGAGTCCCTGTCTCACGCACTGTGGCCTGAAAAACACTGAGGGCAATATGCAGAGGATTCCGGATTCTAGAGCAAAGGGACTAGAGACCCTTAAAGCAGCAGTTCTCAAACTTCTTGGCTTCTGGTACCCTTTATACTCCTCTTAAAAATTATCAAGGACTGCAAATGCTTATGCTTTTTTAGAAAATCCTTCACCATGATCAAGTGGGATTTATTCCTGGGATGCAAGGGTGGTTCAAAATTCATAAATCAATGTAATAGATCACATCAATAAGAGAAAGGAAAAAACCATATGATCATTTCAATGGATACAGAAAAAAACATTTGACAAAGTACAACATCCATTTATGATAAAAGCCCTCAACAAAGGGAACATGCCTTAACATAATGGCCATCTGTGAAGAACCAACAGAGCTTCTCCCCTAAGGTCAGGAACAAGACAAGGATGTCCAGTCTCACCATTTTTATTCAATGTAATACTGGAAGTCCTAGCCACAGCAATCCGACAACAAAAGGAAATAAAAGGCATCCGAATCAATGGAGAAGGAAAACTTTCACTATTTGCAGAAGACTTGACACTATATATAGAAAACCCAAAAGACTCCACCAAAAAACTGCTAAAACTGATAAATTCAGTAAAATTGCAGGATACAAAATGTATAGAAATCTGTGGCACTTCTACACACCAATAATGAAGCAACAGAAAGAGAAACTGACAAAACAATCCAATTTATAACTGCACCAAAAATAAGATACCTAGAGAGAAAATACTGATGAAAGAAATTGAAGACAACACAAAACATGCCATGCTTATGGATTGGAAGTACAGATACTGTTAAAATGTCTATACAACCCAAAGCAATCTACACATTTAGTGCAATCCATATCAAAATACCACCAGCATTTTTCACAGAACTAGAATAAAAAATCCTAAAAATTTGTGTGGAACCATGAAAAACCTTGAATAGCCAAAGCAATCTTGAAAAAGCAAAGCTAGGAGCATCACAATTCTGGACTTGAAGTTAAATTACAAAGCTGTAGCAATCAGAACAGGATGGTACTGGCACAAAAACAGACATGTAGGGGTGCCCAGGTGGCTTGGTCAGTTAAACATCTAACTCTGGGATTCAGCTCAGGGCATGATCTTGTGGTTGAAGAATCAAGCTCCGAGTTGGGCTCTGCATTCAGTATGGAGTCTGCTTGAGATTCTCTCGCCCTCTCCCTCCCATTCTGTCTCTCTCAATAAATAAAATCTTTAAAAAAGAATAGACCTACAGGTCAATGGAACATAACAGAAAACCCAGAAATAAACCCACATGTATACGGTCAATTTATCTTCGACAAAGGAGGAAAGAATATCCAATGGGCAAAAGTCTCTTCGACAAATGGGTTGAGAAAACTGGACAGCCACATGCAAAAGAAAGAAAATGGACCACTTTCTTACACCATACACAAAAATTTGAAATGGATTAAATACCTAAATGTGAGACCTGAAACCGTAAATATCCTACAAGAGAACACAGGCAGTAGCCTCTTCGACATCTGCCACAGCATCTTTTTTCTAGATCTGTCTACTGAGAAATAAAAGCAAAAATAAACTATCAACAAAACTAAAAAGGCAACTTACTGAATGGGGATATTTGCAAATGATATATCCAATAAAGGGCTAGTATATAGAATATATAAAAAAAACTTATGAAACTCAACATGCAGAAGACATGAACAGACATTTCTCCAAAGAAGACCTACAGATGGCCAACAGACACATGAAAAGATATTCATCGCTTATCATCAGGGAAATGCAAATCAAAACTACAATGAGATTTCACCTCATACCTGTCAGAATGGCTAAAATCAACAACACAAGAAATAACATGTGTTGGTGAGGATGTAGAGAAAGGGGAACACTTATGCACTGTTGGTGGGAATGCAAACTCATGCAGCCACTGTGGAAAACAGTATGGGGATTCCTCAAAAAGTTAGAACTACTCTATGATTCAGCAATCACATCACTGGGTATTTACCCAAAGAATACAAAAACACTAATTCAAAAGGATACATGCACCCCTATGTTCATAGCACCATTATTCACAATAGCCAAGATACAGAAGCAGCCCAAGTATCCACTGATAGATGAATGCATAAAGATGTGGTGTATATATATAGACGATGGAGTATTATCCAGCCATAAAAAGAATGAAATCTTGCCATTTGCAATGACACGGATGGAGCTAGAGAGTATTATGCTAAGTGAATAAGTCAAAGACAAGAAACAAAAACCCAGGGGAAAAAAGAGACAAATCAAGAAACAGACTCCTAATTTTGGAGAACAAACTGATTATTACCAGAGGGGAGGTGGGTGTGAGGATGCGTTTAACAGGCGATGGGGATTAAGGAGTGTACTTGCTGTGATGAGCACAAGGCGGTGTATGGAAGTGTTCAATCACTATATTGTACACCTGGAACTAACGTAACACTGTGTTAACTATACTGGAATTAAAACTTAACCTGAAAAAATTTTTAAATATTTTAAACATGATTTTAATATTAAAGTACTAAATAATCAAAAACAAACATGCTTATGTAGATTATATTGTTCATACTGAATTAAAACAAATTTCTAAATTATTCACTTACTATTCATTAAATCTAATAATAAACCCATTACGTGCTAACATAAATAAAATCTTAATGGAAAATAACCACAGTTTCCCAAAACAGAAATCTGAGCAGAGTGGCACTGCTTTACGTTTTGCAAATCTCTTTTAACGTCTTGCTTAACAGAAGATGGCTAGATTTTCATATTTGCTTCCACGTTCTATCTATTGTCTTATGTGGTTTTCCTTGAAGTATATAAAGAAAATCCAGCCTCATATAAATATGTAGTTGAAAAAGCAAATAGATGGTATTTTAAAAATCTTTCGGGTAACTGTGGGTATTGTTTGTTACCAAGATTTACCAAGTGGAGTTTCTTAAAAGTTAGCTGCATTGTGGTGTCTGAGACCACGTGGTCTGTCACACCAGAAACTAGTGGTCTAGCCTGCAGTTTGAACTGATCTCTTACCCAACTAGGCTTTTTCAGTGTTGCTGAATTATGCAGATCTTCCACTGATGACACAGTTTGTTATATAATCTCAATGTTTCAATATACAATGTCGACCAGTCACATTCATTAATATCACACATGACTAATCGCATCAGAACAAGTAAGTACGGGGATGTTGTCAAGCTTACAGTGGCAGATGCAAGTTTTCCAAAATCCTTTTTCTGCTCGAAAGCTGAAATTTATTATTGATGACAAATATTGTCAGTTGTTTTCCTTGAAATGTCAGGCTCACTTGGTTCATTTTGAAAAAATATCTGCCAAAGCCTTAGTCTGAATAACCACAGTTTGTCAGTTATCCTGCCAAGTAAAAATGGTGTTCCACAGGGATATTAAAAAAAAAAAAAAAAAATGGCTAGTTCAGCCTACAACTTAATCTCACAAGAGCTCCTCTTAGAGACAACCACGGTACTTCAGTACAGAAGCATACCTTGCTTTATTGCACTTCACTTCATTGCCTTTCCCGGATATCATTTATTTTTTATTTTTATTTTTTTATTTAACAAGTTGAAGGTCTGTGGCAATCCTGTACGAAGTAAGTCATTTTCCCAACAGCACTGGCTTGCTTCATGTCTGTGGAACATTTTGGAAATTCTCACAATTTTTTAAAGGTTCTCTTTATATTTGTTATGGTAATAGGACATCAGTGATCTCTGATTTTAATTTTGCATTTGTTTTGGGGCCCATGGACCATGCCCATATAAGACCGTGAACTTGATCTATAAATGTTGTATGTGTGCTGACTGTTCCACTCACTGGCTAGTCCCATCTCTCTCCCAGGCTGCAGGCCTCCTGATTCCCTGAGATGCAACAGTATTGAAATTAGGCCAACTAATGACCCTACAATGGTTTCTAAGGGTTCAAGTGAAAGGATGAGGTGCATGTCTCTCACTTTAAATCAAAAACTAGAAATGATTAAACTTCGTGAGGAGGGCAGGTCGAAAGCCAAGACAGGCCAAAAGCTAGGCTTCTCGCACCCTTTCAGCCAAGCTGTGAATATAAAAGAAAAGTTCTTGAAGGAAATTCAAAGTCCTACTCCAGTGAACACATGAATGATAAGAAAACAAAGCAGCCTCACTGTTGATATGGAGAATGTTTTAAGGGGTCTGGATAGAAGATCAAACCAGCTACCACATTCCCTTAAGCCAAAGACTAATCCAGAGCAAGGCCCTAATTCTCTCTCCAATTCTCGGAAGGCTGAGAAAGGTGAGGAGGCTGCAGAAGACAAGTTGGAAGCTAGCAGAGGTTGGTTCCAAGGTGAGCAGTAAGTTTTCCAGAAGACAGAACTAAGAGAATTAAAGAAGGTGGCTACACTAAACAACAGAATTTCAATGTAGACAAAACAGCCTTCTATTGGAAGAAGATGCCATTTAGGACTTTAATAACTAGAGAGGAGAAGTCAATGCCTGGCTTCAAACTTCAAAGGACAGGCTGGCTCTTGTTAGGGTCTAAGGCAGCTGGGGACTTTAAGTTGAAGCCAATGTTCACTTACTTTCCAAAAGTCCGAGGGCCCTTAAGAATTATGCTATATTTTTTATTTTATTTATTTATTTATTTACTTACTTTCCAAAAGTCCTTTTTTATTTATTTTTATTTATTTATTTACTTTCCAAAAGTCCTAGGGCCCTTAAGAATTATGCTATATTTTTTATTTTATTTATTTATTTATTTATTTATTTAATTTATTTATTTATTTTATATTATTTATTTATAGAATCTGTGGTCTATTAATGGAACAGACAGCACCTTTGCTTACAAAATGGTTTACTGAATATCTGAAGCCCGCTGTTGAGAACTGCTCAGAAGAGAAGATTCCTTTCAAAATATCACTGCTCATTGACAATGTCCTTGGTCACCCAAGAGATCAGATGGAGATGGGGCAATGAGACTAATGTCATTTTCATGCCTACTAACACAGCATCCATTCTACAGCTAATGGGTCAAGGAGTCATTGCAACTTTCAAGTCCTATTATTTAAGAAATACATTTCATGAAGGCTATAGCTGCCACAGGCAGTGATTCCCTGATGGATCTGGGCAAAGAAATTTGAAGACCTTTTGGAAAAATTCACCTTCCTAGATGCCATTAAGAACACAAGTGAGTTGTGGAAAGAGGTCAAAACGTCTACATTAACAGGAGTTTGGAAGAAACTGCTTGCAGCCCTGACCGATGACTTGGAGGGGTTCAAGACTTCAGTGGAGGAAGTAACTACAGATGTGGGAGAAATTCCAAGAGAACTCGAATTAAAAGTAGAGCCTGAAGATGGGACTGAATTACCGCAAGGTCAGGAAAAAACAGGAACAGGTGAGGAGCTGGCTTCTTATGGATCAGCACAGTGGTCTCTTGAGATAGAATCTACTTCTGGTGAGGATGCTGTGAAGATTGTGGAAATGACAACAAAGGATTTAGTATATTCCACCCCAAACCTGGGTGGGCTTTGGGACCACTGGAAGTTTGAAAATATAATCCTGGGATTTTTGAGCTCCCTAGGTGATTCAAAAGTTAGAGTTTGAGAACCACTGTTCTACCCAAGCACTTTCCAAAGTGTGAAGCTCCAAGTTTCCCATCAAGCAGTGGTTCTCAAACTTTCTCATGCATCGGAATCACCTGGAGAACTTGTTAAAACAGATTCCTGTCCCCACCTCCCAGAGACTCTGACTCCTTAGGCCTGAGATGTAGCCGTCGAATTTACATTTTTATCAGATCGTTTCCAATGAAGCTGACACTGCCAGTTTGGGGACCACACTTGGAGAACCATTGTCTCAGACTGCAACAGGCTACCCAGAGCTGCTTCCTGGCTCTTCTTGAACTGATAGGTTCCCTTAAGATTTTTGTCTTACTTTTCTCCCCTTTCGGGCGGTGGGGGGGGATGTTTAGTAGTTTTAATCTCATTTCAGTCTTCACTTTCCCTGTCCTTCAGGACATGTTGCCTGAGTGATACAGCCTCCAACTATGCCTATGCTGAAAGCCTCTAAAAATAAGGCCCGTTAGTCACAAATTGCCAAAATGCTTATGAAATTGCTCTGTGTAATGCATGTTATTTAACTTCAGTAAGTAAGATCTGTAATGCTCATGTAAACGTGTACCAACTGGATGTTACTTACATATACTTAAAATTTGTATTCCTTTGGGTGAATTGTCTTATATTTTTACTAATGTAATTTCATATTTGTACTAATGCAATTTCAAAAACTTCACATTGAAAGCAGCAAGACTCAATTACTTTATAAAACTGCAAGCAGCAGATTAAAAAATGCCTTAAACATTTAGAGTTGTCTCAAGGCAAGGCTTATAACAATCAACAATAAAACAGTACTGAGATGTTGCACTCATGGCCTGTTACACTTGAGCTGAAATGCCCCTTATGCTTGAACCACTTTGTTAAAAGTGCTATACACACACACACGCTTCTGATCTCCCTGCCTCTGGCCATGCCAACAATGGAAATCATACTTCACTTATTATATGTCAAATGAAGCTAAAGATCTCATCGGGCAGGGAAAAAAGTAAATGTACTTCTTGATTTAACCAATATCCTTGCTCCCTGGGCCACTGTTTTTCTTGTATAAGCAGATATATAAGGACAGCCACCTTTTCAAACTTGAGCCTGATATTTCCAATAGTGGTGGGAGAGTAAAGAGAAAAGAGGTTAGAGACTGAGTTGTCTACAAACAGCATGTCTCTCAGCCGTGGCTGAATACTGGGATCACCAAGGAACACTTTAAAATGCCCAACGCCCAGGCTGTCCCAACAGCAATTACCGTAGGACATCTGGTATAGGACCCAGACAACAGTAATTTTGCGAAGTGCCCCAACCATCCCATGAGTAAACCACTGCTCTCTGAGGTGAAGAACCACATCGCCAAGATACAACTTTGTTCTTAGACGATTTTCAGGCCCCTGCCACTCTCCTTTAGAAAGCAGAGAAAGCTCTGAGATAAAAATGATAAACAGCTGAGAGATAAAAGGACCACGAGCAGCAGTAGTTGGTGAGGAAACATGCTTCTGAAATACTTTCTTCTATTCAAGAAAACAGCCAAATTGATGAACGAAAGCAAGTGCATTTGAATCTGAGACTCTCCCAGGAGCCAGCGTTCTACAGAAGATTAGGCCAAGAAGCAATTCAAATGAGCTCCATCGAGTGGATCTCACACTGGCTGGCAACACGTAACAACAAAGAAACCCCCCCAGGTTGAAAGAAGGCTGGACAGAAAGCGAAGTGACCGAAACAGAAGGTCGCTCTTGAGTCTGGCTTTATTTAGCATCTTCAGCTATCTTTTGGGGAAAAAGCCATTAATTTCCATCTTCTGGGAACAGCACACTACTACATTCTCAGGCTACTAGGGGAAGGGAAGACTGGCTTGGGTTCTCCTGCAGGACTCTCGTGCCGGACAGGCCAATACTATTCAATCTGCTTAAGGTACAGGAGAGAATCCATCTCAACCACTGTCCACAGAGCCGGTCATCCAAAAGCAGGAATCCACAGAGAAACAGAAAACCATACAATCCCAGAGCTGCAGAGCCCTGCCTCTCAGAATGAACAGCAATTGAGAGGATGGGCTGGGATGCTAGACCGGAGTCAAATTTGCAGGGTCTACACTGTATGATCCTGGACAAGTTAGCCCCCCAGAATCTCAGATTCCCAGGACAGAAAATGAACCTAATGATATCACCAACTTGTGGGATCGTGAGGATTGAATGAACTGAGATGAAGTGTGTAAACCACCTCACGCACGGTCTAGCAAACAGCGGATGCCTAAGAAAGTGATTCTTGTTCTTTCTGCAGGCAAGGTCCAGGAATTTAAAGGAACCCTAAAAAGAGGGCATGAAGCAGAAATCACCATCTTAATTATTTTACAGGGATTAAAATAAATGTTAAGGAAAAAATGATGGCTAAAGTTTTTCTAACGGAGGTTTGTATTATTCCGGTATATTTTAACTATCAAGCCCCCTGCTGTGTGCCAGCTACTGTGCTAGGCAGTAGGCTCTGGCCCCTGGGGCCTCTAGACTTCTTAGAGAGATGAATTCGTGGGGCAGAATAGAGGAGGAGCACCTGAGCCAGGACTGGATGTCAGAGAAGGCTTCCTGGAGAAAGTGAAATTTAAGCAGAAAGCTGGAACATGCCTAGGTGCTGGGGGGCCAAAGCAGCAGCCTGGTGAAGCTGGGAGAATATTTTAGTGAGAGAGAGAAGCACATACAAAGGGCCAGCAGACAAAAGTAGGAGGAGACAGAGGATGAGAATGAGAGAGGACAGAATGAGGGGAGACCCAGGAAGGTACTAAAGCGGAAGCCCGAAAGGGAGATCTGGTCCGGGGTTTGAGTTTTAGGAGAGGGCAGTGGAGAACCACTCAAGTATTTGGAGCATTTTGCAATGCAGAAGAAGCACTCTGGCTATAGCCACAGTGTGGTGAACGGAGCCAGACGCAGGCAAACTGTAGGCAGGAAGATCCGATTTGGGAGATGAGAGGATCCCGCTAGAGCGCTGGAAATAGGGATGGAGAGAAGAGGACAGAGTCAAGCGAGAGAATCTGCAGAAGTAATAAATTGAGTAGGAGATGAGGGGAGTTTGACCTTCTTCCTACTGTTTAGAGAGGACACACAAGGTGTTTCTCTAAGACCTCAGGTACCAGGAAAGGGCCAGGGCTGCTATCCCTGTTTCATGGGTGAGCAAGTTTAGCGAGTGTGGGGATAAGCCAGCACGAAAGCTTTCGTCTCTTATCTCTGTTTACATATTCAAAATGAGGCAAATCTTCTGGAGGTGGTATGTTAGAACTTCTTTCTTACACTATAAAAAAATAACGGAACATTAACAGGCGTGAAATCCTGACACAGGATACCGTTTTCTCATCACTATAGTCTCATACGAATGAAACGTTTACAAAGATGAAGGTGAATTAGAAACATAATAGAGGTGACACACAAGTCCTAAAGCAGAAGAGTAATTTTTCAATTTGTTAATTTATCATTCTATGTCTGAGAAAAATGTTCTTTTGTTATTGAAAACAAAACAAATTTCTTCAGATAAATTCTTTCTGTGAGAATCTGTGTGTTTTTCGCCTTGTCACCCAGCCTAGCCATCTGAAATTAGATGTGAGGCAAGACCCAGAAAGTTAATTAGCACAGGGCTAACATTTACTGTAACTAATCATTTCACATCTTTGGCCATGTGCATTTTCCATTAAATTCTCACAAAAAATAAAAAAGATCATCAATATATATTGTGCACAGCAAAGTGCTAGTCATTTATATCTTAAATTGCTTGAGGCATTCTGACTGGCTCTTGATAAGATTTATAATTTTAAAATGAGTCACTTAATGTACTGTTTGCTCAAACTTTCAGGAAAATCGTCGCTTTTGACTGTCTGGACGGCTCCCCCGTTTCCAGCCATGGTCACCCTAGCTCTAGCTTTCAGAACGATGCCTGGGCGCTCAGGATCTGTATCTCTCTGGCCGCTCTAGTTCTTAAATTTTAAGTCCACTAGTGCAGAAAAAGTGCGGCAACACCTCTTTTCTACGAGAATCTATTACCGTGATTCGAAAGGTGGTGTTAAAACGTTATGTCTTTGTTCACTAGCCTTCAGTGAGGAGCTCCACAATCGCTTCCAATTACCTAAACCATTTCTACAACAATCAGCCTCAATTTTTACAAGTTAGAACCACCTGGCTTTCACTTTAGGGAAGCTTTATTAAGAGTGTTGGTTGGAATTAGGCTTAATTTTGTCTATATGGTCAAGGTGCCATACAAACTAGAGGCAAAATGGTACGGGCTCCAAGATTCTCACACGGCCGCTCTGAGAGATGCACTGCGAAACAAGCCACGCTTATCCAAGAGGAAATTCCCAGTCATGGTCAGAAAACATTCCCAAAGGTTAAACCGGCAAAGGACAAATGCAAAACTGGATCCCAGAAGAAAGCAAGCGCAGCAGTGGAATGACAGAGCAAGTTATTACACTGTGTTGTTACTCCTTGCTGGCAGAGCACAGCAAAATATTTACCTTCTTTCCAGAACTTTGAACTTACCAACTTAAATGTCAAGGTTTTTAAAGCTTTGGGATCATCTACAATCTTCTGTAAATTAGCAGCCACTGAAAAATACAAACGTGGAGAAAAAATGTCCGTATCATTTACAGTAACACTGGATTTTCACATCAATGATTTGGAAAATCTGGCTAATCATGCAATAAGCTGCAGAATTATTTCTTTCACAGGCGTTACAAAGTCCATATAAATAACCAAATTAGCCTCACACATTTTCTACAATTTATATCTTCAGCGCATCTGAATTAATCAGTATACGCTGAGCCCACATTTCATACAACAAAATGGGAAATGACTTTCTAGTGGCAAGTAGAAGTGATAGCAGCCCCCAGTGTTTTCTACAGCTGTTTTTCTCAACACGCAATACTACCTAATTTATTAGCCAGCAGAGGGCAGCACAAAATAGAGGCACTGCAAAGAACGGTTTTTCTGGAAAAGAATAAGGTCAGTACTTTTGAACCCCTCTCCCATAATTTCACTCAATTCTCTGCACCCATTTTTATCAAAGCAACAAAATACAGTGGATAACCTCTACGACTCGGGAAGATGTGTTCATGCTTTCAGAGCCCAATGACCAGTCAAACCAGGGAGGTGCCACCTTGAACAATACCCAAGCTGGCGGAACCAGGTCAAGCACTAGAGGCTGTCAGTTTGGAGTTCAGTAGAGAAGATATGTTTCAGCATTAACGGGATTCATCAGAGACCCATCCCCCCTTTGCGGTGTCATGATATATTTGATACTCTAGCAGAGAAGTCCACTTTTCCTGCTTACTCCCCTGGCTTAGGGTACAGAATTCTCAGAAGGTAATGATGACAGAAATTTAAAACCTGGCTCTTTCCACATCCAAATCTAAAATATCAAGTACTGAAAATCACGTAAGCGCTGCTGGTTAGGGAAAAAGAAAGGACTACTGAAGAAATGAGAGAAAGGTCTGTGTATCCTTTTTATTTTTCATTTGGAAAGTTTGCTGCTGCTTCAGTAATTAGGTATCTGAAAAGTTATGACTATTTTAAGATAAAAAAAATTAAGATAACAAATATTTTGAGAAAAGTGTTTCAAGTAGAAAGTCTAAAGAAGAGAAAGAAATCTGCATATTTCACGTTTCTCTAAGGTTGACTAAGAACAACCCAGAGACGTGGATTTTCTGCAGATCAGTTTATTTCATTTAATCCATCAGCTGCAGAGCAGGAAAGAAACGAAAATTATATACTCAATATGGCCTATTTCTCTTTATAAACCATAATTACAAGCATCAGTTTATCTTCATTTGTTGCCCTTAATATTTCCACTCCAAACGATCTGCAAAGTTTCGTTTATGGTAACCCCCCACCCCCACCCCGCCCCACCTTTTCCTCCTCTTTCTTTTGCCCACACAAGCCAACCTGCACACCTGTCAGGTAGGTCCTGGGCCACCAAGGTCAACAGAGTTATCATCGCCAAGCATCTGTTGGCCTCCTCAGCAGTTTCCTGAGCCTATTTCAGATGCTAAAATCATGTAGTAATCCACACGAGAAACATTGGCTCGTGGAGTGAAAAGCTTGGCTGTGAAGTTCTGTCCACCAAAGCCAGTATTTATGATGTCAGGGCATTCTGACTGGATGCAAATTGCAGCAAGTGCGCACTGTCACTATTTTCTTAAAACATAAAAAGTGTTCTAATAGTTCCTCTGATTTGGCTGATTTCATGAGTCGCCATAATGTCTTCCTATGAATTTCAGTCCTTTCATTGGAGGCTCTCAGTTAATGTGGATGACTTACTGCCTTGTTCTGGGTCATCTATTTCCAGTCTGCTCTGTAACGTTCCGCCAAAAGCAGAGCTCTGTCCTGCACGAGTTCACAGCCCTCTCTCTGGGGTGCGTGCCTATGTGCTAGTGCCAGTCTCCAAGGAGCATGGCTACGCGAGTTGTAGACTTGGAGGGCAAAGCTGAAACGCTAGCATCTTCAACAATCATCCCGGAAACCACACTCCCCAATTGTGAGCCCTACACCTCAGGGACATTAGAAATTCAAATTCTGTCTTCAACTCAAAGCAAAAATAGCAAAACTGGCCACTTACCTGATTACTTATCCCAGCTGCTAGGCTTATTTTCAATTTAGTTGATTCTAATTTGTTGTAAAGTGCAATAAAATACCTTCATTTAACTGACATCACATAAAATTCAAGGTGATGCTAATTTCTCTTCCACTAGCAATGCTCATTAAAAAGATGGGTGTCACTGTTTTCTCCCTTCTCCTGACTGTGCACCTGGATTTCAAAAATAAAAATGTGCCTTACCTGGAACGTGAGCGGAGACGGAAGGGCTGGATAGGGCTGGTTAACTTCAGAGCTTCTCAAGTGTGTGCTGGTGACACTGAACTTCATGCTTTAGGACGCTTTAGGTTTCCCCAAAACACGGGGCTTCTGAACCCTGCCTACCCGGTGGCCACCAACATATTTCCAATTCTCCCTGGCTTTCCCAAATAGAACTCATTCTCCTAGTTTCTGACGCAGACTGGTGTCTTCCTTGAGCTTGCCCCTGCCCACCTTCCCAGCCCACTCTCTTCAGTCACAAGTGCTCTGTTTCTTGGCCACAAAGGACACAGAAAACACTCACCGAGGTACCAGGGGTTGTGGCCCTCTTGCCCTCCCGCTGTGGCTACAGGATACCTTTGTGTGAGCCATCTATTTCTTGGCTATTTGGGGGTCTCTGGGTTCCACTTAGGCTTGAACCCCTATCAGTGCTAGGTGCTCTTTTTGGATAACATTTGACCTAACGTACGGTAGGTACTGTGCTTCATGAAACTGTAATAATATCTTTAACAACCACAGGAAAAAGATGCCGGTGCTCAGTACCTCCCTATTCGAATACAAATAGACAGAAATAAGATTGTCCTGGGGGTCATCCATTAGAGGCAAGGCAGCAGAGCCGACATTTCTTCGGCAAACTAAGTCAGGCATTCTCCAGACCCTGTTTTCTCTATACACTCCTTGTACTACTCAGATTCTCCACATTTGGACAGTTAGAAAAGTAACAGTTACATAATGACTATTTACAGTCAGTGTTTGTATTACAAGTGATTAGTGGAAAGATACACTTTTCTCTCCAGATACCAGTGTATTTCACAACAATCTCACATAGTACTGACGTTCCGGGGGCCGTGAGTGAAATTACCAAATTGAGCTATTCCCAAACAAAAGCTGTGAAGAAAAGCACCCCAGTGAACACCAAGTCCAATGCATTCCCCCAAGAGGACATTCCGAGAGATGATGAAAGCACAGACTTGGGTTACCTGATGAGTTGATGTCACAATATTGTCTGATCCAAAGACATGTCCCAAACACCTGCTCTGTACCCCGCGTTGCTGCAGAAAGGCAGCAAAGGATCGCCAAGCAAGCAAGAGACACAGGTACCAAGAGAGAATCCAAGCTTCTCAGTAAGGAAGAAAAGGAACGATAGGAGGGTGGATCTCTCATGGATACCGCTGTAACGTTAATGCAAAATTACAGATAATAATTATGTTTGGGACAAAATACAAGAGATTTGCCCTATTATTTTCCCTAAATCTCCAAGCTCTTATCTTCAGGATATGAGTGTAGCACAGTGCGTAAGTGCATGAATTCTCCAGTCAGAGCGCTTAGGTAAAATCCTGCCTCCTGCTTAGAGCCATGTGGCCCCATGAACTTGGGCAAGTTTATGTTAGCGTCTGTGTGCTGGAGTCCACGTATCTGTGAAATGCGGATATTAATAGTGCCGACGTGATAGAGCTCTTCTGGGGATGAGTTTATACACATACGGTGTTCAGACTAGTGCTTGATATATTGCAAGTACATAACAAATGTTAGCTTACTATCTCTAGCCTGGACAACTGCATATCTTAACTGGCTTCCCCGCCTTCAGTCTTAACTCATGAGCCCTCTTACACTCACCAGAGTGACTTGGAGAATCTAAGTCATGACCTGGGATGTGTTGCCTCCTTATATAATACCATTTAGCTATTCATATCAACTTCAGGATTAAGTCCAAGTTTTTAATGTGGTCTTATGAGACTCTCCATAGTCTGACCCAACCCACCTCTCTAGTTCATTTTCTGCCATGTCCTACCCTAGATTTTCCCAGGAAGGGCTCCATAACCACTCCCCTCTCCTCTAGATATCTACCACCATTCTTCATCATTATGTGCTGAAACAATCTGTTACAGAGCTCATTTCCCCACTCGACTCAAATTCTTTGATAACCCAGACAAAATCTTATTCAACTCTGCAAAAGGTTTATCTTTGAAATATACCCATATCTACAGACACTGATGACTTCTTACCACTTCCACTGGCTATGTATGACCCAAGTACAGCTACCACTGTCTCTCGTCTAGACCACACAATAGCCGACCGTCTCCCTGCTTCCATCCTCGTTCCTCAATGGCTCAGCCTCTACCCAGCAGTCAGATGAGACTTCTCCAACAGTTTTGTCTTTAATCTGTTTGAGATTGTTTACTTCTCTTCATCTCTACTACCTCCATCCCATTTCATCTATAAGGAACCAGCAAAACTGGCTACTTTTCATTGTTTTTAAGAGATGAGAGTCTAGGTCACTCTGCAGATAAACCACCAGACTAGCATAGGTGGTAGCCCCAACAAAGGGAATCTACAATGGTAAGTACAGGATGGACATGATTAGCATCAGTGTGGCCTCAAGACTATCTACAGCAACGAGAACTAAGTCATACCACTAACCTTCCCTCTTACAACCTTCCCCAGGAAAAGAAACCAACCATTGCTAGAGGAACTATTCCCAGCTGGATCCAAGCAGTACAAGGGGCGGACTATTGTGGATAGTTTGGTGTGCAGCCCAGGTCTTCTCTTTAAGAATGAGGCAAATGTTCTCCCACCTGCTGGGATTATTGTTGGCTGATGACTCTTAGCTTTGTTCCTCTTTGGGAATTCCCCTTGGAAACCTTAAGACTAAATAGGACAAACATTGTAGAACCACCTTAGAAGGCATTTCTGTTAGCAAATTTATAAGTCAGTGCAAATGAAAGAGAAGCACAAAATAAAAGGATGTAAAATATGTTACCAAATATCTGAAATGTAGAGGGGAGAAGATTAAAGAATGACTTCAAAATTAAGTGAACATCAGCTTAATGTAGACTGTCAAATGCAGAAGATGTTATATATAAACTGAATGGTAACCACAAATCAAAAAAAAAATACAGATATGCAAAAAAAAAAAAAAAAAAGAATCCAAATATATCACTAGAGAAAACCAGCAAACCATGAAAAAGAGGAAAAAAGTATCAGAGAAAAACTAAAAAGCAACCACAAAACAAGTACCAAAATGGCAACAGATACGTATCTATCAATAATTACTTTGAATGTAAATGGCTTAAATGCTCCAATCAAATGACATAGGGTGACAGAGTAGATAAATAAACAAGACCCATCTACATGCTGCCTACAAGAGACTCATTTCGGACTGAATGATATCTGCATCCTGAAAGCGAGGGGGTAGAGGAACATTTATTATGCAAATAGATGTCAAAGAAAGCCAGAGTAGCAATACCTATATTGGACAAAATAGACTTTAAAACAAAGTCTATAAAAAGAGACAAAGGAGGACTCTAAATAATAATAAAAGAGATAATCCAACAAGAAGATATAAAAATTGTAAATATTTATGCACCCAACATGGCAGCATCCAAATACATAAAACAGTTAATAACAATCATTGACAGTAATAATAGTAGGGGAATTTAACACCCCACTTACATCGATGGACAGATCACCTAAACAGAAAACCAATAAAGAAACAGTGGCTTTGAATGACACACTGGACCAGACTGATTTCACAGATATATTCAAACATTCCATCCTAAAACAGCAGACTACACATTCTTTTCAAGCACACAGAACATTCTTCAGTATATATCACATGTTAGGCCATAAACCAACTCTCAACAAATTCAAAAAGATCAAAGTCATACCATGTATCTTTTCTGACCACAATGTTATGAAACTGAAAATCAACCACAAGAAACAATCTGGAAAGACCACAAATACATGAAGGTTAAATAACATACTACTAAACAATGAACAGGTCAACCAAGAAATCAAATAAATCAAAAAGTACATGGGAACAAATGAAAATGAAAACAAAATGGTCTAAAACCTTTGGGATGCAGCAAAAACAGTTGTGAGAGGGAAGTTTATAGCAGTACAGGCCTACATTGAGAAGAAAAACCATGAATAAACAAACTAACCTTATACCTAACCGAGGTAGCAAAAGAACAACAAACCTAAAACTAGCAGAAAGAAGGAAATAATAAAGATAAGAGCAGAAATAAATGATATAGAAATGAAAAAAACAACAGAAGAGTTCAATGAAACCAGAAGCTGGTTCTTTCAAAAGATCAAGACTGATAAACCACTAGCCAGACTCATCAGAGAGAGACAGAGAACTCAGATAAACAAAACCACCAATCAAAGAGGAGAGATAACAACTAACACCACAGAAATACAAACAATTGTAGGAGAATATTATGAAAAACTATATGCCAACAAATGGGATAACTGAGAAGAAATGGATAAATTCCTAGAAATATATAAACTACCAAAACTGAAGCAGGAATAAATAAAAATTTGAACAGACCAATTACCAGCAGGGAGATTTAATCAGTAATTGAAAAATTCCCAACAAACCAAAGTCCAGGACCAGATGGCTTCACAGGCAAATTCTACCAGACCTTTAAAGAAGACTTCATACCTATTCTTCTCAAACTATTCCAAAAAATAGAAGGAAAGCTTCCAAATTCATTCTGTGAGGCCAGTATCACCCTGATACCAAAACCACATAAAGACACCAGAGAAAAGAGAGAACTACAGGCCAATACCTCTGATGAACATAGATGCAAAAATCCTCCACAAAATACTAGTAAACAGAATCCAACAATACATTAAAAAAATCATTCACCATGATCAAATGGAATTTATTCCTAGGTTGCAAGGGTGGCTCAATATTCACAAATCAAACATGATGCATCACATCAACAAGAGAAAGGATAAAGACCATATGATCATTTCAATAGACACAGAAAAAGCATCTGACAAAGTACAACATCCATTCATGATAAAAGCCCTCAACAAAGTAGGTTTAGAGAGAACATACCTCAACATAATAAAGGCCAAATATGAAAAGACCCACAGCAAAATTCATGCTCAATGGGGAAAAACTGAGAGCCTTTCCCCTAAGGTCAGGAACAAGACAGAGATGTCCACTCTCACCATCTGTATTCAATATAGTACTAGAAGTCCTAGCCAGAGCAATCAGACAACAAAAAGAAACAAAAGGTATCCAAACTGGTAAAGAAGAAGTAAAACTTCCACTATTTGCAGATGACAGGATAGTATACACAGAAAACCCTAAAGACTCCACCAAAAAACTACTAGAACTGATAAATGAACTCAGTGAAGTTGCAGGATACAAAATCAATATGCAGAAATCTGTTTCATTTCTGTACACTAATAATGAAGCAACAGAAAGAGAAATTAAGAAAACAATCCCACTTACAATTGCACCAAAAATAGATGCCTAGGAACAAACCTAACCAAAGAAGTGAAAGATCTGTACTCTGGAAACTGTAAAACACTGAAAGATATTGAAGATGACACAAAGAAATGGAAAGACATTCCATGCTAATAGACTGGAAGTACAAATATTGTTAAAATGCCTATATTATCCAAAGCAATGTACAGATTTAATGAAATCCGTATCAAAATACCAGTAGCGTTTTTCATAAAACTAGAAAAAAAAATCCTAAAACTTTTTTGGAACCAGAAAAGACCCGGAATTGCCAAAGCAATTTTGAAAAAGAAAAGCAGAGCTGGAGGTATCACAATTTCAGACTTCAAATTATATTACAAAGCTGTAGTAATCAACACAGTAGGGTACTGGCACAAAAACAGGTATGTAGATTTTTGGAACAGGATAGAAAATAAAAAATGAACCCACAATGATATTATTAATCTTTGATAAAGCAGGAAAGAATATCCAATGGGGAAAAAGACAGTCTCTTCAAAAACAGTGCTGGGAAAACTGGTCAGCTACATGCTGGACCACTCTGATCCCATACATGAAAATAAACTCAATGGATTAAAGATCTAAATGGGAGACCTGAAACCATAAAATTCCTAGAAGAGAGCATAGGCAGTAATGTCTCTGACATTGGCTATAACATTTTTCTACATATGTCTTCTGAGACAAGGGAAATAAAAGCAAAAATAAACTATTGGGACTATGTCAAAATAAAAAGGTTTTGCATAACTTTTGAAGGAAACAATCAACAAAACTAAAAGGCAACCTACTGAATGGGAGACGATATTTGCAAATGACATCCAATAAAGGGTTAGTATCCAAAATATATAAAGAACTTATACAACTCAATACCCAAAATACCCCAAACAATCCAATTTAAAAATGGGCAGAAGACATGAACAGACATTTCTCCAAAGATGACATCCAGGTGGCCAACAGACACATGAGAGTATAATGCTAGGAGAAATTACTCAGAGAAAGACAAATACCTTACGATTTCCCTCATGTGGAATTGAAGAAAAAAACCAATAAGCAAAGGAAAAGAGAGAGAGAGAGAAACCAAGGAACAGGCTCTTAACCATAGAGAACTGATGGTTACCAGAGAGGAGATGGGTTGGGGGCGGGGATGGATGAAACAGGTGATGGGGATTAAGGAGGGCACTCGTGATGCGCACTGAGTGATGTATGCAAGTATTGAATCACTATACTGTACACCTGAAACTAATATTTCACTGTATGTTAACTGTATTAGAATTAAAATAATAAAACATTGGCCATTCTGACGTGTTAAAAAAAAACAGTGCAAATGATAAATAAAATATTAGAGGAAAAGGGGGACTGAGTATATTATTTGCCATTTCTGTGCATTAGATTTGTAGATGGTGAGAAAAAGAAGTAATTAGAAGAGATTTTAGGAATGTTACAGGTACCATAAGAAATTAGCCTTTGAGACAAAAAATATCAAAAAGACTTGCGTACTAGCATTATTTATATCAGAAAAAGATTATGGGAAATAAAAAATAAATACACTTGCCATTCTCCTTAAGGTTTGGGTAAATTCCAGTTTTTTAGTATTATCTTGGCATAATGTGAAAGTCTGAAACAGTCTGGAAAACTAAACTGGCAGGTATTGAATCTGTCCTTTAAAATATAATCATAAAATTACTATGTTGGTCCTGAAGTTCCTTTATTGTGTTTAAGGTGGAGTTTTATGAACTGGACCAGAGTGAGGTAATGGAAGTGCCCAATAATCATTATGTTATTATAGCTCATTTTGAAAGCAATGAAATGGTATAATCAATGAAATTGTAGCTTCATTTTAGCTGGAGGAGAGGACATACCAGTATGTTTATGGCTTAATTCCTCTTTCGAATGAGGATGAAGAAAGTAAAAAACTAAAAATACTGTATGCAGAAGGGCTAAACTTTAAAATCACTCTTGCCAAGCATATCCAAAATTCACCTGAGATGAAGGTAAGAATGTATCTGCTTTGGAAAAACAAAGAGGATTACTGCTTTGGGAGACATAGATGTTAAAATGTGCTTGGGTTCTTCAAAAGATAGGTGCCTTCACCTGGGGTGTTTAGTTTTAAAACCCTCTAAATTACAGGTAAAAGTTTGTGTGCACATTTCTCAGGGGAGGGGTTTCAGCTTTTACCAGATACTCACTGGGGTCATGCCCTGGTAACCTTAAATTGCTGTCCCAAATACCTACTAACATCTTCCCATATTAACGTAAGCAACTTAGAGGTGAGGCCTTTTGTTTCTCTTTAGAACAGCCTTATTTAGGGGCGCCTGGGTGGCTCAGTCGTTAAGTGTCTGCCTTCAGCTCAGGGCGTGATCCCAGGGTCCTGGGATGGAGCCCCACATCGGGCTCCTCCGCTGGGAGCCTGCTTCTTCCTCTCCCACTCCCCCTGCTTGTGTTCCCTCTCTCACTGGCTGTCTTTCCTTCTGTCAAATAAATAAATAAAATCTTAAAAAAAAAAAAAAAAAAGAACAGCCTTATTGAAGTACAACTGACACATAATAAATTGTACATATTTAAAGTGTATAATTTGATAAGTTCTGATACACATACACCAATGAAACCACCACAAATAAGGAACATATCAAAAATATGTCAAGATTTCATCAAAAACTTTGTAATTCCCTCCACCTTCCCTTCTCTGTCGCTCTTTCCACTGTGTCTTATCTCTTGTGCCTTCCATGATATGATCATTTCCTTCTCTTCTTTAATTCTACTCAGACTTGTGATCTATACATTTAAAAATCCATAGCAGGGTTGAGGTTTCTGAACTCTATAGGGAGCTCTTGGAGATTTTCCAAGATGTAGACTGTTGCTGTTTGAGCTCTGAGACCTTTATATCTGTTTGGAAACCACGGATCTGGTTGCTGTCACTATCATTTGCATTTCTAAAATCTTATACACATGGAGCCATATAGAGTATACTTATCTTGTCTATTTCATACACCATAATTATTTTGAAATTCATCCATGCTGTAATGTGTCAATAATTCGTACCTTTTTAAGTAGTATTCCACTGTATGGATATACCACAGTTTGTTTACATATTCATCTTTTGATGGACACTTGAGTTGTTTCCAGGTTTTGCCATTACAAATAAAGCTGTTATCTGCAGTGTTCACATTTAAGTCTGCATAGACCCACACTGTCCTTTCACTGGGGCAGATACCTAGGAGTAGAGCGGCTGGCTCATATAGATGTATGTGTAACTTTATAAGAAATTACTGAAATGTGTTCTAGGGCGATTGTACCATTTTTACAGTCCTTCCAGCAGCGTGAGGGAGTTCCAGTTTCTTACACACTTGCCAACATAATTTTAATTTGCATTTCCCTGGTAGAGCATCTTTCCACGTGCGTATTTTGTGTAGTCTTTTTAAGGTCACTTTCTAACAATTAAGAGTTTCTATAAATTCAGGTGTGGCTTTTCTCGGTTAAGTAGAAGGCTTTTTCTAAAAAGAACCAAAGCCTTTGTTATGAAATTTAACGAAGTTTCTTCATCCAAGAGCTAAGCTTTTCATCTAGTACATGATAAAAAACAACAACAACAACAACAACAAACAGATATGAAGGTCTCAGAGCTCAAACAGCATCAGTCTGCATCTTGGAAAATCTCCAAGAGCTCCCCATAGAGTTCAGAACTCCCAACCCTACTACTGATTTTTAAATGTGTAGATCACAAGTCTGAGTAGAATTAAGAAGAGAAGGAAATGATTGTATCGTGGAAGGCAGAAGAGATAAGATACAGGAAATCCACCCAACTTTGATTTATTTCTAGAGGTAAAAAGAAAAACCTGTCCAGGTCTTCCCTGTTCACAGCAATAGGTCTTATTTAATTATACTAGATGTCTAGATTCCAAGAGAAGAGTCTCACACCCAAGAGCACATTCTGGAAATATGAACAAGACTATATGCATATAAAGCAGGAAGGTAAGAACTCCAGGATTTTAATGACAATCCCCCAAACACTGTTGAAAGACAACTTATATGTAGCAAATACTACAAAGTAAGACGCCGGGGCAGCTGCTCTCCCCTGTACTCTGTGTATAAGACTAAGAACAATTGATGTCTTCTTCGGTGCCTATCATCATTTGATTGAAAACAAAAACACTTACAGAAATAAGCTTTAAAAGTGGTCTTTATGACCTTGTCAAATCGTATGAATTCTAGAAAAGTTCTAATCAGAGGAAATACATCAAAGGGCAATGAAACATTTAATTCATGGGATCAACTTTTCTTATTGTCACTCTTGCTTTATCTTGATTTGTTTTATAACAAGGTTTTTCAATAATCACATACTAATAGGACACACACAGCTTCAGATTTAACCTAGTGGCTTTTGGACAGGGAAAAGCTTTGGAAAAGTTAAAATTAATGAGATCATAAACACACCGATAAGAGGAATGCTATTTAAATTATGGGCCAATGCAGCCAACTGACGCAGAGCCATCTGGTGTAGGCTCACAGCTTGGAGAAACCTGAAGGACTCCTCGTCCGGCCCGTGGCGGCCGCAGTCCAAACACAAATGTTTCTCACACATGTATTTGGCCATCCTACATGGAGGAGGGGAGCTGGGCTTCCTTTTATATTATGTGGCACTGCCCCAGAGGGGGACGCCTACTCTATCTTCATTTCTTGAGTTATTTTCTTCTTTGTGTATATTTTAAAGCATTGGAAGGGTTTAATAGCCAGTGAAAAGTACAGACCAAGGAAGAACAAGTCACTTATTTTTTTAATTTTTTTTTTTTAAAGATTTTATTTAACTATTTGAGAGACAGAGAGAGCACAAGCAGAGAAGGAGAGGGACAGAGAGAAGCAGGCTCCCCGCTGAGCAGGGAGCCCACTGTGGGACTCTGTCCCAAGACCCTGGGATCATGACCTGGGCTGAAGGCAGACGCTTAATGACTGAGCCATCCAGGCGCCCCAATTCACTTCTTTAGTAATAAGAAATCAAACCAATTCAAGGGTTGACTGGGACTTCATTCTAGATTAGGATATAGCTTAAAGAATAAAGGACCTGAAATCTAATGCTATTTATAATACATAATATAAACTTTGGAAAATTACCTTCCCTATGCCATAGACCAAGTGAAACTCAAAGTAGCCAGGTGCCAAAACGTTTCCAGGTCCACGTGAGGTATGGAGTGTGCACCAGATGGAAATCAGTCGTTGCCTTCTTCATTGAGAAAGTCTTGTTACCTCCACTCACCACCCCCTGCAAAAGTGAGTTGAACTCCACAACATACTGAAGAACATTGGTTGTCATTGTGGCACAAGCCAGTACGTGGATCACACTGAATGGACTGTTCCCCAAATAATACTAACCTGCCCCCTTCCTCCCTTCACCATTCTTGGTAGATGGGTTTGGATCAAGTCTAAAACTGGCTGTGGTATATAGTACCTCCAACAACAGGTAAGATATTGAAATGGAAATTTTTGCAAACTTCACAACAGTAGAATAAAAGATGAAGAGAGAATAGGAATGTGGAAAAAAGCTTATGAAATAAAATTAAATACTTCATAAAGAAGCTTCTTGTCATAGTGTCATATTCAATTTAACATTTGTTCTGTATTTTTTAATTTTTAACAAATCATTGTTAATTGTTGCATGAAAATAAGCTGGCATGAGTTTGACAGACTTTTTGCTTTGTACCTGCAGCTTTGATCTTATCTAGTAAATGTGAGACATTAATTGCACTGAGCGAAGGTCTCACTTTACACATGATTAAATCTGAAAGACCATCTCCATAATTTTCTCCCTTACCCCCTGACCAATTCCCCTTTCCCCATTAAGGGTAACTACACCTCTCTTTGAAAGACAGCATGCAGCACTTGCTGATAACATAAAGGGAGTCGCCGGGGACAGCTAACTGCTCTGATCAGGGTGGTGGTAGGAGTCATAGTGAATGCGGATGCCCCTACCAGAAATCTGAGGTACCACCTAGCTGTGCGAAGGGCCACTGGGCAGTCCACACAGCACACAAAGCACAGCTGGTAGAGTCACTGCAAAATCACAGGTTGGGGACCATAAAATACGTACAGAAATTAAAGGCTGACACACAACAGAGAGGATAGTTTGAACATGCCTATTAATACTAGTTCTGGGATTTGTTGTATGGGATCAGTCTACAACAATTTTTTTTTAAATTTTTTAAATCTTTTGAAATTTTTGTATTAAACTCTTGTGCCACTAAGGTGAGCTTTAAAAAGAACATGTTTAATAAAAAGTTAGGCCCTGGTTTTCTGTTTCCATAAAGCCAAGGAACCCACACACAATGTTTGTCCAGGTTTACCACCCATCCTGGGGCTGTCATTATGTCACTGACTCCCAAGGAGACAGAAGGAGACACAAGTTGCCTAATAAAGCATCAGAACCTCTGTCAAGAGACAGCAGTTCCTTTTCAAAGGCTGTTCCCAGAAGAAAAATGACTTGACAGCCACAAATGCAGGATGTATGTTTACATATCACCCTGCGAGAGATCCTTTTCGCCTTGCGCTCTCAAAAATGTCCTGGTTTATCTGATAAATTGGTATGGTCGTCCTACTTACAAGGGATCTAGACTGAGGCTCCTTGAAAACAGACACCACCTGTCACCTCCAGAGTCCCAGCCAGTACCAAACACTGAACCTGGCACCCAGTAGGTGCTAAATGAATTTACAAAGGAAAGATCTGCAAGTACCTGGTTAACAGGATTAGGACGTAGTTTTTCAGAAGCCCATAAAGATAAAAAGAACCAGAGCTGATCAGAGTGACATAAAGGCTGGTCTTTTCAGACCTCCAGTTTCTACCCCATGCCGTAGAAGGAACCTCCTCGACCTTGTTAAATGCCTGAAAAACTCTCCCCCCTCTCCAACTGGCCAAGGTAGCACAAAGACAGAACAAGGTCTACTTAGCTCACTGTTGTACACGTAATACCCAGCACAGGGTCTGGCTCACAGAAGGTGCACATAAATAATTACGGATTGAATGAATGAAAATAAACCAGCGGCACATTTTGTCAAGGATATTATGTTAACTCTTCTAGGAATCTGCAATTAAATTTGAGCCTGGTCTCTCATTATGGATAGAAGGATCGATTTCTTGGTAAACAAATTTAAGGCAATTAGAAAGTAGTAGAGATGGAATTATTCTCCTTTATGGTGGAAGGAAGGGGTGTAACCTCTCTTTGTCCCTAAAATTCAATGAAACCTATGAGGAATTCAGGCATTCAAGTGTACTTTCTGATTACAGTACATTGAACTTGAGACATCGTCATCCCTCCCTTCTGCACTAGGTCTCCCAGATGCTGGAAGCTGGGTATGTAGTGCTCACTCTTGTAAGGTTATCCCTTCGACCCTGACAACATGCCCTGGTCTTCTCTCCCTCAATCATCATTGGGATTTAAACTGTGTTCTCCTACTCTCCTGTGCGTGCATTTATTCCAATGTGAAAACTCAAAGCCTTCCAGACTTTAACCTCTACTCTTTCCAACCCTCCCAAGTCTCAAAGGGGGTTGGGAAGTAGTACTTACTCAAAGATCCTTCATATGCAGATTTAATTGTAAGAAAGTTGCTCATGAGGAGACCACAGAGAACGTGGGCCCTCCATGTTGTGGCCCAATGGCTGGGGATACGGGGGGAGGGGACGGTGTGTTGAGAAGTTGTGTACAAGAAAAGCTGTGGACTACTAAGACCCACGACTTTAAAGCAGATGTGTTTTTCAATTGTGTCCAATGTTCAGTTTTTAAACAAATTCTTACACAAGTGTGTACCAGCTCACTGGTCTTCCCACTAGATGCTGGGGACATACAAACACAAGTGACGTGAACCCTGCCTTGCTTAGTGTGTGGGCAGTTCATAACCCAAGGATGATAGCAAGACCCCACAAGTGTTGGTGGTGGGGTAGGGATAAGGGATAAGGCAAAGGCCAACTGCCTGGAGGGTAGTTCTGGGCAGGACTTCAGGAAGAGTGATACTTAATCTACATCTAGAAAGAAGAGTAGGGGTTTGCCAGCTGAATGGGAATGTGCCAGGTAGAGGAAGAGCATGTGAAAGATGGCAGCAGAGCAAGTCTGAGAGCACCACTGAGGGTCCAGCGTGCTCGGCAGTGAGCCTGAAACAAAGGGGCCGCAGGAGACCCAGGTGAGGAAGCTGGCAGGGGCTGATGGTCTGGGCCTCGTCCACCAAGGAGGATAGGCTTCACCTTCCAGGAGAAGTTTTCAGTAGGACACCAGTTAGTGATGTGGACTACATACACTGAAAAACATTATCACTCTTGCTGAAAGTTTGGCCAAAGAAATCTAAAATTCCAATTTGGCTTTGGCAAAGTGGAAAGACTTTAATAGTCATAGGACATGCTGATTAGAATGGAACCTATCATTAAATAGGACAACTTTTGCATGTTATTTTAAAATGAAAAGCTTTATACATGTAAGGCCAGTCTTTACATTTACTGCCCATGTAAAATGATGTTCTCACGTAGACTGTGAAAAGAATTAATGTAGTACATTGCCTGGATTCAGATAAATTAAAGGAGGAATTGAAATACCCGACTTGGGTACTCTCACGCAGGCCGGCTTGGCTATTCTAATATGCTGCTGTGCGTGGGGCGTGGGCTAATGCAACTAACTTTACATAGAGGAGCTCTTTTCCCCAGATGATTCGTTAATGGAGAAGTCACCGTATCTGACTATATTAGTTATCCTAATTGAACAGATAAGAAACCCTCTATCAGCGAATCCATTTTTCTCTCCTGACATTGTTCTCTTACCACCAGGGTAATGGAGAAGGAAGAGCCATTATTGCAAAGAAGATAAAAATGACACTGGGGTAAAAAAAAACAAAACAAAACAAAAAAATCCCAACTTCAGTGCAAGAAATTCCAAATTGATTTTTTTTTGTTTGTACATTTGTTTTACCAAAGTGGTATGAATAAAGTTAGTAGTGGAAAAGCAGCTTATCACGTGTCTTGAAGTTAGAAGGGACATCCCAGGGCTACTGACTTCCTTCTTCAGGCACAAAGTTGTTTATCTTACATTTGAGAATGTCGACAGAACCCGTTCCCACCTCCTCATGACCCATTTCCACAGCACACACCGTTAGAACTTTATTACCTGCTAGTACACCTTAATGAAACCACTAGCGTCACTGAACTCTTGGTGGATATGTGACGTTAATTTAGGAGGAAAAGCAGTCACCTAAATAGTAAAACACAGCCTCAAAGACTCCATGTATGCATTACTATTAATAATAAATACTAACTTCCATGCTTACATAATAATACTAACTTACATAGTCATTCAGTACCTACTACAAGTCATAAGAAGGTATTTTCAAGAAATGAATATCCTAGAAATTCAGTAGCTTTCAAACCTTTAACTTACCTTACCTTTAAACTCTTAGCAGTCTGAGATGCACTGTTGTAATGGACCCCCCCTTCTCTACTATTCATTAAATAAAACATAGTATTTTAGGATGGAAGGAAATACTGAGTATGCCAAATACTCAGGTCATAGTATCCACAGTCATAGCTTTTCTAAGTCCTCATCTCACTACTGTTTCTCGAGATTGGAATTCACCAGGTAGATGTGCTTGGCCAGCACCATCTCCTTGCACAATAAACTGAGTTATTAGAAATTCCAATCTTCTGGGGATGGGGAAAACAGAGACAATCTTAAATGCATACTTTAAGGATCTTGCCCTTAATGCCAGACACAGTCAAGGTAATTATCAAAAACTTTTTGTTGTTGTTGCCGTCGGCAGAAGGAATTAGAAGAATGGCAGGGAAAGAAGACGACAGACAGCCGTGAGGATGTGCTGGGTGTCTGAGGACTGGGACCAAACCATTCTTATGCTTAAAAATAGCCACCAAGGCAATCCAGGGAACAGCTATGGCAATTTTTGCTTTGGTCCTTGCAATGATACTGGAATTTCTAAATGAGAAGATTACCAAACTTTCAGGAATATTCTGTACTTACAAATGGGCCAGATAGCACCAGTCCCTCACAAGTACATGAAACACAATAAATTTGAATTTCAGATTTCCATTCCCTCCCTATGAAGAGAGAAGATACCAATTTGCTGTCTTTCAGCTTTAGGTACCCAAGCACAACAAATGGATTGAGACTTTTTACAACAGGTAGCAGATTAAAAAAAAAAAAAGTGCAAGAGATGTCACATTGATCTGAGGAATAAGGAACAGAAGCAGACAAACAACACTTCTGGCAAGGGAAGAGGCAAGAAAGGAGCACCATGAGGTCATTATGAGGCGCAGGTAGTTTGCTCTCCATGTAGACAAAGTGGTTGATTATCTTAGGGAAGGGAGCCATTCTCAGGAGGATGTGGAAAAGGGGCTCACGGCGTGTGCAGTAATGAGATCGAGGACTAAGAGGAGTCACAAGCCATCAAAATACAGAAGAGGAGCCGGGAAAGAGATGCTGACTTGGGGATGATCATCAATAATGCACTGAGGAATAAAAATCAGAAGAATGTTTGACAGCAGTGAAAAGGGCAAACAAGACTGTGGGCTGTACGTGCAGCCTCAGAGAGAACAAGGCAGGACTGCTTATTCTGATGCTATTTAAGGCAGCAAGACCTCATTAACTCTGGGAAGATCTGGCTTTTCCTACCCAATGGAAGAAACTGAGTGAAAAGCTGCGAGTTGCAACTGAAGTCGATTCCTGATTCAAAAGACGGGGCACAAGTGAGGACAATGCAGTTCCTGGCCTGACTGCAGCTCTACTACAGAACGACTGGCCTCCCTCCCTTCCCTTCCCCAGCCCCTCCCCCAGGCTTCTCACAGTCCTACACTTTTAGGGTGTTAAGAAGACGATGAGCAGACTTAGATTAGTCAACTGTGAGAAGAGCAAGGATGTCAACGTTGTGATAACATCACTCTTCTTCATAGAAATGTCTATGGTGGCAGAGTTAATTATGGAAGGTTGTAGAGCAGTTACGGGACATATGAAGATACGCTAATCCTGAGACAAACGGTAAATAATGTTTCTCTTTTATTGATGTACCGTGTTCATGGCTGTCCAATCATTTAATAAAACAGACCATTAAGGAGATGATTGCTGGAATTCCAATCAGATCCTAGGATGGCATGGTAATGGTAACCCTAAGCTGGGGGAGGTTCTGATGTTTTCACAAAGACCAGTCTGTGCTAAGTCACCCCAGGAATACTGAAACTTCCAAAGAACCCCCAAATAATCATGTCTTTCTGTGTTCCTTTTAATAAGATTTTAATTTCATTGACTTCTAAGGACCACTGGTTGAGCAAGCCCTTGGGTTGATAGTTCCTCATTTTGACTTTGAGGATTCTGCAAACGAGAATAGTGATATTATCACTTCTGGATAAATAAAACTATTGTTAATAATTAATGATAACAGGGCTCCTGGATGGCTCAGTCAGTTAAGTGTCCAACTCTTGATTTCGGCTCAATTCATGATCTCAGGGTTGTGGGATCGAGCTCCATGTTGGCCTCCATGCTCAGTGGGGAGTCTGCTTAAGATTCTCTCTCTCCCTCTCCCCGTGCCCCTCCCCCTGCTTGTGTTAGCTCGCTCTTTCTCAAATAAAATCTTTAAGAAATTGGTGAGAACATATTTACTGAGACTTATTATGCTCTCTGTGTATCTATACGTACCATGCTCTACACTTACAATCCTCACAGCCACCCTCTGAGGTTGAACCTATCATCTGCCCCGTTACACAGAGGAAACTGAGGCACAGAGAGACGAAGTACCTTGCTCAAGGTCACTTAGCTCGGGAAGGGCTGACGCAGGATCTGAATGTAGGCAGTTTGGCTCACCAGAACTTGTATATATAACCACAGTGCATGCTGCCTCCCAGATACCTCCCATCTTAAAACAGACTTACTGTTTTAAGGCAGGTATTTAAAATAAAAAATCAGGATTCAGGAGGCACTACTGGTGCCCCTCATGAGCACCAACACCCCCTACACCAAAAAGCAGGCACCAGGGTGGCTTCCATCTTGTCTGAAAGCTCATCTTGCTCCTGCAAAGCCGTCATGAGGCCTATATGAAGATCTCCTTGGGCACCTGAATAGTGCACCAGACAGGAAGTGAAACACTACGCAAACGCCCTCCATGTTCTCCCACGGGACCATTTGAGAAAGAATTAGGGCTGATACTTCCCAATGTACAATACCATCATCTTCCTGATCTTTGTGCCTTTCCACTAAGATTTTTCAAACACCTCAACTCCTCACAACCTTGACAGCTAGTCCCAGTGAAAGCTGTGGGAAGGGAAAGCTGTTCCGAGGGTTATTTTGTGGCTGACGCTTCTACATCTTATCTCCTGCTTTAAGGAAAAACAACAACAACACTGTCTTCCTTGGATAAAGGCTTCCCCTTGTTAATATCAGGAGGAAAAAACACATTGCTGGAATAGAACACGGTGACAGAGCAGATCTGGTTTACACTCAAGAACGACTTGAGAAATTCACACGTGAAATTCTTGAGAGAGAATGAACATGTTTAAAACCACCTAAAAGAACTATAGTATTTGGGGATACTCTGAAGACTGCCTCTAGCAGGCTAAGGGGTGAGAAGATGGGCAGCTTAACTGCTTGCTTATGCTTTATGTGAAGGGCAGCTACAATGATAGACAGGGAACAATCGACCACCAACGGCTTGAACCAAGAGCAGTGCTGAGGACACTCCCCATCCTCTGCCCGGAGCTCTCAGCCCCCACAGGCCCAGGGAGCAGCACTCTGACTGTTCCTTTTTTCCCTCAATAGTGACATCTGCTAGCTGGTATGGCTGAGACCCGGCTAGGGAAGGCTGAAGATTGTGATCAATGTCCCATCACTTGTCAGCTGCTTCCGGGCTTTAAATCCACTCCCAGCCATCGTAAGGAACCACCACCTGGATCATCCTCTAAGCAATAAAGCCAGCCAGTCCCCAAAACAAGGAATAAAAAATACTGTGATGAATGTGGGACCATTACATGAGTTTCAAAAGGAACATCATCAGGGGATTGAACCTTATGGCCGAATCATCACATAAATTGTCCTAAGGAGCTATTCTCAGGTGGAATTCCCTCTGCTACCCAATACATTCCTATCCACCGTCCCCCAGAAGAACCAACAGTACCAGGGAATTCATTGGAGTTTTATGCCAGAACAAGAAAAAATAAAATCAAGATGCCATATATTCGACCAATGCTGGAAGAGTGGTGGTAACTTTGACCCCTCGGAGGTCCTGGTGAGGAGTTAATGAGACCAAGAGGACGATTTGGACTCTAAGTGTAGAACAATTATTCAAGAAATTAAAAAAGGATATTGTTTTTAAACTTGCAACCTGATTTATATATCCAGAAACAGGTATGTTTTTCTAGAAGAGTGAAAATGAAACCTTCACTTAGTCCAGTTAAGTGCTATTTCCATCATATATATTACGGACAGGAAATTTTTTAAATTGCAATAAATTCTGAACTAAAAAAAGGAAATACATCAATCATCCATCAGAAGCATAGCTAAATACACAAAGCATTAAACAACAGGAAAATCATGATTAAAGTTGCCCACCCAGATGCATAAGAGACCTTATTTTTAAAGGTGGTGATGGTAGATTACAATTTCCAGTCGCTGTTAGAGTAGAACTTGATGTGAGATTTCATAGCAGGGCTAACTGAAAGGAAGCAACAGGTTGAAAGTTTACAGAGAAATCAGAAACATAAACACCAACTAAGTTGTTGTTAGAAACTGAATTTAAAAAAAAAAATCCTCATCCTACAGATAGTTCGATAGAGTAAAAATGTAGCTCATGACAGAAGGAAAAGATGACAATTATATTTCATCACAAATCTACCTTATCAAAGATACAGCTGCTTGGGAGACAAAAAAGCAGCAGAAAAGACCGCAGTGGACTGACATTTGAGATGCAGGATCTCCTAGGACAAATGAGGAGCCCTGTTCACAACCAAACGACATTTTGGCAAGATGATGCAGAGGATTTCTTTCTAACTGGCTCGAGGTCAGTTAAATACATATATTTTTTCCATTTCCAGAGAGTTAATCTGCCATAGGCTCACAGTGTGCTGTTCAAACATACATTCCATTCTTAGTTTAGCAGAATGTGAAATTTGGCACTGCTCTGGACGAGATATTGGCATTGGGCTTTTAATGAGAAATGGTGAGATAAAAATGATGAATTCATTCTTGCCTGGGTAATGTAGTAAGAAACGACCGCATTCCAGCTTCTGGTTCCTAACACATAATTCTGGAAGACAGAAACCTCTGGAATGCCCATCCTGCTTAGTCTATAAATCTGAACAGTACAAATGCAGACCCCCAGTTTTGGCTGCTAACACATGCCAGTGATGTGATGAAGACCAATGAAACCTAAGAGCACAAAAAACCTCATATATTTTTATGCAGAATGGCAGGTGTTAACTCGATCATGCATTCATTCGACAAATATTTATCAGGTACCTACTAGGTATTCAGTATTATTCTTTTCTTCTATTTAAGTGTTCCGGATACACCAGTCGACAAAGCAGACAAAAAACCCTGTGTGTGTGTGTGTGTGTGTAGTTTAGTCCAGTTATTAGTGAACTCACTCAACAAAGCCACTGAACAACCAACATCTTCCAGAAATTACATTTTACCAGGCATTACTACCCACAGTGCTCAAATAGAGTCCAAAGTGGCAATGACCTATCAGGAACTCGGATTTCAAAGGGTTGCCATGGTGAAATGGTGCAGAGTAGTTTCAATTTTAAGGACAATCTAGATTACCTAGTTGGGTCAAGTAACAAACACTATATGGGAATGCTTACTAGTTATAAACACTTTTTAAAACGTGCTAGTCTGCAAAATCCTATTAATCATAAACATATTACAATGGCCAACTAAGTCACTACTAAGAGAACATGAGTGTTTCTTCCAACGTATACACTTCCCCGGTGATGAGACGTCCCAGAATCAACATCTAAATCGGACCAGAAACACTAAGCCAAGAACAGAACATTAAGTTGTGTGCTGGGTCTGAGAATGTCATTAGTGCTGGAATATTCAGCTCTGGGCATCACCCTGCTGTGTGGGACAGGGGCTGGGAGGGGGTGGGGGCAGGGAGGGAGTGATAGTCTGCCTGGAGAAATGTAAAGGACGTGTACTGGAGTTTTAAAATGAGTTTGTCTGATGGGGGTGGAAGAGGCCTTGGAGTTAGGTCAAAATACAACCCCGGAGAGCAATAAGGGGATGTCAGGATGAGTCTGCACTCATCTTTGGCAGGACCACCATATAGTGCAGCTGCTCTATTATCTGCTCATGTGACTACGGCATGCACATTCACGTTGCAGTCCTACCTGTGAGGGGGCGACGGAGTTTGGCATTAATGAGCTTGATCAATAAAGTATTAATAAATGACCAGGGAATCTGCATAGGAGACAGTATCAGCGGGATTGATGCTCACTGCGGGTGTTCTGAAAGGTGGTGCTCCTGTAGGCACCCAAACCACGACGGACTAAGGGGCTGGCTCCCTGAGGATTCGGTGCATCCTCAGCTACCTAGGGTTAATCCTCACGGGTGCGTGCGACTCCTCCCTCACAGGAAACAGTGCAGGGCTTTATGTTCTACTGGTCTGGTATTACACCTTTTCCAAGACTGGACTATTAAGTGCACATTGAATTCTTCTGGTCCAAGATCATGTCTAAGGATGTTGGTGATTTCCGATGAGTTATAAGGGATATGGGAGTCTGCAAAAAGCTGTAGAGCCTTACATTGAGGGCCTCATCAAAGAGGGATCAATCAGGTTTGTGTTTTGCTTAGAAAAATCATCTTTATCCGGGTCTGCAGAGATGGCATGCTCGAGATGAAGGAAGAAAACAGGACAGCAGCAGTTAGCACTAATGCACTCTACAGGGGTTGGAAACTCGAACATCTTCAGGGGCCAGGGAGCCAGGATAAAGCAGTCAGAGAGGAGGGGGCAGAATTCTTGCCTTTGAGGATTTCATGCCCAATTGTTTTCAGATCTGGTTTTTCTAAGACAAGCCAAAACTGGATTCTTATGTCAACTCTTTTTTTTTTTTTTTAAATATTGGCAACTAATTCCAAAATCTAAAAACATTGTCCAAGCCAAACAAAATACATTTGTAGGCAAGATCCAAGCCTTGGGCCAGCAGGACACACCTCCACAGGATAGCAAAACACCAAAGGAACTGTCGGGAATTGGGAGTCCAAGCAGAAAAAAAGGATGTGGGATGAGTTATTGACTAAAATGTGGTTCAGAGGCTTTGCAAGAAAAACTTAAAGCTCAACAGATTTCAATGCTGGTGTGCCAGCAGAGGAAAAGAATTCCACAGGCACAGAGACATTCAATTAAGGCTGCCTAGGTTCATTTCCTCAAGAACTGTGATTAAATTAAGACTTGAGATCGAAAATGTGGACTAAAGTCATTTTAAAAATCAGTTTTTCACAGTTTGGGATTTATTTTTTAACATATTCAAACAAAAGGAGTCATGGCTTAAAGTCAGGGGAAAGCCTGTAATAGATAATTAAGGTTGAATTTTGCATACTAAATGTAGTTAAGAAAATGGAACAAAACAACACAATCAGCAATGAAGCACAAGAGTACACTAACTTTAAAAGAGGGCTTGTCTATTAAAAACAAACCTATACAGCATGCAACATTTTTAAGAAGCGCATAAACAAACTCGATTTTGCTCTTCCATCAAGTAGGAGATGCTCGTCAATGAAATATGAGCAGAAATGAAGGATGGGGCGCCTGGGTGGCACAGCGGTTAAGCGTCTGCCTTTGGCTCAGGGCGTGATCTCGGAGTTCTGGTATTGAGCCCCACATCAGGCTCTTCCTCTATGAGCCTGCTTCTTCCTCTCCCACTCCCCCTGCTTGTGTTCCCTCTCTCGCTGGCTGTCTCTCTCTCTGTCGAATAAATAAATAAAATCTTTACAAAAAAAAAAAAAAAAGAAATGAAGGCACATTTTGGGTTTTCCTCCTCTTTAATAGTCCTCACTTTTGAAATTGGACTGCAAATAGCATGTCTAAGTAGCACTCTTGAAAGGATGTTACACGACCATGGCATAACCTAACAACAAATATTCTGAAGACGCTTCTCTACCTAGGAGGTAGACAATTTAAAAAGAAGATGGAAGGCTATTTAACAAGATTATTGTGGGGCCAGCAGTGGCCATTGTGGCTGATGCCCCACAATGAGTTCACGGGGATCTCAGCCCCCACTCCCAATGGGTCTGTTTTAGGGACAGGTGGCAGGCTCATGTGGCTCAAGGACAAAGGGGGAAAGGCTTGATGGGGGCACCTAGGAGAGAACCTTTCTTGCTCCTTAGTAAGGACCATGAAAAGCCAAATGTGAATTAGGGAACATGTAGCATTGTTTGCCACTGGAAGCCTCTTAGGACACCAAAGGGATGAGCCATGGTATAATGTCAAAGCTGTGGAGACAGGGCTAAGAGACGGAAGACCCCAGCCCTGACCGATGCCGCTGGGATGCTGAACAACCCTGAAAGCCGCCCCCACTTCCTCTGGATATCCAGTTCTGTGAGCTAAAGTCCTTGTTTCAACCATTTTGTCACTTTTGGCTTAAATGACTCCAACTGAAAATGCACTTTCTCCTGGAGAATCATTCAAATTCTTCAAAACATTTAGAGTCAACTTTTACCTAGTGTGGTTTTCTCATAGGCACTGGTTGTATCCATACAAAAACACATCAAACTACAAAAAAAAAAATTCCCTCTTTTATCAGTTTCTTAAAATACCATAATTTGCTAGGAATGATGTATCTTATTTGGAAATGAATGTTAGTAGGCTAAATACAAATAAAGCCATTTTTATGACTCCGTCCAAAAGACATTCCCCTTTGGAGTCTCCCCAAAGGAAAACTTTCTAGGTTTGATCCAACTACTTTTCATTTGCCAGTCTGGAATACAGTCTTACACCAACCAGTGAACTGCTTAAGTGAATGGCAAGACAGAACATACCAGTGCCTAAGACATGACTAAAAAGTTATAGAACGTTCCCATTTTTCAGGAGCACAATGAAACCACAGTCTCAAGTATTATAGGAACTTAATTTGCTCTTAATACACTATGTATCTGCAAGAATTGCTACACTGTCGATAACCATCTTCCCGCCTACCAAGACATAGAAGTACTTCAGACTGGGTATATAGTAAACAATACTCATCATACGGTTACTAGTAAAGAAATATCAACATCACTGATTTCCATATTTATGTACAATGCTGAATGCCAAATATCTAAATATTTCATAGTTGGCTGTGTTTTTTTTGAGACCAAAATCACATAACACAAAAGGATCTCTTTTTAAAATGAACAATTCCGTGATTTAGTACACTGGAAATGTGTAACCACCTCTTATAGCTTGTTCCAAGATGTTCTCATCACTCCAAAAGGAAACCCCATACCCTTAAGCAGTCACTCCCTATCCCTGCCACACACACCCCCCCCCCCCCCCCCCCCCCCCCCCCCCCCCGGGCTCCTAGCAGCCACTGATCCATTTTCTGTCTCTATGGATTTATCTATTCTGGAGATTTCATATAAATGGAATCATATAATATGTGACCTTTTGTGTCTAGCTGCTTTCACTTAGCATAATGCTTTCAAGGTTCATTTCATAGAATTTTAATAAACTTGGAAATTATACCAGAAAGAATGTTGGTTTTAGAACTCCCTGGAGGGAAATCTCCAGTAAAACTATAGACACTCTGTATGGGCCCAAACGAAGAAAAGTTAAGGCCTTCAGGTCATAAAACTCAACTATACTAATACAGAGTAAGTTGGGTAAGTAGCAGCCAGTTGGAGAAGACTGTAAGCAGGGATGCAGCAGGGAGAAATATGCTGCAAATATGTCAGTAGCAAACCTAAGAAGTATGTGGAGTCAAATTGTCTTTTATATACTTTTTTGCAAATTTCAATTATTTTGTAATAAAACATTTAACAATTTTTTTTAACAAAGGAGTTTTCTTTGCTATCAAGTTCAGTATAAGAAATGGTATTTATATTATCTAAAATTCTAAAACAGCATTTGATGCCATTAGTGGACATGTAGTATTCCTGTCCCGTATAAGCTCAGAACCCCCATAGCCCATTAGGAATTGGGTGTCTGTATAGGATAAGGATGGGCACTTCTCTACGGAAGGATCCAGAAAAACTAGAGAGTGTAGCAAGAGAGATGAGATGGAGGAGATTTAAAGAAATGATACAGCCACTGAAGAAAATTCATTAAGAAGAAGAAATAAAGGTGGGCTTTGAATTAATAATCGAAGGGGATTAGAGATGTTCTTCATTGGGCAGAGGTTAAAGCAGAATGGATTTGGCTCAGTATAAAGACCTCCCAACCAGAAATTCAGCAACAGCAGGTGCCTCAAACAAGAAGCCGCTCCTTGCACTGGAAACCGAGGGCCAAGGGGTACCTGCAAGCACCACTGCTCCGTCCCAGCCCCTTGGTCAGGGACAGACACACAGGGCCCCAGGCACAGAGGGGCTCTGTGCCGGCCATAACCCTCTGTTGGGACCATTTTGAACTTCTCATTAATTTTAGAACAAGGGACCCTACATGTTCATTTTGCCCTGAAAATTGCATTGCCAGTCCTGTGTGTAGGTACAGAAGACATATTCTTATCTGATAACACTGGCAGTGATACAGGCTCACTGGTTAACATAAAAGGACAGTTTGAGCAGGAAAACATAAAACTGTGATACAAATAGATCTCAAATTTAATGCTTTAACTTAAATCATATCAATGTACATTCATTTACCAATCTTGTGACACTGGGCCAAGGCTATTTAAAAAAAAAAAAAGAACTCAGATTTAATAAACCTTTTTAGTTCTCTGTTCCAGATTTAATTTAACAACAGTTTAACAATTTGCCTTTATCAGATTTCCCAAAGCATCCCATTTGTTTCTTAAAGAAACAACTCACTTTTTGAGCTCCTATCTTAGCATTTATTTGAATGATATAATTTTAATAAGAAGAAAACCTATGAAAACAAGTTTAAGACTCTTGTTAACACAGAATTTACATGGTGGGAGCAGACAATCCTAGAGTATTGTCTCTATCTCCTGGTGAGGATGTGTGGGGTCTCACTAGCGCATTTTAGCGAGGGAACTGAGAGCGTTACTGAATTCAATGGGTCAAGTTCAAGAGGTCACCCATCCCTTTGTAGAAATATTAGGCTTACTGCAATGTTTTCTGAGTTGTCCCATCAAGGCCAAGGAGCATGGCTCCAATCCCTTAGGAAAAGAAGCATGAGCTTCCTTGGGATAGGGATATAAACTCCCCCTGGCTGATGGGCGTTCCTGTTGCCAAGTATCAGAAAAAGAGGTAGGACTTTGGGGAAAGAACTGGAACTCAAAAGCACAGAGAGAAAGAGCTTGATCGTAGCCTATGGAAGCAGAGCTCAAAAGGCAGGCCTCCCTGGGACAGGGGGATTCACATTTCTCTCCTGACCCTTCTTCTGGGTCAAGCAAGACACACATGTGTGATGTCCTCCCCAGCAGGAGGACAGAGCAACTTCAATCACAGGGAGACAGGCAGAAACTATAGAAGGTGTCCCTGGAGTCACCCCCAGGCTGACCACAAGTAAACTTTTCGGTGGGACCAATTATCCAGTTACCTCTTCCTGAGCGTCGGTTTGCATGGTGTTGCCCCTACACCCTGTCCCGCACTGCTTGGGCCAGAGCGACAACTCCCACTGCTGGTTCCGAGGCAGAAGTACATTCGGAGAATCGCAGACTCTAAGGAGACTGAAGTGCGGCAGTCCTTCTTCCCCATGTGGAGTGTCTACCTGCACTCCCTGCCAAGGAGCAGAGTCAGGGAATGCGCAGGGCTGCCTTTCATCCCCCAGCTGGCATCTCACTGAAGAAGTCTAGTGGACAGGGGGCCAGAAGAATGGAGTCCAAAAGAGAAAGAGGAAAGAACCACCATTTGCCTGCTAGCACACTAACTTTTCCATGTAATCAAATTAAGACTCCTAACAGCTCCTCGGGTTAAGTGAGTCCCTCCGTGGGGAAGAAGAAATTGAGGCTAGAGAGATGAAGAAACTTCCCTAAGTCACATCCATTCACCGACAGAGCTGGGATCTGAATCTGCATCTAAGCTGAGAGCTGGTGCCCTCTGCCTACATCACACAGTCTCTGCGTGTCTCACAGGGTGAGAGACTAAGAAATAAGATGGGGTGTTTGATCCGTTAAATCATAAACATCAGTAAACAATGTGGAAAGCCATGAGGCCTCTGCAGAGACAATAACCTATCAATCTGCAATCAGTTATTTAAATAATTACTGAAGATGTCAGTTAATGGAGCCTGTATAATAATGGAGCCTGGACAGAGTTCTGTGTAGTGATTTCTATGCCATTCAGTGTTTTTATTGTCTCTACTCCCCTACTCCAGAAATTTGGAAAGCTTTTTTCTTTACTAGAAAGTACTGCGTAGAGAATAAAGCCCATAAAGAAAGGGTAAAAACAGGAATGACCAGGACAATCAGACAGCTTTACTAGTTTATAAACACTCTAGAAATCACAGTGTGAAGAAACATGGTCTCAGCTCCACATCCAGTTCACCGAGATAAAGGTTAGCTAAACGAGAGCTTATTTTACTATGTCTGCATTCTGGACGTAAGGCTAACTGGAATGCCTACTTTAATTTAGGTAATTAGAGTATCAGTCCCAGAAAGAAAATTTGCTAAATTCAACTGCAATTAATGGACTTGAAATGGCAAGTTTGCTTTAACCCAAAGAACATGAATATTTTATGTCTTCTGTACTCTACTATAATGATAATAGTTCTACTGTATATATAAAGCTACCTTAGCCCACACCGTAATTTGTGTGAGATTCAGGCAATATTATGAATATTCAGGCAATATTCTCCATGGGAATATACAGGAAGGCAAATATCTGCAATTAATGCCCAAGTTTTTTCCTTTTCTAGAACTTCTAATTTCCCTTTGATAGAATAATTGGATTCACAATTACTGGAAGACATCTCTGGTTCTCCTGCTCCCCGAACATTAAGTTACAAGTCACTTTTCAATGCCCTCAAACTTAAATGAACACAGAATGTTGAAACATCATTTGAGCCTTTATTTCTCAAGTGCTCCAGAGCTCCTGTCCTGTCCTCCTGGGTCCACATACCACGGTCGAATGGGAATCAAGTCCAGACAGCAAAGGGATCTGAGCCCCTGTAAACTAGGTATAATAGACTCCCTGCAGAATGAGTGAGGCTAGAGGAACGCATTTATTTGCCCTCTGATAGGAAAAAGGGAGGGAAGGTGCCAAGTTTTATACTTTACCTACACAGTGACTCAATGCCAGGGGAACGGCTAGGAATTGGTTTTAACAAGGCATTTGGTGAACGGCTATTTACAAGATCTCGCACTATCTGGCCCCTGCCTCCTGCTTGGCCTTATTTCATGTCCCCTTCTCCTCATCCGCCTGATCTGGTCACAATGGTCATCTTGCACCAAGTTCATTATCTCTGCATAAGCTGTGCCTCTCTGCCCTCTGTGGCCAGGCTGAATCGAAGATGTCACTCACACGTTTCTTCCTCAGAGGGGCTTAGTCTGCTCTTGAATCTAAATGAGGACCCCTGTTTATTACTTTCCACAGAGCACAAAAGAGCACTTCTCGCAATTTGTAATTTTACTTACACCTGTGTCTTCCTCTCCTATTAGCCCAGGAGCTTCAAGGAGACAAGAACTGTTTTGTTTACCTGGAGGCTCTACTTCTTGAATGAACGGAGTAGGGCAGCTTCTGGACCTGGATGACAAAGTGTGGCAGGAGGCCCTTGTCCCCACTTTTGCATGGAAGCAGGTGCACCTCTGGCCCAATAATAGGAAACACCCTAGGACCTTGAGAAAGCAGCACCTCTGTTGCAGGCACCGGGTCCCTACGCTGGCTGGTGATCCCAGCGAGGACTCGTCAGCCTCTTGGGCAGGGAACAAGGGGAAGCCAGTGAGCTCACTACATGGTAACCATCACTGACAAAGTGATTTAAGGACCCCTGGGACACAGCCCTTTGGGGACTCCTGGTAATATCCCAGGGGAATATCTGTTCTTATTGGCTAACAACTCTTCAGTCTGCAGACATTTGAAGTACATGGATATTTCAGATTATGCCAAGAAGCCTGAGCTGTTATATTTAATTATTGCTAATTAACTATAGAAAGCATGGCTCAGAGTTATTTTAAGTATAAAGTTCTGTGTTTTTGACATTAAAAAAAAATCCATCCTAAAAAAATATCAAAAATGTCTCATAATCATTCCTTACCTGATAACAATTTTCATGAGCACTAAGTAACAAAGCCAACTTCTTTAAAAAGAAATCCTGAGAGCTCCAGCAAGCCTACCATGTCAGGGGCTGAGAAGCCCATTAATCAGAAACAATCTATAACATTTTTATGTTTCCCAAATATAGTGCTGTCCAAATCATGTCCTCTAATCTGTATTCTACTTCTCTATGAGACGTTAAATTCCCAGTGCATGCCATTCTCAACTCACCACTCAGTTCCAGTGACAACTACAAGAATGAGAAGCAAAGCATGAAGAAAACTATGCGAGAAATTGATAGCTGCTGGGGAAGGAAAGCAAGGTTAGAGCCTAAGCAATTTGGAAGCCCTCTCTCGTCCTTCTGACCTTGCATATTTCAGGCAGATGAAAAAATGCAGACAGCTGGCAAAATTCTGACCCCAGATCCATTCATCCAGTGAAGAGAGTCATGAACATATCGAGTTTCTAAAGACCCAGCTAACAATCACAATCTGGTAAGAAGTCTCAAAATCTGTTATAAATTAGTCCTCCTGGGGGTCTATTACTGAAAAGATACTTTGAATGGGATGTTCTCATTTCAAGTAACAAACCTCTTAAGGCTGACCAGGTTCCCTAAGGGTGAAGATTAAGGTATTTTGTTATTAAAAAGTTAGGCCAAAAAAGGAATCTTACTCCTCAGTCTAATGGGCAGCTCCTTCTTTGCGGTCTGCCACAGTGTACCTGGGCCAGAAGGGCTGTAGAGCCAGGCCGTGAGTTTGCACCCAAGGTTATGCAAACGCTTTCCTCACTACAAATTCCTACTCGATGTTTCTATGTCTCAGCAGACATGAAATCCTCCAGGAAAACCTGCACTTATGGAATGCTTGCCACGGCTTCCACTGTACAGTGGCTACTTCTGACGAATATTAGCTCAGGAACATAATCGGGCACAAATGTCAATGGGAAAAGTGTGAATGTGGCGAGTCAAGGTCTCTCCTGATCTTAAAATGAATCTGGGGTGAAAACATTCCTACATACCTTTTGGATACTCAATGTAAGGAGTGCAAGAAGAAAAATTAGGTTTTCTTGGGTTTGGCAAGAAGGTCTTCTTTGTTTTTAAAAAATGGTAAGCAAATGCAAGCTACAGGATCAAACTTAAGATTATAATTAGACACGAAGCTGAAAATAGTGATGAGAAACCCACATTGCGTCAAAAACGTTGACCTAATTTTCTTTCTTGGCTTTAAAACTTTTGATTGGGTAAACAAGTTCTATTTTCTGTTATATAAGAAATTAGGAGGCAGTATCTTCTCTTTCATCTCAGTTAGTAGAGTGAAAAAAAATAGAGATTTGGTTTGGGATTAGGAGATTTGCCTGTCAATCTATTAACAAGCACAACTGGGCATGTTCAAGTATCTACAATACTGTACTATTGATGGAATCATTAAAATTCATGTGGGCCCAGAGATTTCTGAAGTGGGTGAACACACACACACACACACACACACACACACACACACACACACACTTTCTCTCTCTCTCCCTCCCTCTCTCACTCACTCACTCTGGCTATAGACAGATCAATCTAAGAGGGCAGACTGTTAGGAAAAGAGCCATTTAATTTAAACCCCACACACCTGGTAGTGTTTAAAAAAAAAAAAATACTAGAAAGACTAGGTTTCCTGCACGAGAATAAGCCTATTTTACTTTCACCAGAAAGGTATTCTCACTACAAGGAGGGACTGGTTATTTGGGAATTTATTGTAATTCTACAGTCAGAAAGTTTGGCTGGATTGAACGTAATCCTCAGGCATATTGGATTCTAGAGTTAAAATATAGATTAACATAAATTAAAGCAGGACAATTTAAAGGAATTGAAAAAAGCAAGACTCTGCTAACTTAGTGAATATCTAAGACTAATCCACTTGCAAGCTCTCGTTTCATTTAAGTGAAATTAAGTAGAGATCTTAACTGGAGTCTATTGTATCAGCGGTTTTAAAAAGGATCCACAACTCCTAACCAAATAAAAAGTGACACAGTTAATTAGAAAATTAGGGCTTACGGTGTGGTTTACTGCTGCACTAATTCATAATCATGTAATACAGAAACTGAGAACACCTTTGGGGAAATTACAGGTGTTACTTTATGCTTTTCTAGAAGTTCCTGGAAATAACATTTGCCCATACTTTGAAAGGTAATTTTTTTTTTAAGATTTTTAAAAAATTTATTTCAGAGAGAGAAAGAGACAGAGAGTGCAAGCATGGTGGGGGTGCGGAGGAAGAAGCAGACTCCCTGCTGAGCTGAGAGGCCAACTCGGGGCTCAATCCCAGTACCCTGGGATCATGATCTGAGCCCAAGGCAGACGTTCAACCGGCTGAGCCACCCAGGTACCCCTGAAAGGTCATTTTAAATTGCCCCCTCCATCCTAAATCAGAACATCTTTATAAACAATAAGTCTGGCCAACCCTTATCTCTGGAATGTCCATCACTTCGCATTAGAATTTGCAGATAAGTAAGCAGAGGGGGTGGGTGGGGCTGACAATGAATTTCATCATTCATTGGGAAGCTCATTTTATTTTCTGACTTGGTTTCCTAAGAAAATGTTTCTTCCGTTTAATTCCCTGAATTTTAGGGGGGAGGGGTATAGTCACCAAACTATAAAAATTATACTGTTAAAGTAAGAATTATATTTTACTTCAGTCTGTCTTTCTGTTGCAATCAAACTTAAAAATACATTAACTTAGGTCTGTGACTAAATTAATGTCGAAAGTGTGTATGTGCTCTGCACATTTATACGGACCTGTTTCCAGCACTGCTAGAGCAAACAGCCCTTTCCAAACTGCTCATTTCTGAGTATTTTAATTCAGCTAGAAATGGTAGTCATTCATCTGAAAGCATCATACTTTTATATTCGATAGACCCGTTTAAGACTTGTAAATATTTTTAAGTAATTTCTGTATACTAATTTTTCATGTTAAAAGAACTTTTCCTATATTGGGAATGATACCTCAATAAAGATTTTTTTAAAAGAAAAAAAAAAGATGGTTGGGAAACCAGGAGCAGTGAGCTACAATCAAATTTGTAGTGTGGTGTGTTCCTGAAAATGGTAACCCTGTGCCATATTAAACCACTCAACATTTATTTCTGGTAAATATATATAAGGAAAGCAATCAGTATAGTTCTCCCAAGCCACTTACAGTCCTTAATTCCCTAGACTGTTAAACTTAACATACAGACAACTTTTAATCAGGAATCACTCAACTGTATTTATTGACATCATTCAACTAACCCCAAGCCTGTTGAAAACCCAGAAAGGGCTTAAGGAGTTTTCTTCCTTTTTTATTATCTGTCACCACTTTAAAATCATAGTCCAGTTGTATAATAGAGACAATATTTTTTTAACGGAAGTTTTCCTTTACTGAATTTCAACATCAGTAAACATCACAGCATCATCACTGAACTGAGTATAAGAGAATATGCTCACGCTTTCCCCAGACTTTCGCTGTAAAAGCACACTGCTGCTCAAGAAAGCCCAACTCACTCAGCACACGGTACTATCCCGGGCTACAGCTGGGGAACAAAGCGCCTCACACACCCAACTATCTGCTCACGGACAAGCAAAGGTTCTGCTTGCACACTCTGGAGCCTAAAGATACTTTGCCATGACCTAGAAGTGCAGAAGCTGAAGGCCACCAGGAGGACCGACGGCATCCTGAACGGCCGTAGTTTAATAAAAACTGTACTGACTCATGATGGTAAAAATTTATACCAATGAGGTATCTCCACACATCTATGCCATTTATAAAACACTCAATTTAAAAAAGTTAACTGGCACAGTTTTAAAACAGACTCTTAAAAAGGAGAAGAGAATCAAATAAGGCAGGAAAGCAACAGAGACCAGTGAGATTGAAAAAAGACACAGATGATGCAATAAGCTAAAAGTCTCCCAAGGTTACTACAAGCAGAAACCAAAGCAGCAGCCATGAGATCCTACTGCGGATAGCAATTACCTGGCGTGCTTGTTAGCAAATTTCTAACTCAGAAATGCAAATTTCTACACTCAGAAGCCCAAGATTCCAGATTCTGTGGCTCTAGACTGAAACCGAGAAATGTGCATTTTTAATAAGCACCGAAGATAAGAGTGATAAGGACATCTCAGGGTGCGTGCTTTGAGACAAACACTGCGGCATCAACAAGTATAAGAAGAAAAAAGGCCTTCTAGACCAATTGTATTTCTTTCCCAAAAGTTACATGAAAAGTCAATTCTTATGAAAGAGAAAAAGGTGAAGGGCAGAGAAATAGGAAAACATCAGTTATGGCGAATTACTCTTCAGTTTTGAGAAGGTACAATATTTGGATTGTTCAAATTATCAATCCAGGGGCTATTCCAGCATTAAGTCTGCCAAATGCAATTAAGTGTATTCACGTATCCATAGGCGTATTTCCTAAGTGCCTAAGTGTGGCAAGAACGGCACAGATGCGATAAAACAGAAGACACACCTTGCCGTAAAGGCACTTTTAACCTCCAGACAAAGAGAAAGCAGGTACCAGGAAGTACAGCAGGAAGAAAGCCCCATGTCCGTAAACGTGGTAAAGTACAGGTCTCCGGCGTTCACAAGGAAAAGCTGTCCCCCCCGAATCTGTTAGGGAGGAGGCAAGCAGCAGAGAGCCTTCGTGGAGTTGGCATTTATGGTGTATCTTGAAGGGCAGACAGGTTGTGAACAGGATTCTCGTGTGCAGGAAAAGAGCACTCCAGGGCCATAAACAGTATGTCCACAAGTCTGCTGAGAGAGCTCTGAGAATCTATATAGCTAAATATCAGCTTCTAGTGCAGTGATAACGAAGTCAGCTAGGCTCCATCTCCACCACAGGAAATTGTACAAATGAATGCAGGAAGACAGCTCCCTTCTCAGGAAACAGAAATTCCAACAGCTGGTTCTATACTCCACTTAAAGGGGAAAAAAATTATATATGTGTATATGTATGTGTGTGTGTGTGTGTGTGTGTGTGTGTGTGTGTGTGGTGTAGCTAAAAGCCAGGAAATGGTATAAAAACCCGGCAAAAAACAGTCAGCAGGCATTTTTCCAGAAGGCAGCTGCCTGGCAGCTACCTTGCCCAGCGTTCACTCACGGTGGAACCCAGGCCCCTGGATCGGACTTTCGTAGGAGCTGCTGAGCAGGACGGACCACTGGCTAGCTTCACACACCCATTGGCGCTCCTTCTACTGCTGAGGTTCCAACACTCGTTCAAAGGAGACTCAAAGATATCACGTATCACAAGGCCTCAACAAAATTCAGAACTTTTGTTGTCTTTTGTACATGAGTTGGAGTTTTTTGTTTTTTGTTTTCCCCCCTCCCCTGTGCTGCTATTGCAGACAAAACTTCCGATCAGCAGTTTTTCAACTAGAAGGCAAAGGAAACAAGTTTTTCTGCTGCCTCACTATCAGTAATCCTTGGGATCCCTCTTTGAAACAACTGAAATGGGGACTCAGATCTGGTCTATTTTGATTTATCAGCTATCCCAGCCAGGCAAGGCATGCAAATTTATACACGCAGATCACAGGCTTTTCCATCTTACGAAGTTAACTTATTTTTTTAAACCAAAACTCCCCCAGGAAGCCTTGCCAGTCCTATCAGTTTCCACTGACTTGAGGCCTAAAAATGTCTCCTGTTTCTTGCCTAAGGTACTGCTCCATTTCAGCACAACGGAAGCGGGTTTATGATTTCAGCATACACACAGTACATTTAATCTCTGCACCTCTGCACAAAAGCAATCACTCCATGTCACTACACCGTTCCTTCTTCAATCCAAACCGTGGTTTGTAAAGGTTCCCACGCTACAGGCAGATTACCCCGAAGCTGGGTGCTGAAGATTTGTTGTAACGTATGTTTGCTACATTATAGTAAAAGTCGTAACATTTACTGCTCCATAACATATACTATTGCTTCTTTCAGGGTTTTTCTTTCTTTCTTTTTTTTATGTTGCCCTAAGCATTTACTCTAATTCAAGAGAAAATTCCAAAGGGGAAAAAAAGATTTTTAATCTATTTAAATGTTAGCTGCTTTCTATTACAGAAGATGGAAAAATACACAAATCATTCAAACCTCTAGAGGCCAACAGTCTAAGCTGAAATGGACTACTTTTTTTTTTTTTGTACAGTTGTCAAGTTGAACATATTTCATATTTCTAAAATGCTACTTGAATTCTGCACTCGCAAAAGTAAGATTCTTAAAATACTAGGATCCTATGCTCAAAATACCTTGTTTCTGAAGTAAATGTTATGAGATACCTGTGTATTTAAAAATGGTATTTGTTGATCTCTAACAAGTGTTTCTAGAGTGCCAACTATATGAAGTACAAAGTTTGGGACAGTTGGAGCATAGCAGTTAACAAAACAGATAAAAATCCTAGCCTTTAAGAAACTTATGCCCCAGGGAAAATCCTATGTAGTTAACTAAATAAATGAAACAGACAGCCTATTACACCCAGAGAGACTGGGTCAAAGGATTAAATGAGGAAGGGGGGTGGAGGGTGGCAGATGGGTTGCAATTTTAAGTAGGCTGGTCAAGGAAGGCCCCTTTGAGAGGCAGTATTTAAGATCTAGGAGGTAGACAGTGTACTTCGGGAAGGAGTGTCCCGGCAGAAGGAAAAGCAAGAACAAAAGCCAGTATGGCTGGGGTGGAATGAGCAAGGGGGAGAGAAGTGAGGGATGAAGTATGAGAAGTGACAGGGGACAGATCATGCAAGGGACTGTAAGCCACTGAGATCTAGGATGGAAAAACCATTCGAAGAGTTTTTATTAAAAGCATTAATGTGATCTGGCTTTTTTTTTTTTGAGATATAAGTCACATATCATAAAATTCACCCTTTTAAAGTGCACAATTCAGTGGCTTTTAGTATAGTCACAAGGTTGTGCAACCATTACCACTTCTAATTCCAGAACAACTTCATCACCCCAAAAAGAAACCCTGTACCCATTAGCAGTCACTCCCCTTATCCCGTCCTCCTCAGGCCCTGGCAAATACTCATATACTTTCTGACTCCATGGATTTGCATATCTTGGTCATTTCATATAAACGGAACCACACTACACGTGGCCCTTTGCATCTGGCTTACTGTGTACGTGCATGTCTCTGGCTACTGTGATGGGTACAGGCGGAATGGAGGCACAGACAGAAGCAGGCAGACCAGTAGTGAGATGAATACAGCAGTTCAACTGAGAGATGAGAGAGGTTTGAAACAGGATGGGAAACAAGATGGGAATTCAATGGCCGGATCTTGGGTACGTTTGGATAGACTGGACGTCTGGTAGGAGAGAAAGAGTCAAGGCCAAGGCAGGTTTTTGGCTGGAGCACCTGAATGGAGAGGACATCAACCCAGGGAGCAGGGCCAGGGGAAGTGGGAGGGGCAGGCTGGGAGGAAAGAGCAGGGGCTGGATTTTGATGTTAAGAAACCCATGGTGCTACCAGCCTTCCCTGGGAAGATGCCCCAAAGGGAGCTGGACAGGAGTCTGGAATTCAAAGGAGAGGTCTGGGCTGGAGATACACATTTGGGAATTAGAAAAGGAAAACATTAATACCATGAAACTAGAGGAGATCACCAAGGGAGTGAGTGATTACTACAGAACAGAGAGCACAATCCAACTTGAGTCCTTGAGCATGTTAGTATTACAGGTCAGAGGGATGAGGAGCAACCCGTGAAAAAGACTGAGAAGGAAACACCAATAAGGTACGAGAACCAAGAATGGAATCTTAAAAACCAAACGGCAAAAGCTCTCATGGAGGAAGACACGGTCAACTCAGCCCAGCGCTGCTGAGGTGCCACGTAGGGGGAGGACTGAGAGCGAACCAACCAGGTTGAGGAACCAAGGAACGGATGGGACCCTCCCTCCAGCCTCCGGCTCACTCCGTTCCAGCCATGCCCACCTCTGCTTAGACAGATCCTGCGCGGGTGGGAGCCTTCCTCAGGGGCAGGTTCGCAAAGGTACAGGGTGAGCGGAGGGGGTCAAAGGCCTGACTGCAGTGGGTTCAGGAGACAGAGGGAGAAAAGGGATTACAGTCAGGGGCAATTCTTTTGAGGAGTTTAGCTGTAAAGGGGTGGAGAAATAGCTGTAGTTGGCGGAGGGGTAAAGAGGGCTTCCTGTAAGATTCGAGAAATAAAAATGTAAAGAGGGAAGCAGAGGATAAAGGAGAAAGCACAGAGCTGCTGGGACAGGCTCAGGGAGACAGAATTACACACTTTATATCTGTTTATCAAATAGTCTGCAATTAAAATATAAATCAACTACTGATGAAAAACAAGTAACAATATGTTATTCGCTCGCCGCCCCCCCCGCCCCCGGCCCCGCAGAAGACACAAACACCCATCATTTAAAAGGATCTGGATCTACTTTTCAAGGCTGAAGACACTGAACCGATTGTACACAGAGAAGGGTTAGGCTCTGAGCTTGGAGTCATAAAAGCCAAGTTCAAAGACCATGACAAGTTACAACATCCCAGAAACTTCTTTTCACCTCCGTTTTACACCCATTAAATATGGATTAAAAACCTGTCCTTTCTACCTTATGGAATTGATGAGATAATCAAATAAAATACACAAACCCTGTAACTCATAGCTGTCATATCCCTGTAAGGCATTTCTCTGCTATCAGAGAAGGAGGAATTGTATGCTTGGTCTAATTCCAACACCCTACACTTCAGCTCCAAGACGGGGAACAAAGGCAAAATCAAAAATTTTTGGCAGAATAAGTAATTAAAGTATGAAAAAAATAGAAGCTTTCTCATATTGTATTTAAAACACAGTAAGCTGTACAGGAATTATGCCCCAATTTCCACCTTTAAAAAACTCAACAACCAAAAATCCTTTAGTTCAGATTCAGCTAAGCCTGGGGCAAAAAAAAAAAAAAAAAAAAAGTAGTACACTAAATTTGACTGAAGGTATGAAGCAAGCCCATGCTTACAAAAAGATGTGACCTAGTATCTTTCCATGACTGTCTCTTAATCTTCATGTTCCCTACCACCGGCCAGGATCAACTCAACTCAAAAGACTATTTCATCCTTAACTTCTTGCCCAATAACGGACATTAATTAGTAAGTTTTTAAAAGAAGGTTTTTTTACGTTATTATCTTTACTTATTTTTAATTCAGGCTGCTTCGTGTATGGACCACAGTTCTTGCTAAGGAAAACACACCTTACAAGGCATCTTGATCAAGCCGTTAACTTTCTCCTTATTTTGTCAGGTCAAGTACAACACGAAGGTGTGGGCTCACTTTTTCTAATGAGAATAAGAGTATCTATGTATATCAAGGGACTGTATATCAAGAATTCTGAGATGGAGTTTACGGTGGACACCAAAGCTGAGCTGCCCTCATTGCTCAACTCCCCCTCGCTTTTGGGCTGAACATTTTGGTAAGAATTCAGCTGGCCATGGGATCTCACAAGATAAAGCAATGTGTGAGAGACAGAATACACAAAGAAAACACACATACCTGTCTGTGTGTGTGAGCGCGCGCGCGTGTGTGTGTGTGCCACTTTTCTTTAAAATATGTCTCTATCGCTTTATAACATGCAACACTTGGCAGAGGGGTCAGAGCTTCCTTGTGAAATCAATACGTATACCATACACAGTTAAAAGGAAAAAGAGCTTCATTATTTCTAATTATAAAGCTATCTTCACATTTATGACATATCGGTTTGTATATCAATAGCATATTACAAATAGATTCTTTACTCAGAATCCTAATCTCCCACTAAAACCTCAGATAATCCCTAAAATAATTCATTTTATAATGCCCTACATTATATATAAGTCATTTAAGCATAGTTTTGATTATTTTTAAAGAAAGTTTTATCATAATACACATTACCCTAATTTTCCTGATAATTACTAACAATACAATTAGTTCATGTCATAGATAACATTAATAACATATTAAACTAGTCTTAATTACTTAGGGTCATCAATAGGAATACCTAGCGACAGACCGACTACATTATAAAATCTTCACAAACTCAGGATTATCCGAGGAGTGTGGAGCTTCTCACCCTCACCCTGGGTAGAACCAGGCTACACTTTTTCTTAGATGACAGCATCTGCCTCTTACAGTTTCTCTGCCTCCCGCGGCCTTTGGGGAGGCGGCCAGTCATGCCCTGCTCCTGACAGCACATCTGTGTCTAGCAGGCTCCCCTGACCCATCAGCTATCTCTGCATCCTAAAAGCAGAAGAACTAGAGCCCTGTGCGCAGAGTGAAGTGTCTCTGCCCCAACCCAGCTGCGTGGCCCCAGACAACCCATGGAATCCCTTTAGGCATTCACGTCCTTGTCCATACAATGCAAGAACTGGCCTGCATGATCTCTAAGTCCCATCCAACCATAAGACTTTGTGATGAATCTTGTGAATGGCTGGGAAAACTAATATCTAAGTTCATTCGAACTGTGCCCAAAGAAAGAACAGAGAACTCTGACAAAGGACCTAGGAGATTCCTGTACTTTGGTGCATGGAATTTATAGTATTGTATTTTTGCTATGTCGTGGACTTTTGGATCTTCTAGGCTCTTTGTTATATTTCTAATAAGTGAAGTTCTTATTAAATGCGAGAGAATTACATTAAGAGCTTTCTAAAAAAGAAAATTAAATATGACTCATACATGCTTCTTCCACATAAAAGAATTCAAGAAATTTTCAAAACTCCAGAGGAAATTATTCCTTTATGAAAACCTGTTTCTAAATGCATTTCCATTTGATGGATCAACAAAATGACACTGTGTACTAAAAAATGATTTACCTATAACCACATCATGACCATCAACCAAGCCGGCAGAGAAGAGCTCCTGAGATACGCCATCTGCTGTATCTGTCCAAATGTGAAATGAATATGCATTAGTAACCATAAAATAAAAATCAACAACCCAGTACAATGTAAAAGATAGCTTTCATTTACAAAAATCACCCACGCGTGTTTTAATTCAACAATTCAGATTCTATCAGAAGGAAAAATCAGAGGCAATGTAAAATATATTTTGCCATATATACTTTGCATCTTGGTATTTATTCAACAGAGGTTATACAAAATTATTATTTCATTTTTGCTGAACCAAAAAACATTTGCCCTTTGGCTACCACCTGACTTAATCCTCAAATGTACCTCTGTAAGTTAGCTCATAACGGGTCCCAATGACACTGCTTTTCTTTCTTGCCAAGGTTAATTCCGGCCATCATCAATCCTTTTCTATCATTAGTAGCTACTGAGTCAGAATTTATGGCAAAGGTTGAACAGGCAGCACTTGACACAACCTTTTATTTGGTACAAACAGCCTTTGAGCTTGTTGGACTATTAAGATGTGCTATTCAAATTTATGCTATTAAGAAACTCCTTTAACATGACATTGATCATTTGATAGCAACGGATTCATTCTCTTAGAAAATGTGGCTGAATAAAAGAATGCAGTTTCTCAATGATAAGTGACAGTAGGTAGAAATCTCATAAAGATGGGACTGAACAGGCTGTAGCAAGTGAATATAACCAAAATCACTTAACTGAAAGGTTATGAATGAACATGGTAATAAGTGAGAAGTCTGTTCGAAGACTTTGTAAAGAGAAACTGATAAATGGCAATGTGCTCAAAAGAACCATTATGAACCCCTATGTTTTTACAAGGGAGAGGACATGGTCCCCACGGCCTTCTGACATTATCACAAACGTCCAGAACTACAGCTGGGTAAGAAGAAACTGGCTCAGCAGCTGGTAATAACCTGGAAGGAGGTTTGGCTCGAGCGCCTTCTAAAGCCAGGGAGCACCTCAAAGTATGGCTGCTGAACAAACACGCATCTAAATTGAATTGCAGTTTGCTACACCTAAGGCTGCCCTCAGAGTGTGCGTGCGCATGCGTCAGCGCTCGTGGGAGCTTGTCGCTGACGGTAAAATTATCTTTCAGATCTGTGGCCGTTAACGTGCTTAGCCCCCACATAGTAATTACTCCATCAGCGGTAGCCATGATGCCGCTGCTCAGCCAAAGATCATCGGAAATATAGGTCGTGCTCTAGAGCACTCTCCTTTGCCCTTTCATACGTGGCCCAATTTCCAGGATCTCGAATAAAACATTTGAGAGCCACTGTATATTCTTTGTACATCCAGAGACATTGTGGTATTGCATCATTTTACTCATCCCATTTTATCATGAATGACATGGAATAACATGAAGGAAATGGAAAAGAAAAAGGAATCTTTCTCGACTGTGAGATTCCATATAAGGTGGGCTTATGTTGGGGCTTGTCCTTTCTCTTGGAAGTACAAAAATACACCTTATAAAATTCTCTCAGGGATAAACTGATGCCTTAGCATGGAATCTAGGGTGAGAGGCTCTACTCTGCATGCACTGTAGCTTTATGAAGTCGACTGGAACATTGTGGGCTCATAATCTCATCTTCCTGGATGCCACCAGAAACTTCACTACAAAAAGTGTATTGAACTAAGGTGTCTACCTAGTAGGCACAGGGCACACAGTAGGCAGTGACTGAGTTCCTATGGACTAATCATCTCTTAAAGCATCTGGATGTGTTACCACCGCCTCTAAAGTATCAATAAGATCTTACACCTGAGTGAGGAGCTAGGCTCACAGAACGTGGTTGAAAATGGAATAATCAAGCAAATCCACATTGCCGGCTAGCCCTAAAACAGTGCCAAAGCAAAGGACATTCCCGATGATTAAAGTTTACAGCATCGCCTGTTATTCTCAGGACTCCTGAAGATCAGGAGGATGAGTCGCATTCAAATTGCACAAGGGCCATGCTGGCCATTTCTGGTCCCAAAGAGAAACATTCCATGTTTGTGTGCCATTAACCAGTTACTTTGTGTGCCTGTAATAGATCAGTGATCGTTTAGAACAGAAACTGGAAGGTAATTGGTAACATTTTTCTTTAAGCTGTTTAACATTCCTAATGTGTCAACAGGGTTAAATCATCCTATATAATCATATATGCTCTAGTTCCCAGAATATATAGCAACATAATAAATGCAAAGGGCTGCTCTCAAGTGAAGACAGAGAATATCTGCTATGTTTGTGTTCTACACTCTGTGCCATACGACACGTTTACATGTGCGTACAGCAGACACTACACTTGCATGCCCGGTGCAGACAGCATGTGAAATGGAGACAGCATCAGCATCACAGAGGGACGGTGATCTATCCATGGTGCTTCTGTTACCAAGGGCCCGTGCTCACTGCCCGGGGAAGGCCAGCTATCATCAGGAAGCCGATGCCACAGTTGCTATCTGAGAAACAAAAGCAGACTCAACCCACAAGGGCAAGCGAGGCTGCCAAAGCCAGCACAAAGGGCCAGGCGATGCAGAGAGGGCCATCTTCTCTCCCAAAATCCTCAACTGGGAAATTCATTTCTTTGTTAGCTCCTGAAATTCAAATTAATTTCTATTGCCACTGTCAATTTTAGATAATTAGATGGAAAAAAAAAACACCCTTGAGAGAATTTGTTCTTTTACTTACTGTATTTGAAAGATTTATCATATAATTACTAGATTTTATGACACTATTGGCTGGTCAATATTCTCATATTATGACAAAATAGAGCACTTTCGGATAATACAAACTGGTATTGTACAATTTCATAGATTGACTCTAAACTGCCCAAGGTGCATGTTCCCAGAAAGAAAGATCAATTAGCAAATTTATCAGGGCCTTACTTGCCTCTATTTTATAACAAGTACTTCATATGTTACTTTAATTCAAATATACTGGGAATCATTAAATCTTTATGCTGGCAGGAGACTAGACATCAGGGCCAGTGAGTCAATGCCCACATTTGGCCCAGAAACATGTTCTGTTTGGCCAGCAGAGGTTTTGTTGTTTTTTTAAAACTGAACGTGAACAGACAGAACTGTCTGGTTTCCTGAAGTCCCCACTGTTTGCTCTAGCTCCTGAACACGTCTGACTCTGGGTCTTCTTACATTTCTAATAGCAGGGAGGTTGAAGCAGGTAACCCCTTGACCAGATATCACACTAGAAAACTTCAGATTTTCAAAATTTTAGCAAATATGATTTATTTAATCAAATCAAAATTTAAAGGGAGCTCTACTACATAAAATAATTAGAGTGTTATTAGCTTAATGTATATTAACATATTCCAATGTATGAGCCTAATGTGTTGTATTTTAATAATATAATGTATTTTAGAAGATTGTCAATATAGATATCGAGGCTACTTCCATGTATTCAAATATCTGAAACCAGAGGTCAGGGACAACAAGAAGTCTCAGCATTAGCATCTGATACTCACCTATTTGGGTTGTTCTGGTTATAAACTAAAGAGTGGAAATAGCAATTTTTGCTTAACTACGAATCTTATGGACTCCAAAGCCTGTTCATATATGTTATTTATCCATTAATTAACCAAAATTACTTGAGATTCTCCTGCATAGCAGGCACTTGGTCAAGCGCTAAATATACCAGGAAATGAAGCCGGGTTCTACAGACTCCAGGCATCCAGGAGCTGAGAAGGCAAGCAGTCCAGCCTTGAAGCTGCGAGAATGGCAAGGTTCCTACCAAGCTCTGTGGATGAGGGTAGAAGGGCAAGTACAGCACTTTTCGGTGTGACATCTTATTTGTTGCTCCCCTCTCACTAGGACTGCTCTATGCTACTCCGTACACTCGTCACAGGGTCCTTTAGGCCCTGCGTCACCACGCCAACATTTCTTTTCATGGTCGAGCTAACATATTTCATGTGTATGTGTATATAAACTATGCAGCATGTCACAGGAATTCATGTAGTCAGTACAGGTCCAGTTTGGATTCCCCCCAATTACTGCAAATCCTTCCGCTCTCCCTCCCTTCCCTTCATCCTCCTTTCTTCATTTTTAGAGAAAGCAGTTTTGAATAGCAAATTATCACCACACACTTTTAATCAATTTCTTCAATGCTCTTTGCAGCAATAAAATACTAATTTCAATTAAAACTCACCTCTTCCTGGAGTAAACTCAAACCGTATGTCATTAAGTTCCTTTCTGGAATTTCTGAAATACATAACACATAGCACATTACAATCCAATGAAGTACAGTTGAATCAAACTAAATGTATTCTAATTTCTACAAGATGCTACTAACATGTAGACAGCATTTACAGTTTTGGGTTTACCTCTGAGTACTTCATCAAACACAAGAGATAGTTATGACAATAATAGAGATATTTAACTGACTAAATTTACCTTATATAAGTACGTTTATTTCACAAAATTCCAAAAATAAAATGTCCTTTCATAAGATCTACACTAAATCAATAACCTTAAATTCCATAATTAAAAATTTCAGATTTTAGTCTAGAATAAATAATATTTGATATATTTTTCATCTTTCCTGAAAACAGTATTTCATCAATTATTTTTCAAAGTGAAACAGGAAAGATAATCTCTAGGATGAAGTTTATGACAACATTGTATATTAATCATGCAACAAAATGCCCAGAAAAGGATATGTATTTTGTTATTAAAAATTTTATCTATGGGGCACCTGGGTGGCTCAGTGGGTTAAGTGTCTGCCTACAGCTCAGGTCATGATCCAAGGGTCCTGGGATCGAGCCCCGCATCAGGCTCCTTGCTCAGTGGGGAGCCTGCTTCTCCCTCACCCTCTGCCTACCACTCCCCCTGGCTTGTGCTCTATCAAATAAATAAATAAAATCTTTAAAAAAAATTTATCTACATAGAGTGGGACCCCCTGAATGTTGTGAAATTATCCACTGAATAAACTTTTTAAAAATACAAAATGCTTACATAAAACTGTAATATATAAATATATATGTATATTCAATCCAAAAACTGATACTAGGGAAATATGGGACAAGCAAATACCTAAGATATGAGTTTTCCATTCATACTAATTTCAAGAAATGATATAGGGCAGTGAGTTATAATTAGAATGGTTTTAAATTCTCATAAGAACACTAAAATATTATGAGTAACTCAACAGATGCTACAATTAACGTTAATAAAAATACCATAACTGCAGTAGGAAACAGGAAATGGTAATTTCTACAAACAGTCAACTATTTGCTCAGCTACCAAGGGTCCAAGACAGAGACAGACATGGTCTGAATACCCATCCCAAACAGCCTCCTTCGGGTGCCAGAAGAGTCTGATCAAATCCTGTTTAGTTCTCCAGTTTGGGACTCTAAAAACCCTGGGTAGTATCTCCTGGTCTCTATATACAGTGCTCACATCATGACGCCACCAGTCTCTGGACCCTTTTTGGTCCCCAGCCTGAGGCTGGTTCTTCAGGTGCTAGGACATCCTTCCACACTAAAGGCAGGAGGCCCAGAAAAATGACAAAGGCAAGGTACCGATTTGGAAAAAAGTCCTTCTTCCATGCCTAGAGAATCTGGCCTGTCTGCACTTTCGCACAAGCAGAAAAATAAGGGTCAGGAATTCAAGAGATGCCCAAGCCCAGGCCACAGTCATAAGAGCTTTGAACCACCGTGCATCCTTTCCCAGGTGTCCCCACCTTGACTGTCACTATTCCTCTCAGAGTTAGAATGGGATGGGGCAGGGGAGGGGGTGGAGAAGAATGGCAACAGTTAAAGCTGGGCTTCTTTTAACATCTGCTTTTCGAGACCGAGGACTGAAAATTGTGCACTCCGACTCTAAAGAAGTAGACATAGGACTAACACATGGAATTGCAGACAACGGAAGACGGCTCAGAGATCATCTTGGACGCCAGACTAAGTGACCCCGTCCTGGAGCTGGGGCAGACCCTGAGCAATCAGTGCCTACAGCGGAAGGGCTGTTTGCCTGTGGCCTTGTTTATCTGCCAGTCACCACACATTTACACAGTGCTTTCATATACATCAGCAGTTCTCAAACTTCTTTTTTGTAAACCTCTATAATGTCTGGCTTAAGATAGATGGATTCCTATTTTTGCTTCTATAGTCAATCTGCTGCAATATCACGTATCATGTTGCCTGCTGCTGGAAAATTCCACTCTAAATGTTGAAATAATGAGAGTGAAAAAGGCACATAATTTCTTCATGTTATTGTATAAAATAGTTTGACCTCATGGGCTGCTTGAAAGGGACTCAAGGACCACCCCCCACCCAGGATCATAGGACCCCACTTTAAGAAACACTGATATAAAATCTCATGAATCAAATCTCATTTGATTCCAGCAAACAATCTTTGAGATACGCAGAGTAGGTACTATTTGTTGATGAGCACATTCAATGGCCTTTCCAAGTTTACAAATTGAGTGGCAGACTGAGGACCAACAATTCTACATTGGAAATACCGAATGCAAATACAGAAAAGCGCAATTCCTTTCACTTTTGAGCGAAAACACTATTCCTCAAGATTTTTCACATTACCATAAAAAGATCAGCAAGCATTATTTATTTAATAGCCTTGGTTTTACGTGCTATGTATCAACAAAAGTTGAACTAGAACTAAAACAGTCCAGTAAGGGGGAAAAAAAAAGATCACTAGGAAAGCAAGTATTTATAGTGTATTTAAATAATAAAATGACAGGAGGAGGAAAAAACGAAAAGGAATTTGATTTGATGCTAATTTAGGTCACTGTTCTTTTCCTCTCTTTCTTTTGGTCAGTCTTGTCTAAATTAGTTTGTCCTACTAAGGCCATAAGAAGAGAGGTATAAGAACTGTACCCAGAGTATCATCACGTACATCCTCATTAAGTATTAATACCACAGAAGTAATAACCAGTACCCATCATCTCTACATCAACTATGGCTCGAGTTAGGGAGGTTGCCTAGTCAAGTCCTTCTTTTACGACTCTGAACCTAAAATACTTGCCTTTGAAAAGATCACAGTGATTGATTGTGAGTAGTAGACTTGTCTCATCAGGTTGAAATATAGTTGGAAAAATGCCTAATTGGATCTAACTACTGAAGGTCATCCTTTTATAAAGAATTAATCTTTTCAGACTCATACTTAACACCTTTAATTGAAAGTACATTTACTTTAATTGATATGGCACAGGATATTCTTGATTTCAGAGAAGCTGAAAATAGGTATGATTTAAAGCCAGAAACTGAATCTGTGCAACTTTATAGAGGAAATGTTTAAAACTTGAGAGTAACAGCTTTAAGACCCAAGCTACCTTCGATAACTCTTATTAACAACCCTGTTAATCCTGGGGCGCCTGGGTGGCTCAGGTGGTTGAGGGTCTGGCTCTTGATTTCAGCTCAGGGCATGATCTCAGGATCCTGGGATTAAGCCCCAGGTTGGGCTCTGCACCCAGTGCGGGGTCTGCTTGGTATTCTCTCTCTCTCTTCCTCTGCATCACCCTGTCCCCTGCCCCAGCTCACACTCTCTAAAAAAAAATAAATAAAGTCCTTAGAAAAAACACAAACAAAAAAACCCCTTCAATCCTCAAAATAACAACAACAAAAAACCACTCCAACAAAAAAAACACACTCCTAAATTTGATAAGTACAAACCCTTATTTCTCATTGTAGGTATATATTATATCATAAAGGCAAATGTCTACAGGGCTCAGGCAGAATAGTTATATTTTAAAATAGGTGATACCATTACATGGTTTAAAATCCAAAAGATACAATAGGGTATTCTGTAAAAACTAGGCCTCCTACTCTTGTCACTCAACTACCTGGTCCCCCTCAATGATATAGGCTTTTTGTGCATCCTTCCCAAGATGCTTCATGCATCTATCAGCAAATATACACACATCGTTTCTTAAGCCTGTTTAATACAAATGTAGCATACTGTATCCATTGTTCTGCACCTTGCCTTTTCTTTTAATAATATACCTTGGAATTTCTCCCTATTGGTTCATAGCGAGCTTTCTCATTCTTTTTATTATAGCTACATAGTATTCCATTGTCTGCGATATCCTTTTTTTAACCAGTTCCCATTCTATGAACAGATTGTTTCTGGTCTTTCACTATTATAAACAATGCTCAATGAATAACCTTGTTCTTATATCATTTTGCAAATACATGAGTATGAAAATAAACTTCTAGAAGTAAGTTGCTTGGTCAAAGGATAAATGCATTTGCAATTTTTATAGATATTGTCAAGTTCCCCTTCATCTAAGTTGTACCAATTTATACTCTCACAAGCAATTTGTAAGCATCATTGCAGGAACTTTCAATGAATAAAGCAGGAGGTATAGTGTAAAAAACAACAACAACAACAACACAAAACAGGAAGATGTGTTCTGCCAGCTGGAAAGCTTCTTCCCAATTTAAAGAGGGCAACCACTGTTCAGCACCAGCTGGGTAAGCCAGGCAGGAATTTAGGCTCAATCACGTTTAAAAAAAAAAATACACATACACACACGCGCGCACACACACACACACACACACACACGAGATATATAAAAATACACAGGTTGGATGTAAAATACATATACTATATGTAAATATAAATACACATATATTTGCTATGTCTTTTCAAAGTGACAAATCTGGAGATACAGACTGTCATGTTTAAAGTCTTCCTTCTTGCTCATTCAGTTCACCTGCAAGGGACACAGTGAACCATCCAATGAGGCAGCTGGCTCGGAGGGTGGGGATGACAGTCACGTGAGAGGTGATGGAGGTGCAGCGGGCCTGCGCAGTCGGAGTCTGCATTTTCCAGGAGGTAGCATTTTTCTGTACTTCTTAATGTACCACATCAGGACAGTCTGCTAGAGTTATTGCTCCTAGAGGACTCCAAAGCCAAAACGCCAGCTCAGGACTAGTGCATTCCTTAGCTCCTCAATCAGGTCTTTTAGCCCATGCCAAAAAACGTACGGGGACACACGACGCCTAAGAAGCAGATGTGATCCAAATGCTTTGAAGCCCAGATACCACTGGTTGTCAAAGGGAACCAGCAACCGTGAGTGCCACTGTCATGCGGTGAGGCTGAATGCCAACCATTTCCCCAAGCTCTGAGGCTGAGGATGCAGTTGGCGTAACACTGGCAGGTATGGTGTTTTCTAGGGGTCCAGACATGCCCCTCCCTCCTAAGCAGCAGACAATCCCCTTTTCCCTTATTCGAACCTAAGATTTCGGGTCAGAGTGAAGCTGCTGGTATCCAAGGACGTCCAGAAGGACTCTCACTCCTAGACTCCTGGAATGTTTCCCCCTTTTGGGAGCAGGATGGAGACTTTCAAACAGGCTGGGCTAAGAATCAGGACATCATTTTTAGGTCCGCTTGCTTCTTTCCTGCTCTTGGCATTGAACCGAAGTCTCTTCCCACAGGCTTAGGACAGAAAGGGACTATGGCTCCCACTGAAGCTTGCTGGGCATCTCTCTCCACACCAGCAGAGAGCCTGGCACAGACCAAGGACGTAACGGAGCCGTGGGGACAGAGGTCTACATTCAAATCCACTCACTACTTGTTTGGCATCTGTCATCTGTTTCCTCAACTGGGAGATGGGGAAAATAATAATTAATGGCATTTACTGTCTGCCAGCGTGTGCTTGGTGCTTCACTGCTGTTATCTCACGCCATGCTCCGAACAACCCTCGACGTGGGGATGGCTCTTAGCCCCTCTTATTTTATAGACAAGGAAACAGAGGCTCGGAAAGGATAAAGGACATATCCGAAATCATACGACTGATGAGCAGATCCTAACTAAATCTAGAACTAAATGAATGTTACCCATTGTCTTCTCCGGTGCACAACCCTTAACCGGAGCCACCGGGGGCCCCGCCTTGAGTCTGCAGATGCTCCTAACTGGTCTCTCCACAGTCAAGCTCACCATCTGCACAGGAGCCAGGCAGCTTGTTATCCGGAAATCTGATCAGGCCACTCCTTTGCTGAAAGACTCCATTTTCTTCCCCGTATTTTCTTTTTTTTTAAGTAGGCTCCTCACCCAGCTTAGAGCTCCACACAGGGCTTAAACTCACAACCCTGAAATCAAGACCTGAGCTGAGATCAACAGTCAGATGCTTAACTGACTGAGCCATCCTGGTACCTTCCCTGTGTTCTTAAAATTTAAAATCCTTAGCATGACCCCTCCAAGACCTGCTTCGACTATCTCCCCATCTTCAACTGTCCCACACTGTCCCCTGCTCGCCTTGTTGCCATCTCCAGCCTGCCCTCCTTCCCCAGATACAGCTTTGCAAAGGCGCAGGGGGAGCAGAGTGGGGAGGTCAAAGGCCTGACTGCAGTGGGTTCAGGAGACAGAGGGAGGAAAGGGATTCAGTCAGGGGCAAGTCTTTTGAGGAGTTTAGCTGTAAGGCAGTGGAAAAATAGCTGCAATGGGAGGTGGGGGAAAGAGAGGGCTTTTTAAGATGGGAGAAAAGCAACATTTGTGTGCTGGTGGGACAGGCCTGGTACAGAGGGAAACAGGGGGGTGGGGGAGGGAACAGAGAAGTACTCCTGGGGGCTGCGGCTTGTTGGGGAGCCAGCTTCCCTCAGGCTAGCAAATCTCCACTCTCATTCTCCTTCCAATTGACTGACTCCAACCATGTTCTTTTGGGGGAGACCAGGAAAGAGGGTAAAGACAGCCAGATGAGGGTAGGCTCTCCTCGCCTCTAGTTCTGTACTAACTCACATTTTGTACAAACTAATATTACTACCTTAACGTCCACCTCATCTACTAGACACCAAGTTCCCAAAGACCAAAGGCCTTTTGCTTGCCCTGTTCACGGCTCTTCCCCTCAGCAACAAGCACAGTGTCTTCGGAATGCACTGATAGCATCTGCCACATGAATGAATGAATGAATGAATGAGAGTGAGAGAAAGAAAGAGAAAAAGAAAGGAAGGAAGAAAATTTTACAAGTCTGGCTTTTGTCAAGCGCCTCTGCTTGGTTTCTGAGACACTGTCACCCCAGTTCTCTGCCCTTTCTCTGTGTGCCCAACAACTGCTGTCTGCCTGTCCCTGTGAATGTTCTGCCCCACCATCTTCACTTCTCCTTCTCTTTCTGGATAACTCCAAATGCATCATTAAACCCAGGTTAAACCCAGGTACTTCCCCAGAGCTTTAAACCCGTTATCAATGGTCTACACAGCATCTCTCCATGCAATGTCCAGACACCAAAAAACCCAGCAGATACAAAATGGAATGCATTACTTTTCCTCTCAAATTCGCTTCTCTCTGCTCCCTATGGCAGCAAATGGTGGTGACAGCCAACTACCACGAGCTGTGGGTGATACCTCCTTAAGATTCCTCAAATCATCCATTTCTCTTAAAACTCTGCTACCACTGACCAAAGGCAGGTCACCATTATCGGCCCCGAGAGGAGAATAACCGATCTAATGAACAAAGGGTATTTTATCCACACTCAAACACACTGCACACAGACACACGGGGAATGCTGTGTGTCACAGAGCCACAGATGAACGGCCAAAGGAAAAGGCCACGAAAGGTTGAGGGAGCGAATACTGGGGGTGTAATCTTGGCAGATGAACGTGTTGTAGCCCAGGAAGAAAATCGTTGTACTTAATGAGATGTGGAAAATGACGCCAAAGCAACGGTAAGTCGAAGGACACCTACAAGTGTAAGGCCAGAAACAAAAGAATCAGGAAGAGAAAAAAAGAAGCCTCCTGTGTCCAGGCCCGTGGCTGTGGGACGCAGTGTTTCTGCACATCTCTGGGCTTTCCTAGGGCTGAGTCTTTAGGTCAGCCAACCACACCGCCTTGGGGACTAGAGAAGGTCCTTCTGGGCTCTGCAGCTCAGCCGCATGCCAGCAATGACCTTCAGTTACCACTTCCCCTCTCCAACCTCCACTCCAGCTCCCTCTGCAGGAAGACAGGAAACAACGCTGCCCTCACCCCGGGTTAAAGGAGCTGCGCGCAGACACCCTGTGGGCCCCTCACGGAGCTGTCGGGCATTCTGATGGTTCCAGTCCTTAAAGAGTTGACAGTGTTCCCAGAGAAGGACAGCTGACAGGAAGTAAAAGTACCGGGGAAAGCCCAACATAAAGATGTCCTTAAAAAGCAGTAGTAGAAAAAGAAATATCAGTCTAATTCAGAGAAAGGAGCATTTCCCCTCGTTTGGTTCTCACTCTCTCCATTCTTCACAGTCCTGTCAAATTCATCTTCTCTGAGGTAAAGGTCCAATCACAGAATCATATAATTTTACAACTGACAGGAGCCCTGGAGGTCACATAATCCATTTCCCTCATTCCTGAGGTGAAGAAACTGAAGCCAAAGAGATTAAGTGGCTTGCTTAAGATTACACAGCTGGCTAATTCACTCAACACTCCATAAATACTTATTGATCATCTACTAGGTGTCAGGCCTGTCCTAGGAGCCATTTATGGCAGAAATGACACCCAAACCTGGGACTGATGCTTCTAGATGATTGCCTTTTATTCTCGACTGGTGATTCTCGAACTGCAGGGTGAGCTGAGGTGTGCTCTCTAAAGAAAGAATTCTTTCCCTCAGTGATGCCCCTACCCCTAGCAGTTAAGAAATGCTGCATGCAGCGAGAAAGGTTACAGATGGGAGTGGGTTCTATACAGGACTGAGGTGATGACGGCAGAAATAAAGGTTAAGAGCCACTGCTGTACCCATCAACACTGTGCCCCAAAGCCCTGCTTGAAAGGGAAGCTCTCTTCTAAGTACAGATCTCCATATACCCCGAGCCATGCCTCAGGAGAGTGAGTCCCATACCTACCCCGTCGCCCCCACACCTTGGCCTTGCATTTAACTTGCCTTAAAAGAGCCTTTGGGATCAGTGAGTCTCCTAAAATGTGAAAGTGAAAATTCCTTTCAGGGTTGGATCTTCGGACACCCAAAAATGTGCCTATGGCCTAGCAAATTGATAAGTTGATAGCATCCAGAATTCTCGTCTATACCAAGCCATGCAGCTTCACACAGCTTATGATCAACGACAAACAGATCAGGAAGTCATACAGTTCCCTTTAACAAGAAAACATAAGCAGTGACTAATACAATTGTGTGTGCATGCATGCATGTGCGTGCACATGCACATGCACACACACACACACACACACACTTTCTTGAAACAAGGTATCTTGATCTATCTTAAGGAACTGGACACCTGCACGCTGGCTTTCTACAGGTTTTTCTGCGCTAGAACCTCAGGCTAAGGACTCTGGTGCATCCCCCAGGTTACTGAGCAGCCTGAAGGGCCTTTCAGATTTACGGTCCGCATGGAACAAGCAGTCTGGATGCACAGGATTTCACACAGCTGACACCTAAATGAGAGGTGCGTGCACAGAGCCTCACAAATTTCTCACACTCTGTACAATGCTTATACCCATGAATAAATCATATGCAAAAAGGTTATCATAAGTAACTGCCTTTACTGTCTACAAAAATAGTTTTCATCTGGAAATAATCTTAACTAAGTTCCTTTAAAAGAAACCTCTTGAAAATCTACATGCTGGCCAGGTAGACTCCTCCTCTCACCCCCCCCCCCCCCCCCCCCCCCCCCCCCCCCC
>NW_024423343.1:61986306-62022975 GCF_017311325.1 Ursus maritimus | reverse complement strand
CCCCCCCCCCCCCCCCCCCCCCCCCGCCGCCCACTCTCCAGCCTAAACGTGTTTCTTTTTTTATTCCCTCTAGTGGACTTTGGAAAATCATGAAAAACACTTCAAAATACAGGAAAGTTCAAAGAGTAATAAAACAAATATACATGTACCTACCATCCAGGAACTTTTAAAATGGTAACATTTTGTCATATTTACTTCAGAGCTTAATTCATAAAATTTTAATAATGTTTTGCCTACACAGTACAAAATCGATTGTTACATCCCAACCGTGGTAAATCATGAGTGACCTGATTATTGTGTGAGGACTCTGCTTCCTGTCAAGTTTATGGAACTGTCTTTTCATGGGTGGCAGTCCTTTTCAGCATTTAGAATGTCCAGTGAATATATTTACTGAATTGATTTTTACTGATAGGCCAAGAGCGAAATGGAGTGACCACATAAAAACTAGAGTCGGGGGTGCCTGGGTGGCTCAGTCAGTTAAGTGTCTGCCTTTGGCTCAGGTCATGATCTCAGGGTCCTGAGATCAAGTCCTGCATCGGGCTCCCTGCTCAGCGTGGAGCCTGCTTCTCCATCTGCCCCTTCCCCCACTTGTGCTCTCTTTCTCTCTCTCAAATAAATAAAATCTTAAAAAAAAAAAAAACAAACTATAGTCAGGTGTACAGCTGGTAGAAGTAGAAACATTGCAGTCTAATCAAAGTTCACGTTTTTTTAGCAGCAGGAAAAATTTTTAAACACACTTACTAGTTAGGGGTTTTTGTGTATGTCTCCTGACTGAAATCCACAGATAGAAGTAGAGAAGCAGTCTTCATTCCCATCACTTGCGTGGGGAAGTCTGGCGTGTGTTAGGGTTTACTACAGAAAACCTGGACTCAGTGTTTCTGTGACAGATAACCTCTCTTCAATGCAGCAGGCTCCCAAGTCAGCATGCTAAGTAAGTTATACTAAAAATGCAAGGGGCACCTCTAAGATGTGGATTCAGTAAATAACCAACTGGGCTCTTGATCTCACGTCATGGTAGGTATGTTTATGCAGATCAAGAGACAGCAATATGGGGACGTGGGGGGTGCTGCCCATATCTGCAGCACTCTTGGGTCAAGCTTCAAGATGGTCGAAGTTTACTTTAAGGCACAAACTGTTACAATCTCTAATTATTATGGGAAACAATCAAATCTTTGCGGTGTGTTTTAATTCTTGCAAAAAGGGATGGTTAAGTAGATCAAAGTTAAAACAAATATTCAACTGAACATTATCCAAAATAACAGAAATTAAAGGGAACAGAGAAAGAGATACCACATACACTTGAGACATCAGTAACTCCCACTGAACACTGAATTTAGCTTTGTTTGCTTGCAGCTCAGGCAAAAAAAAAAAAAAAGGAAAAAGTATTGCATGATACAGTTCTTTATCAAAAAAGAAATACGCAAAGCAGATGTTTTTCCCTTGACATTAATATCAAGGAGAAATTCTGTATGGAAGCCCCTTTACAAGAGACACTGGGTAATGTCTTCAACTCCATGTTGTAAAGGACAGAAACTTTTTTTCATATAAATGTCTTCCAATTATGTGGCACAAAAGATGAGAATTTTTTTCTCCCACAGGCTGAAGGCACCATATTAAATCTTACCTAAGTGATGGCATTTCTGTGGGGAGCTGAAATAATATAGCCGAGGTACACTGTTTCCTGATGATTTACCTCAACAGAGGGAGCCCAAAGAACCTGGAGAAATGAACGGCCCATGCAGACTGCTTCCTGATGCCCTAAAAGTGTCTTTGTCAAGGGTTATGATGGGTGATGCTGTGGCTGAACTTTGACTAGCGTCGGAAGGCATCTGGTACTCTTGCAGATGTGTTGATTAAACATAGATTTTTCACTGCAGCTAAAACTGAAGTGCACAGGTAACATTCTGCCGTGAACGCAGAGGAGACAGATTAAGTCCTCCCCTGGAGAGGTGGCTAACTGCTAAGATGGGTGGGCTGTAGGGTTCTCCATGTCAAGAGGAAGCTCCAAATCTGGCCAAGTAATTGAACATGTGCTCAGCTCAACACACCAAACTGTGATGCTTCAGAAGGGAAAAAGGATAATTGCTTAAAAGTTTTAAAGAATGCCTGCTACTAATCAAGAGAGTTAGCCATGGTTAGTATAGCTGCAATAATATAAAGTGAGCAAATAACAATAGAATTCTTTACACTTTAGTGAGGTGATCACAAAAGTAGCAAGAACTATGCTTTAACTTCCCTACCAATTTATATGTATAATCATATCCCACGAAAGCAATATTGAAAATTAGCAAAATTAAAGGGAAAATGATCACTTTTAACTCGGTTTAAAATACCCACCCAATAAAGGAGAAAACTGTGAAGGACTAATGAATAATAAGTGTTAATACCAGTGTCCTCTACGTTAGAAATGAAAGCAGAATCTTCCCTGGCTTTTCCACACGGAGCACCTTAAGACGATTAAATTTAATGATAAATGAGATTGAGCAAGTATTTTCTCTTTTGATCTGTTTCAGAGAAATGGCCTATAAGTAAATGTATTTACAGTCTAGTGTGGGTGACCCTTTGTCTTTGGCAAAGACATCATAAATCCTCAAATTGGACTTTCCTGAAATTACTTCAGCAAATGGCTATTTATAAAACACACAGCTGCACAGAAAATAAACCTTGTTACTAGGCATTTGATAGGTTGCTGATGGGCTTCAGAAAGAGACAGACATTTATTAGAGCACGTCAAGCAGCACTTGTTAGGACTCTGGATTAGGGATGGGGCTTTTATTCAGAATAATGTAAAAATAAAAAATATTCAAAAACTCAAGCCCCCTCCCCCCCCAAAGCATCCACTTGCTTTTGAGGCTTGGAGTTGTAGGATTCTCCAAGTACTGACACTAACAGTGTTGAAAAAGCATGAAGAGGGGGCGCCTGGGTAGTTCGGTTGATTAAGCGACCAACTCTTGGTTTCTGTCCGGGTCATGATCTCCGGGTCATGAGACTGAGTCCTCCACGCAGCTCCATGCTTGGCGGGGGGCAGGGGGTGGATGGTGTCTGCTTGAGAGTCTCTCCCTCTGTGCCTCCCCTCACTCATGTGTGCTCTCTCTCTCTAAACTAAGTAAATCTTAAAAAAAAAAAAAAAAAAAAAAGGAAGGGAGGGAGGGAGGGAGGGAGGGAGGGGAAAAAAAGCATGAAGAGTAGGGAAGGCACCTGAGAGCAAGCCTGAGAAACTTCCTTTGGATTAACAGATCCCCAAAAGGCAAGGGGATGTGAAAGCGTTCATTATTTACATGATATGATTTAAAGCAAGGGCTAATTATCCAAAAATCTTTCTAAGTATTTCTACAAAACTGCTTTTTTCTATCTGAAGATGGCCACAAGTGAGGGGGGAAATCTGAAATTCAATCTTGTCTGCTTCCCATGGACGCCTTTTCAAAAGATCCACCACAGCTGATCGGAATGCACCACTCTTCCTATTACTGTAAGGTGGCCCTTAAAATGCACCTGCCACGTGATGCCTTCCTTCTCATCTGATCCTGGCAGATTTTTAAAAGTCAACATTTATACCTTCAGCAACCACTGCATCCCTTCTCTGGGTCAAGAGCACTAATTTATGGCGCTCATTATCACATTGTTTCAGGAAGGAACCAGCCCTTCCACACACCCAATAAAGTAAATAAAATGGCATTCAGCACCTGGCATAGAAATCAAACCACCCTAACTGAAAAATCCCAAGTACCTACAGCTCACCAAAATGGGAAAGACCCTTGACTTGGACAAGAAGCTCGCTCTGCAATGGTGCAAGGCTACCTCTACCACGAACGGCGTAACTGAGGACAAGACTCCGAAGCAGACTAGTGTGATATGGAATCTTATTCCAAATGCTCAAAACAATTTTTTGCCTGTGTTCAAACACATGCTGTATGACTGTCAAATAATGAAATTGATTTTCATGCGTGAGTCATGGAATCCGTATTTTAGAGCCATACTCACAATTTTGATGATATTGAAAAACATGCTGAGAATGTGAAATAAGCAATTTGCATGTGTGTCACTGCACCATAAAGTGAAGGACTTGACCAAGACTGTGGGGAGCACGCATTTTTCTGATCTTAGATTCACTAATAAAAATATGTACTCAACAACTTCCTTCATGATGTTTTTTTCAGTGACTGATCTTTATACCCAGTCTGTTGATCTCGGACAGGTTTTTAAGACTAACTTAGCTTTTTAAGATCTCTTGACTTCAGTGAAAATTTCATAAAGGAGGTCAGGCTGGATCAACAAGAATTCTCACTCTACAGAAGTATTTATACAGCACATCTTGCAAACTACTTGCTAGTTGTTTCTTACTATAAATTGATAAATGTACTTTTCATAAGGAAGTACAAAAAAACATGCCACTAGACAGGGAAGGGGTTCAGAAGGGAAAGTCAAGGGGGCCCCTTCCAAAGTGATTAACCATAAAGCCTGTCTCCATTGTTCTGAGGCAAAATAAAATAAACACTGATTATTTTTCAAGTTAAGAGAATTAGTTGATTTAAAAAAAATAAGCCAGTAAATATCTGTAGCAAAGATAAGGGATGATAACAGGTGAACAATTATGAACATTTAAGTAAATATACAGAATTTAAGAGATGGGGGAGAGGAGCTATGATGCGATGTCCTGTCTCTCCCCAGAGTGGCTGGCCCAGGGTCTGGCACATAAGTAATAAGCTCTCAAGAAATATTCAAGAAACCTAACTGCGTCAAGCAGGCCACTATTCGTCCTTACCGGCTGCATGGCAGTAAGTCCCATGTAATCACACCAGACAAAACTCCTGCACAGGGAGGTAACTAATCCTACATAAATACCCAAATAACAAAACAAAACAAGTCTCTGGGCTGAAGGCATTTCAGTTGCAATGCAGGCCGGAGCCATGATCATTAGAGAAGATGTCACATTAGGAACGGATCTGGGAGAAATAAATGAGGCCTGTTATCCTGATGAGATTTCTGGCCAAAAAAGCTATTCCTCACGAGCAGTGAGCAGACAGTCAGCGTCCAGGGTGGTGGGATCGACCTGGCCGAGAGTCACATGAAATACAAGCTGCGGACAAGTCTGCCCGACCCCGAGGCTCTGGGTGGCCGGACAAGCTTTACATTGATGATTAGGAAACGCTGCTGCTCCTGCACCACCCAGGCCCGAGCTCCCGGCTGCTCTAATGTCCACGGCGCTGCTTTTTATCTAACTAAGTATAGAAGGCAAGAGAGCGCATCTCCTTGTACCAGTTACACCGGACTTCTCCCTCCTCTTCCACCCTCTGCTCCATATCTTTGATTTGGTTTTATGGGGAGTCTGAGAACACAAAACGCTTTTTTGCTAGGTTCACTCGGCCTGTCAGAGCTGGGTTTCTGAAGGCAACATTCTTGAGTTTCAATACCGTTTGTAACACGGACTAGCCAGGAGACCTTCTGGCAATGAACTCTCCAAGTCTCAGCATCTCCAGCTGTAAAATAAGGCAGTAACAGCAACTGCTTCATAGATAGCTCAGAGAGAAGGCAGCAGGGATGGTGCCCGGCACACAGCAAGCATTCAGTCAGTAGTAAATAACAACAGTAATAAGAGCCACTGGGCTCTCCGTGTCAGATACCAGCCTCCCCCCAGAGATAAGTTCTTTCTCGTCCCTTCACCTAACCAGAGCAGGAGCGCAGGCGTCCAATCCTGCACGGAATCCTGTAACAGCTTCCAACTGTAAACCCCAACAGATGTAATAACATTTCAGTGGGGTACAGGTCTCCATCTCCTTAGGAATCCCAGTAACGCCTGAATAAATGGGGTCTGATCACTGGGTGCTGGAGAACAGCAGTCTCCAACCCAGAGTTTGAAAGAAACAAACATACTAGTAATAGGGCCGCTTTAGAGTCCTTGATAATCCCCAGAGAGTGAAATAAACCCAGGAGGATCTGAGAATTCTCCTGATAATCCATCCCATGCCTCCTTCCCTTACAAATAAATTCTCTGCTTTGTCTGGTCAAATCAAAGATCCTAGTTTATGTGAAGGTAGGAAGGTACAACAGAAGACTGAAACATGCCTAAGGTATGTAATCCTGTCTGCCAGGCCACGGGGAGTCCCTAAGAAAAGAGACCCAAGAAAAACACCCAGTCGGCCAGCATTTCTGGCAATTTCTTCCTTCGCACTAGAAGACAGCACACACGTCATTCAAATTATGTACTTGCTGCCACCCAAGGCCTGTTTGGATTTAGGAAGGCCTGAAGGAACAGTGCTCCGAGCTCGGAGTGCTATTTAATTGTGACTCTCATCATCACTGTTATTACAGATCTGTCATTCAGAAATGCTCTCGGCTATCAGTGACAGCATGGAGTGTTACGAAGATGACATTTCCATGTTTTGTATTCTGAACATTAAAAACCAATTTGGCTTACCCAATGAGCAGCGGGTGCCATGCTAATTATATAACTTTTTACAGCACAAAAAGGATCTCCCACTGAGCCAACTGGGAGGAAAAAAAACACAATACTCATTTTTATCTGCGCCTCAGCATACTGACCTCCTTCAGCCTGTTGATGTGGCCATTAATAAAACATTTTAAAATGATCTGAAAACGCTTTTTTACCAACTAGAGCCTGAATCTGGCTGCCAAGCAGCTGTGTATTTGAAAGACTTGGAGCTGGTATCAAAGTTGACCGCTGATGATTCAAGCTTGGTCTGGGAATCTCCTGTATCCAGAATGTTGTTCAGGCTTTTGACTGGTTACAAATGAAAAAAATATTCCCACTCTTGAGGAGTTTTAAAGGCCAGACATAGGATGCCTGTGATGATGGTCTTGCTTTTGCTTGGGATACATGACAGACTTTAATTTCACTTCAGTATCTGACATGGGATTACCAACATGTGTTCTTATAAATTTAGAATAATAACTTAAAATAGGGGCACCTGAGTGGCTCAGTCGTTAAGCATCTGCCTTTGGCTCAGGGCGTGATCCCAGAGTCCTGGGATCGAGCCCCCACATCAGGCTCTTCCACTGGGAGCCTGCTTCCTCCTCTCCCACTCCCCCTGCCTGTGTTCCCTCTCTCGCTGGCTGTCTCTGTCTCTGTCAAATAAATAAATAAAATCTTAAAAAAAATTTAAAATAAAATAAAATAAAAATATTACTACTCTTGCAATTCTAAAACAGCCTACTGGTAGTTCTTGAAGCTTGGAGAAGAGTTTGGTCCTTTCTTACTTTGTCTTCCCTTTTTTCTGACAAAAATAACAAGTAAAAATGTGCATCAAATATAATTTTTAAACTTCAAACAAAGTATCTAACATGCCATTTGATGGAGTATATGTGATCAAATCTATCTGGGAACTAAGACTTAGGTTACACTGATGGGTGAGTAGAAAATGAGGTGGGCAGAGAAACTTGCTGAGCTCAGCTACACGTGTAGGACACATACAGGCAACGTGGGAGGCGTGGGAGGAGAGAATACACGGAGAGGAAATCATGTACAGACTGTGCTCGATGAGCTTACGACCAATCAGGATTCAGAGATGAAAACAAACTCCATAGGTAAGCAAGCCAGGGTTCATCAGAGGTGTTTGGTGTACTGTCCTTAAGAGAGTTCTCATTTCAGACACTGGAACCATGAATGCCTTTTTCTTTACCTTCGAAATGTCTACTCCATCACACTCTGCTACTCCCCTCCCCATCCCCATCATCCTCTCCTTAAACACACTCACTTAAAAAGCAAGGGAACTCCTAATACTGGGAAGGAAGCGGTAACAAAACCAAGGTCATTCCCAGACTTCACATTTCCTAAGATGAACTGGCAAATAAATGCTTAGCACAGAGAAAATTCAAGTCTATCAAGCTTGGGGGAGAAAATGAGGAATTTCAATGTCACTGTGCAGGTTTCTCCCATTAAGACAGACGAGGACAGATTTACGAAGGAACAGTGCCTAACTCAGACTATTTTCCCGTGTGATTAGCCTAAATCCTACAGCTACTCTGCCGATACCCAAACCACAGTACTGTGAGGCTGTGTGGGGAAAGCACGTGCTGCTTTGGTCGAAAGACCATCAAGCTGGTGAAGAAGGCTCATGGAGTGAGCTCCCCATCATCACCCACTGTAGTAATTTTTAGTCATTAGGAGATTATACTGCAGGACTCCATCAGACCCAGAAACACACCACTATGTGCCTTTGGGAGAAAACAGGTGCCATATTATTGATTTCCTCCTGGCAAGCCAAATGATCTGGCCCTAGAGCTGATAAAATAGTACTGGCCCAATAGCTCTGCTAAGCTCTAAAACTGGCCTTAGTGGTCTGGAGTGGGTAAAAAATGTGTACCCATATAATTAAACAACAGGTTCAGGAACAGAGGTTTTAAGGGGAGAAGGTGACCTATTTCCAGACTTATCTGGGTCCCTCTAGCTGGTTGAGCTCTAAGATCAACTATGGTACCCACTGGCTACCATAAGTCAAGGGCCTCTCCCAGGTGCCCTGCACCTATGCCTGCTGTCTACTAGCCAGGAAGGAAACCCAGCAACAGGATTCCTATTGCCCACTGATGGAGTAAGGGCGAGGGTGAGGACGTGTACACAGTCTTTTTAGGGAAAGGTGAGGGAAGGGGAAAAAAGCAAAGAGACTGATACAAAGAGGCTGCTCCTCAGCATCTCAGTATTGAAGGGATCATCTGAGAGCACACTCAAAGAAGGAAATTATCATCACTGGATGTCAGCAGGTAATCGCAAAGAACAAATAAGTTCAGAATAACCTCATTTCTTTCTTTGCTATTATAATAAACCTTTCAATTTCAAAGGAAAGCCTTAGGCTTGCTTTGTTAAGACTAATGCACATTTGGGGACATGGTGTGAACTCTTTCCAGAATAGCAAAAGAAATATCCATTTCTTCCCATATAGGGATAAGTCATTTTACTGGGCTTGGGAACCCAGTAACAATTAAAGGGTCTTTTCAAGCCCTTCCTGGCTTATGTCCATCTGGGGATTTTGAGACTTGGCTCAGTGGAATGCAAACTACAAAATCCAATCACTACTTCTTAACCTGCCAAATAAAATGAGCAAAGATTACAAAATGATAATAGGAAACATGGAACACTGGCAAGGATGTAATCCATTAGACCTTCCTTCACTGCTACTGGGAGTATAAATTAATACTATCTTCTGAGAGGGTTGTTCAGCAACATGTTTCCAGAATTTTAGAAGAATTATTAAATATCCCTTGATCTACCAATTCTAAGCTCTAAATCTGACATACAAAATAAGTTAGAAATCTGAGTTTTCTGTTTAATACCAGTCGTTAGAGAACTTCTTTTGTAGCAAAAATCCGGAAACAAATTAAGTATCCAATGATAGGCAGATAGTTAAATAAATTGCAGTGGAATAACCACAGGATGCAATATTATGCAGCTATTAAAATCCGGTTTATAAAGGATTTTTAATGACATGAGAAAATGGTTATATTGTAATACCAAGTGTAAAAAAAAAACAGGCCACAAAACTGCATAAGTAGTATAATTGGGACAATAAAAAATATATGCAAAGTAAAAAAAAAAAAGATGGAAATACACCAAAATGTTAATTGTGCTTATCCCTGAGTGATGGTTCGATGGGTAATCATTTTCTTTAGAACTTTCTGTATTTTCAAATTTCCTCTAATGAACATGTATTACTTTTATAACGCAGGGAGAAAGTTCCTTTAAAAAGATCCACTAGGATTTGAAAAAGAATTTGTGCTATAATGACTAATCATCATTTGGGGATGGGGGGGGAACCCTTAAAAGGAAAGGCAGAGAACTAAGCTAAAACTTAAAAACTAAAAGCAACACCAGGTAATTGTTTTTGGTCACCACTGGGGGGGGGGGAACAACAGTGAAATAGGGGATCCTTGGGTGAGGTTTAGATGATAATCTGAAACAGAGAGGTTACCTGAAGTTAGCTAGGTTAGGTTACAAAGCCCTGTCTATGGTATAATTTTACACACACACGGATGCGCGTGCACAAACGTAGAAAAAAATGTCTGAATGAGTCACCAGAATGTTAACAGGTAAGGTATATTGCTCAGGTGGGAACCCATCTCTGAGCTTATTCTTCTGAACTGCTCACCCCCAGACCCCCAACAAGAACTCCACACTTTTATCACAACAAGCTTATCACAGAGGTTCAGCTCATTGAACAAATGAGGCTGAAACAACGAAGTATCTCTAAGGGGAAAAAAAAGAACACTGACCGTGGCTTTATGCCATACACAAAAATTAAAATATGTACAGATATAAATGTACAGGCTAAAATGATACAAGTTTCTAGAAGAAAACATAGGGAAAAAATAGGAGACAAATCTTTGCAACTAGAGGTAGGTAAATGTTTCTTAAATAGCATACAAAAAGTACAATACATAAGGTTATTAAATTGAACTCCAAATCAAGATTTAAAATTTGTTTCTTAAAGGATACCAGTAAGAAACCAAAATGCAAACCACGGTATGGTATATATTCACAGCGTGTACATCTGACAGAAGGTTTATATTCAGAATATAGAATTACTATAATCAGTAATAAAAATAATTCCATAAAATAACACAAGATTTAAAAAGAAGATACACAAATGGCTGTTAAACACATGAGAAAACGCTCAATGTAACTAATCAGAGAATGAAAATTAAAACCACAAGGGGATACCACCACACACCTATTAGAATGGCTAAACTGGAAAAGATGGACCGCACCAAGTACAGGCAGGGATGGCATGGAGCTAGAATTTTCAGGCACTGATGATGGGAGTATAAGATGGAAAATCCACTTTTGAAAATTGTTTGGCAATTCTTAAAAAGTTCGACACACACCTGTCATCTGACCCAGCTACTCCACATCTAGGTATTCTTCCAAGAGAAACAAAAATATTTTCCACATAGAGACTTGCACATGAATGCTCACAGTAGTGCTCATAGTAGTATAAAAAAAAAAAAAAAAAAAGGTGGGGAGACACAAATGTCTGTCAACAGGTGAATGAACAAAAAGTGGTAAATCCATTTAATGAAATACTACCCAGCAATAAAAAGGGATGGATTGTTTATACATGCAACAACACAGATGAATCTCAAAATAATTAAGCTGGAAAACTTACCTTTGCTCAGGGCCTGTGCACTTGCCCTCCTCAATTCGATGCATTACAGAAGGCATAATACATCTCCTAATATAGCCTAACATACCAATTATACTTTCAAAGGGCTTTCTCCCAATTTATCTTTCATTGGTACATCTACATAAAGAACGTCTTGGTTTTAAATTACTTGGTATTATTCCTATTTAACATAGCATAGAGGAAGGTAAGAATAGGCTTCATTTTTTTTTTTTTTCTTGTTTTGGAAGTGTTTACTAAGCTCTTCCGTGGCAGGAACCGTGCTAGGCACAGAAGATGCAGAGGTGAATAAAACACACCTGTAGTCATGTTGACTATAGTTAACTATACTTTATTACATATTTGGAAGATGCTAACAGAGTAAATCTTAAAAGTCCTCATCACGAGATAAAGAAATGTGTACCTATGTTGGTGATGGATGCTAACTGGACTTACTCTGGTGATCATTTCACAATATATACAAATAAGACAGTGTTGTACATCTGTAACTAATGTGTCATGAAGTCACTTTTATCTCGATAAAAAGAAATTAAATGAATGTTGATCATATGCACAGGTGAACAAAGAAGCTAAACCTTTAATTTAATAAACCTCCCCCAGCCCGCACAAAAAACAGACCCGGTCCTTGCCTATCAGGAGCTTACTACCCAATGGGAAGAAGATAGAACTCTCGCGAGGAATCTCCCAGAGCTGCTCATCTTTTTGACTTTGTTTTTAACAATATTAGCATGCTAAAGCCAACATTATTGTTTGTGATAAATGTTTGCTAGCACTAAAATGAAAAAAATATGCAATCCTTCCAGCTCTTAAGGCAAAACTCTTGGAGATGTAGTTAAAATGCAGCATTTAACATAATCAAAGTTCTAAAGGATACACCTTAGGCTTACGAAAGAGAAAGCCATTGATCACATCTACTTGAAAAGTGATTTGCTCAAGCTAAAAGCAATTTGCCTACATTGTATGGTTAGAGTTATGGGGTGTAAATGGAATAGCTGGGTAAAAGTATTAGAGGCTCATTACAAAAATTACAGCATCTAACCCCACAGTTCTTCTCAGCAGAGAACTCTCGACTCTTATTTTTAATTTATTTATCTGACAGAGAGCACACACACGTGAGCAGCAGGGAGAGGCAGAGGGACTCTGAAGCGGGCTCCGTGCTTAGGGCAGAGCCTGACCTGGGCTCCATTTCCTGACCCTGGGATCACAACCTGAGCCAAAACCAAGAGGCTGACACTTACCTGACTTCGCCACCCAGGCGCCCCTGGCTGTCTTAACTCAAGGGCTATCCTCTCCAGGTCAGAAGTGTTTCCTTAGTTTCTCTAAATTCAGGGCTCTTCTTTCAGAGTTGATCAGAAGAAAACAGATCTGAACCTGGCTTAGCCCCTGGAGAAATAACTTTATGCTATAATTCAATGAGGACAAGCTCCTGACTTCTAAGGACAATCTAAGAAAACACATTTCAAGAACATTTTTGCACTTTTTGCAAAAATATCATAGGTCAAATTTTTTGCTGTGTTATCCAAGATTCATTATAGGAAGAACCATAAGATGAATTTCTCTTGACTATAGTTCCAAGCAAAATCTTGCCTCTCTATATCTTTTAATCACATAGGTTTACTTTTATCATGAAAGGAGAACTCCATAGACAACTGTAATTTCTTGGTTGCTAAGAAGCTAAGAGCTACGTTTACTTCTCAGTGACTCTAATTGTATCATCTTGGCTTCCTGATTCAATCCTCTTTCCACTCTCAAAATGGTTTTAAAATCTCATTTTAGTTTCTTTTTACTTGTTCTGCTTTATGTTTTCATATGTAGGTTACCTCAAATCTTCTCTGGAAAAGGGCAAGCTAGAAATAAATAACATCGTTCATGTACAACGTGGTTAAATCAATGCTTACTTCACTTCTGGCAGCTCTAACCGGCTCTACGGTGTGTCACGTCAACGCCCTTTTCCCAAGACCATATTCAATATGCTGTTTCCCCTGCACGTCACAAGCTCCTCTAGTTAAGTAACTCTTGCTTAGTGTAAAACAACATGATTTAAAAAAATGTTTTCTCACAATGTTTACTCTCCCATTTTCAACAGGTGGCATATGCTCAAAACATATTGTGTGCAGCATATGGACCCAGACATCATTTTACACGAGTTACATGTCCAAGTCCACCAGCACCCCTTCACAGAGAGCCTGGGGACCAGTCCCTGTGGGATGTTTCTGGTCTCTGACAAAGGAGCCCACAGACCCCAATCCAGAGAAGTGGAGCTGAGAATTATGCAGGAACCAAAAGAAACTCAGGAAGGAAATCCCAGGGGGTCACCAAACCAGATCAGCCAAAAATACATTAATAAGTTAGAATATGACGTAGGACGCTGGCGATGGGGGCAGGGAAGGACGAAGGAGGTGCAGCTCCAAAGGGCCTGGAAACGGAGCAAAGGCCTACAGCGGAGACCACTGATCGAAGCCTGCGGGGCTTCGTAGGCACCTGGATTCTTGTGTTTAAATGCATGGCTTTTCTTGGAGGTTTTTCCTCTCTCTTGGTGCCTCCTGGCTTGAATTGGTGCTCACCTCCCACCCCTCCATTTTTCACAAAGAAGAAGAAGTTGAAACAGCCAAGGGGTTGAATATAAAGAAATTATTTTCTAAACATTTAGGACAGTTTCCTCTCTTCGTCTGCCACTGCATTAGCCTCACCTCCACCTCTCCAACTGTCTGGGAAAGAGTTCTCCTTTAGAAATTACCTCTGCGCGTAGCCTACACTCCACTCACAGAAGCAAGCGATCTCCCTTTCACGTTTTCAAAACAGCTAACAAGTAAGTGAGGACGCTATTCATATTTAGAGTCAGGTTAGGACGGCTCAAAAGTAGAGGTTATGCTGGTGCCTTGGCATTCATGGAAAAACAATGACAGGTGATAAGGGTTTCAGGTCTAGCTCCCTTCCCTCTAAACTCGGAAGTCTGTGCATGGTTTCCGAGGGAGAGCGGGCCCACCTAAATCAACTGCATGCAGAATGCTGTGTCAGTGTGAAATCTGCACTTGTGGGTGGAGAGGGGAGATGGGCAGGCCATAGCCTTGATCCGATTTTTTGAAGTGTATATAACCACCGTAACAATGGTTAAGAACTTTTACTTTTTCCATCCATCTGTCCCCAGTGCCTGACTCCACACCATCTTCAACTACCAATATCTTGACCACAAATACAAAACACAGTCGCAAGGTCACCTTTTCCCCAAAAACTAGACTAAATTTCCCTTTATCTTTTAACTTTATTCATTTTTGCGTCCCCAAGCACAGTGCTTGGCATATGGTAGGCACTAAAAAAAATTGCTGAACAAACACAATTAATTAACCTGAGGAGTTCTATTTATCAGCCATTGATAGCAAAAAACCACTCACCAATAACTAATGGCGACAAGTCTAATCTGGAGGCTGATGATTCCTAAATTTTTAATTGAAAATAAATATAAATAGCAGTAATAGGAGCAATTAAGTGTGTATGTACAGAAAAAAGGCAAACAACCCCCCAAATATAGCTAAACAATATTTCCCTGCTTGATTAAATCATGCAGCTGCTTCTAAACCTTAAAACACGGAAGCAATGCAAATGTGAATTTTCTCTGCAAATTCTCCTTGCGGGAGTGACACGGCAAGAAGGGTATGTTAGCTTACAAGGATGTCAAAAGCATGCAACAGGCACAACTTCTGACCCATGACCACTGCCAAAGATGCATGCTCCTGCCAACACCACCAGTCCTGTTTCAACCCTTCCTTTGGTTTCTCCTCTGGAACTTGTCAAAAGCATCTTACTTTGTCAAGAGTTTTATCTTCTCATAATTTGACTATCTACTTTCAACAGCATTATTGTATATACTTGAAAGCTAGAGGATTCTAACTGCCACTTTTTATTTGAGCTTAGGAGGCTACAGATTATCCAGTACAGAAATGCTCTAGATGGGGCGCCTGGGTGGCACAGCGGTTAAGCGTCTGCCTTCGGCTCAGGGCGTGATCCCGGCGTTATGGGATCGAGCCCCACATCAGGCTCCTCCACTATGAGCCGGCTTTTTCCTCTCCCACTCCCCTGCTGCGTTCCCTCTTTCGCTGGCTGTCTCTATCTCTGTCAAAAAAAAAAAAAAAAAAATGCTCTAGATAAGGATCCCTTTATAGAAAATGATGCCCCACACTCACAGTTCCTCATCAGAACAATAACGACACGGGCTTTACTACCGAGGATTTAGCTACTGGAACGCAACCTCCCAAATTGGGGAGAGGACAGCATTTTATAAAAATAAGTATTCTTTTCTTTGTCGCGGTTACTTTAAAGCCCTTGTTCGTACCTGCAGCATGTTAAAAAATATCATTTTTTTCTTTGCCTCAGTTTAAAAATTTTTAATTCAATTTACATAAACAAAAACAAAGCAGTTCACCCATTTCTCCCACCTCACACCCCAGAATCTCTTGCAACCACCAATCTGTTCTCTGTATCTATGAGTTTGTCTTTGTTTCTCGTTTTTGTTATCATTGTCCTTTTAGATTCCACATACAAGAGAGATCATCCAGTATGGACATTTTAACAATATTAGTTTTTCTAGTCCCTGAGCTTGGAATAGTTTTCTATTTATTTGTCTTCAGTTCGTTTCTTTAATGTCTTATAGTTTTCAATATCTAGGTCTTTAACTTCCTTGGTTAAATTTTTTCCTAGGTATTTTATTCTTTTTCTTTCAATTATGAATGGGATTGTTTTAATTTCTCTTTTATAGTTCATTAGCGTAAAATAATGCAACAGATCTTTGTGTACTGATTTTGTATCCCACAACTTTACTGAATTTGTTTATTCTAACAGTTTTTGATGGCATCTAGGATTTTCTATATATAATATCATCTCATCTACAGATAATGAGTTTTAATTCTTCTCTTCCAAATTGGATACTTTTTATTTCTTTTTCTCCTCTAACTGTTCTAGGTAGGACTTCCAATATTATGTTGAATAAAAGTGGCCAGTGGACATTTTTGTCTTATTCCTGATCTTCGAAGAAAAGCTTTTAGGTTTTTGTTGTTGAATATATTATGTGTGGGCTTTCATAAATAGCCTTTATCATGTACATTCTCTTTATTAGGTACATTCTCTCCACCTCTACTTTGTTGAGATTTTTTTTTATCATAAATGGATGAATTTTGTCAATGCTCTTTCTAGATCTACTGAGATAATCATATGATTTTTTAACTTTCATTTTGTTAATGTGGTATATCACATTAACTGATCTGCAGATGTTAAACCATCCTTTCATCCTTCGAAAAAATCCCACTTGATCATGGTACATGATCCTCTAGTGTACTGCTGAATTCAGTTTGCCAATATTTTATTGAGGATTTTTGCATCCACGTTCATCAGGGTTATTGGTCTGTAATTTTCCTTTTTTGTGTCATCCTTGTCTGGTTTTGTTATCAGGGTAGTGATGGCTTCATAAAATGTATTTGGAAAAGAAACCCCACACCTTTCTATATTTTGGAAGAGTTTGAGAAGGATTGGTATTAACTCTTTGTATGCTTGGTAGAATTCACCAGTGAGGCCATCTGGCCCTGTACTTTCATTTGTTGGAAGGTTCTGAACCTCCTGACTAGTAATTGGTCGGATAAGATTTTCTATTTCCTCATGATTCAGTCTTGGTAGATCACTCTTGAAGGAGTGACCTTGGTAGATGAACCTTTTTGTTCAGGCCTGCCCCAGCTGTTGATCATCCCTCAAACTTCTGTGCTTGCCAAACAAACTATTATATTTTTAATAGTTCCCAGTAGTTGAGGATGTGCCAACACCTGCCAGAGTCCCAAAGGTGAAGCTCTTAGCACCTAGATTCAGGCTGACTAGAAGCCAGACTCTCAGACAGCAGCTTTTAAAAGCATGCAAATATATACAGTCCTACGGGGCCGCAAATTTAAATCCTGCTGGCCACCAGAGCCAGGCAATCTAGAAGGTCCCCCGGGTGGCAAACACAAAAGTCAGGGCTCCTTTCTGGGAGATACTAGTGAGGTAGAGCAAGGCAGCAGGAAAGCACCAAGATGGCATCCACGGCTTACGTTCCTTGATTACAGATCTGTAGGCCACTAAATGTATCTGTAGGGCCATTTAAAATGTATCATTTCTATGTGGCTCCTTTTTTCTGAGTGATACAAGGGCATAAGTAAATAACGACAGCTGACTTTTGAGGGACAAGGGAAAGGTCCCGGAAATACTGTTGTGTACATCAAAGGTACTGTCAGTTTAATGGGAGAGATAGCCTCCCATTAAGGTAACCTTAGACTTAATGGACCTTTCCACTTCCAACACTAATAATATAAAAGACAATAAAATAGAAAAAATATGTCTTTTCCTTATCATTCAATATGTAACTTGAAGTCCAAGGCCACTATGATAAATTTGGAGTTCTTAAACATGATGATTTAATGAATGTCATAAAGTGAATTCTAGCCTTAGAGAGATTACTGAGCATCAGCTGGTTTGTCATTAATCTTGATAAAATGCTGGAATAGGACCCAAAGGCTGTTTATACAAAAGATGAAGAGAGTAGCCTCTGTAATTCTCTAAGAAACAAAGTATAGAAAGACCAGGAGTTTACAAAAAGAGAAGAAAGCAAAAGATTCCAATGTACACACCACCAGATCTACCAACACCCAAGTCCACACACTGTCTCTGCTGTACTGTGGCGGGACAGACCCAGGGAAACCGGGGACAGCTACTGGGGAAAGTGAGCGAACACAGTCCCAAAGGAAAGGGGAGGTGATAAGCAAGTGGGTCGTGGAAGACAAAGACAATGGAGAACACAGCACACCGCAGACCAGTAGCCAACCAACCAACCGTAAGCAAAAGCCCAAACAGAGTAACAATTCTAACAGCACCACTGCCAAAGAGGGTGGTTATTTTAAATTCTCCTTTCAAGGAAACAGAGGAAAATAGTGATTGGGTACCCTGAAGAGGAATCAACCTCGTCACAGAGACAAGAAAAGCAGTTAGTAAACAGCACTCTTTACAACTTCTATTTAACACTTAAAAAGTAAAGGCAGAGTTCTCAAACATACATTGCTCATTTACACCTTAGAAACTGTGATAGCCTGCCCCCCAAAAGCGTATAAGCAAGAATGTCATGATATTTCAAAATTCAGTCTGGTTTAAAAAAAAAAAAAAATCAGGTTCTTTCTAAAACTGCACGGATACCTTTTCACATTTCTTCTTCCCGTCCTCCCCTTCCGTATCAGTAGCGTCCAGCTAGGAGCTGCACAGCACAGCTGGAAGATACCACGCTCGATCGCCTCCTGACCCACCCACTCCACAGCCTTCAGAATTCCTCAAAGAGGCAGCCCTAGCAGGCTACTCCAGGGGACACTTATGTGAAAAACTACACCACTTATTCTCAATTATATTTGAGCTACACATCACAGGCAGCCTGATACTGATTAAAGATTTCCCATATTTAGATCTTTATTTCCTTGAACTAAAATGTAATATGTTCCTTAAAGGCCAAGGGCTGTGTGTCATGATATTCCCCATGGTAACTTGCCCGGAGTAGTTCAGTCTACATGGGGATGAATGACTATCACTAACTACTGAGTGACTCTTTTCCTGTTGCTCCAGAATTGGTTCCCAGGATGCTCTGCTAAGGATAAACAGGCATGGGGTATCCCATATTCTAGATCAGCCATTCTATCACTTATTAATAACTGGCCCAAATGGCTATGTTAACCTCAACCATAACCTCTGACTGCTTCAACTGTTATATATACAAATAAAATTTGGGGGTGGGTGTGCAGAACAACAAAGGATCTTCAGTCATGAATGACCAGTCCAGGGAGTGTGCTGGGACTCCCCACTCTCAAGTCTACTCCAAGAGTCTCCCAAAGAGTCACTTGATATATCAGAGGTGCCTGTGAGGAGGGAAGGTTGGTATCTCACTCCCCAAATGTTTATCTGCTTAGGGCAGAATCTTATCAATTAGCCCTACCCCTGACTACCTGAGTAAGGAAAAGAACTGATAAAAAGACAGCAGAGTGGAGAGAAGGAGCAGCTGTAGACCTGCATACATACTCGTGCCCTGGTGTGCTGAAGGAGTCAACTGGAAGGCGGCCATAATCAAGCCATGTTGCCATTACCCCATCCGGAAGACTGCCTTCCCACCTCTGTGGGTGAAGAGAACTGGAACTGGCTCAGAACTCTTCAGAGGGTCCCACCAGGGCTCCTACCTTTGCATCCTTGACTAAGAGAACACTGGCAGCCAGTTGGTCTGTGAGAAACAGTGACGACCAAGAAGAGAAAGTAGTACAGAAAGGATGAAAGAGCTGATTGTGCTCCCTCCTCAGCCAGAAGGGACCAACGGGGGGAGGGAAAGGGATAAAGGCTAAATTGAACTTAAGACTGAAGTTTAGACTAGACTTGACTTTTTAATAGCCTGACTGGAAAATTATGGCCTAATGCTCTGTATGCCATTAAAAGATGAGAAAGAAAGACTCAACAAAGCTCTTCAAATACGGTGACTAAAGAAAAATAAAACTTTCATTTTTTTAGCCTAGCAAGTATAGATTATTCAATAAACTGATTACAAAAAAATGAATGAAGGATTATTAAATATCTTCTAGTCCTGATTTTTTTCAGTTTCTCATTTTCTCTTAGATCTTCTGGGAGAGAGGAGGTAAAGGAGACAGAATATTTTGAGAAACAAAAAAGATTCATCTTAGCTACTTGGATATTGCTAAAAATACTCTAAGTAAACACTACACTTCCCTGCAACAGAGCAGTTAGTCTAATGCAGTCAAAAGGCCAACCTGACAAGGATCCTTGGTGTGATTTACAATGTGAGAGTTTAAAATGGTATAGCCCATGCTGTGGTAATAAACATTCTTTTTAAGCCATTTAAAGGACTAATACTTCATCTGAACATTCTCAGAGAAAGCTCTCTCTTTCAGGGAGGGAGCATAATGGTGCAATCAAGCCATAAAAAGAGAATGGATCAAAGTACAAAAACCGCAACAACTTTTTCACTGAGCTGACCTCCACTGCAAGGAAATCTAGAACCAAGTCCAGACAAATGTGTGCGGCTTGATTTTATTACATCCCCAGGGCTTCTCCTTTAAGACAACAAAGGCAAATGGCTGGCACACTGGCAAATTTTCCACCTCTAGAATTGAAGAATCATCCTAAAGTACCCAACACAGCGTGCTCTAGGTGTGGGAGCGCAACACCCGGGGCCTGCCTGTGTCAGAGAAAGTGGTTTGCTTTCTAACCCAGGGCAGAAGCAAATAAAACTGAGCCAAAGAATTTTGAAGGAGACTTAACATAAATATTTTGTGGCCAGGTACACGTTATAGCTTCTCCATTATCTAAACTCATTAAAAACTCCACCAAAACTCCAATTTCTCTCGGAGATGACGGTTACTTAATCACTTACCTCACTGGGGAAACTCACTGCGACAAGCAGATTACCAGAGGAGAGTGTAGGGTTTTATTTTATGAAAAATTTTAAAAAGAGTAGTTCTCTTATTTGTGTGATAGTCTGATTTCCACATGGGCCAGAGGCCGGGAGCTCGGAAGATAAACTCTAGTTAATTCCATCCAACCAAATTATCATTAAATTCAGATCCTTATCAAGTGATGGGTTTTATTTTGCCATGGTTCCCTAAAATATAGTGGATATATTCTACTTCTTGCTCAGCCTCTGCTTTTAAGGTCGGGTAAGTTAATGTTTGTCTCATCATCTTTCATAAGCATTGGGCCAGGCTCAGCCATTTGTAAGAGGTCATCTCCAGTCCCCAGGCCCAGACCTCCCTTTACCCACATAACAACCTCAACAGCAGCTCCCAGACTAACTGCTGTCAACTCTAGCAAATGACCTAATGCATCATGCAATGGAGAAAATGTTTTCATCCCCATTTGCAAAATGAAAGACAAGTGGCAGTCCTGGTAACAGGTGGTCACTGAGTATCTTATAAACCATCAGGCCCTTGCCAGACACTCTCCGAACTGTCAGCTGATGCACGAAGAGGAACAGTGTGGAAGCAAGGTCGATGACAGTGAACTGGAGAAGGTGAAGGCACCACTTAACATGTAGAAAACACAGCTTAATGTGGGATAGCGACGTGAACGAAGGCAGAAAGAAAAACCATTTCTGAGTAAGCAAGAGTTCTGATAATTTTCTTCCTGGGTTGCCTCCTGTCACCCCAATATTTTCGTTATTTTCTATTACCTACAGAATACAATACAAACTCTGTAGCTTGAAATCCATAACCTTGTCTCTCCAGTATATGTTTCCGGACTTTTCTTTCATTGCAAGCTATACAGGGCAGTGTTTAAATGAGTGCCTACCAGGCACTGATAACAGAAGTTGGAATTCCTCCTTCGGTACTGAGCAGGAGTGTGACCCTAGGCAAGTAAATGACCTTCTGAGCCTTGAGGTTTTTTTCACCTGTAAATGAGAATAATATTTGTATCTATTTCACAGCATTGTTAGAGGCAAAGGAAATAAGGCAGCTGACATTTTACACATTGCCTTGCATATGGTTAACAGGCAGTAAATGCTATCTAGAATAGTAATTATCTCATCAGCCACAGATGGAGAACTTGCAATTCCACGACTATGTCCTGTACTACCCTGAGTTATGTCCGTGCTCATACTCTTTCATGGGAAAGAATCAGGTATGTGTAGGGTGATACTGTTTACAATAGTGAAGAGTTGGAAAAACTCTACACATATACCCTAGAGACCTGGGTGTTAGATCCTAAAGGACGGACCTATACAGGAACCATGGATTCAGACCTTAACCTCAAGGATACTGTAGGAAGGCTTACCTTCACAAATTACCTTGCATGTTCAATCAATCCCTCCTGACAGCTAAAGGGATGAAACAGGTAACTGCATATTTCCATATAATTGTCTCTGATATTTATGAAGATAGAAAAACTAATATTCATATACATGTACATCCTCTTTGTAGCATTTGTATATATATACCAGGGACCAAACAAGTATTCCATGATAATAATCCAAGGTCATGAAAATTCACTGCCCAACTTCTGGGGAGCCTAAATGTTAGTAATGTGGCAGGCACAGAAGCAGGCCCTGTAATACTAAGAAACATGGGACTGGAAAGAAAGCATAACAGAAGTTAGAACAGAAATTATACACCATGAGCTAAAGAGAGACACTTAAAATCTTCCTCTACTATCGCCACCATTCACGAATGCAGTAGAGAGAATAATCACCACCCTAAGATGTCCACGGCCTAATCTCAGGAACCCATGATCACGTTAGTTTACAGGACCAAAGGGACTTTGCAGATGTAATTATCTTAAGGACCAAGACCCGAGAGTATTCTGGATTACGCAAATGGACCCATTCTCAATCACATGGGTACTTAAAAGTACAGAACCTTCCTCACTGTGGTCAGAGAAAGACATGTAATGACAGAGGCAAGGTCAGAGGGATATAAAGTTGCTAGCTCCTCACACAGCTGCAGGGGGCCAGAAGCGGAGGAATGTGGCCAGGCTCTAGAAGCTGGAAAAGGCAAGGGAGTATTTTCAATTTTTAGTTCCACAGTGCAATGAGTTTAGAAGTCACCACTCCATCATAACAAGTAAAAAGCCGAATGGACTGAAAAACCAGCTCTTCTTGGATCTGTAAGGCAGAAGACACAGGGCAAACACTGCCCCCAAGATTGCAGAAAAAGGCAACTATAGAGAGTCATGGCTTACTGCAACAGAGAGACTCATAAGGAGAAACCACAGTGAGAACCAGTGCTGGGGCAGGAAAATCTTAACTGCAACTGACAAATCGCTAGAACCTCCACGTAGACAAGCATGAGAGTTAAAAACACCAGGGGGAGGGGCGCCTGGGTGGCTCAGTCAGTTAAGCGACTAACTTTGGCTCAGGCCATGATCCCAGGGTCCTGCGTTCGCCTACCGCACTGGGCTCCCTGCTCAGCAGGGGAGTCTGCCTCTCCCCCTCCCTCTGCTCCTGCTATCTCTCTCACTCATTCTCTCTTCTCTCTCTCTTTCAAATACATAAATAAAAATCCTAAAAACAAAAACACCAGGGGAACACAATCATAAGAGGGCCCCCAGTACAAAATTAGGGAGCTCCGGGACCTTTAATGAGTTTTCCACAATCAGTATCAGAGAAAACCCCCTCAGGCTTCAGCAGGGGGAGGTAAAAAGGAATCATCCTGAAATGCAAGAGAGCCTTCTATTCTCAACAAAGCCTGCCCTCAAGGGAAACTAGTTAACCAGAGCTTAACTTGCTGGGGTTATCAGAGCCTAGCTAACCTGGGAAAAGGGAAAGAGCCAATGCCCCGCTCTAGCCATCCTGTCCCACCTGAGGCGGAGGGAAAAAAAAGAAAAACAAAAACAAAACTCTTGTTCACAGTCCAGAGGCACAGACTAAAAGACTGAGACCTAATCATAGGATTATAGAACACTTACCCCTCCCCCACCTCACAACCACATCACTAAAGGTGTATTTAGATCAGTTCCTTTTACCCAGTACATCATGTCTGCCTTCAAGAAAAAAATTACAAGGCATAACAAAAAGCAAAAAAAAAAAAAAAAAAAAGAAAAGAAAAGAAAAGAAAAAAAACATAATTTGAAGAGACAGAGCAAATATCAGAACCAGACATGAAATTTAAAATGGGAAATCAACAGAGAAAATCAACAAAACCAAAAGCAGATTGTTTGAAAAGATCAAAATTAATAAGCTTCTAGCCAGGCTAACTAAGAAAAAAAAAAAAAAAGAGGACATAAATTACTGATATCAGAAATGAAAGAAGGGATAGCACTATAGAGCCCACAGACATTAAAAGGATAACCTAAGAATAACACGGAAACTCCATGCCCATGAATTTAATAACCTAGAGGAGGAGATGGACCAATTCCTTGAAAGATGCAATCTGCCAAAACTTACACAAGAAAATAGGCAATCTGAATAGGTTTATATCTATTAAAGAAGCTGAATAAGTAATTACCTTCCCTAACAGAAAGCACCAGTCCTGGAGGAGTTCACTGATAAATTCTACCAAACATTCAAGGAAGAAATTATATCAATTCTCTACAACCTGTTTTAGTATATAGAAGCTAAGGGATCACCTCCTAACTCATTCTATAAGGCCAGCATTATCCTAACACCCAAACCAAAGACCTCACAAGAAAATTACAGACCAATATCTCTGATTAACAAAGAAGCAAAAATTCTCAACAAAATGTTATCAGAGTAAATCCAACAATTTACAAAAACAATTATATTCCATGACCAAGTGGGATTTATCCTTGCTTCAAGGTTGGCTCAACATTTGAAAATCAATTAATATAATTCATCAAATCAAAAAGCTAAAATGAAAAACCACATGATCATATCAATAAATGTAGAAAAATCATTTGACAAAATCCAACACCCATTCATGATAAAAACACTCAGTAAACTAGGAACAGAGAGGAACTTCCTGAACTTGATCAAGAATATCTATGAAGAACCTAAAGCTAAATCATACTTAACGGTGAGAAACTCAGCTTTTTCGCTAAGATCAGGTATCAGGCAAGGACGTCCCTTCTCACCACTTCTTTTCAACATCAAACTGGAAGTGCTAGCTAATTCAATGAGAAAAGGAAATAAAAGGTATACAGATTGGGGAAGAATAAAACTTTGTCTTTAAAGAAAAAAAACTTTTTCTTCACAGATGACATGATCATCTATGTAGAAAATCCAAAAGAAAAGACAACCAATAGGTAATTATTGGTATAAAGACAGCCAATAGAAAAGTTAAGGGATACAAGATTAATATATGAAAGTCAATTGCTTTTCCATATACCAGCAATAAGACAGAACTGGACATTAAAAACAACACCATTTACCTTAGCACCCCCTAAAAATAGACACTCAGGTATAAATCTAACAAAATATGTGCAAGATCCATATGAGGAAAACTACAAAACTGACAGAAGAAATCAAAGAAGAACTGAATAAATGAAAGCTATCCAATATTCATGGATATGAAAACTCCATATTTTCAAAATATCAGTTTTGCCCATCTTGATCGGTAATACCAATCAAATCCCCAATAAGTTATTTTGTAGATATCTGCAAACTGATTCTAAAATTTATATGGAGGCAAAAGACCCAGAAGAGCCAACACAAAATTGAAGAACAATAAAGTTGAGGGACTGACATTACCCAACTCAAGATCTCCTACAAAACTACAGTAATTAAGGGGTGCCTGGCTGGCATAGTCGGTTAAGTGTGGTTTTGGCTCAGGTTGTGATCTCAGGGTTGTGAGACTGAGCCCAGCATCAGGCTCCCTGCTCAGCATGAAGTCTGCTTAACACTATCTCCCTCTCCCTCTTCCCCCACCAACCCCCCAAAAAAGCAAAAACCACAGTAATCAAGACATTGTGGTAGTCGTGCAAGAACAGAAAAATAGACCAATGGAACAGAATAGAGAGCCGAGAAGTATACTCTATAAATATGGTCAACTGATTTTTGACAAAGGAGCACAGATCTTTTCAACAAATGGTGCTGGGACAACTGGACATCCATATGCAAAAAAAGTGAACCTAGACATGGGCCTTACATCCTTCCCAAAAATTAACTCAAAAATGGATCAGACCTAAATGCAAAATGCAAAACTATTAAATTCCTAGGAGAAAACACAGATGATCTTGGGTACAATGATGCCTTTTTAGATACAACAGCAAAGGCACAATTCATGAAAGAAATAATTGATAAGCTAGATTTCATTAAACTCAAAAACTTCTGCTCTGTAAATGACAATGTCAAGAGAATGAAACGTTTGCAAAAGACATAAGTGATTTAGGACCGTTGTCCAAAATATACAAACAACTCTTGAAACTCAACAATAAGAAAGAAAAAAGAAAAAGAAAAATGGACCAAAACCTCACCAAGGAAGATATACTGATAGCAAATAGCATATAAAAAGATGTCCCACACAAATGTCATCAGAGAAATGAAAATTGAAGCAAGATACCACCATATACCTATTCGAATGGCCAAAATGCTGGTGAGGATATGAGGCAAGAGGAACTCTAGTGGGTATGCATGATGGTATAACCACTTTGGAAAGCAGTTTGGCTTTTTTTTTTTTTTTTTTTTTAATAAAAACTAACTCTAATTTCACCATACAATCCAGCAATTACACTTCTTGGTATCATCCAAAAGAACTGAAAACTTATTTCTACACAAAAGCCTGCATGTGGATATTTATAACAGCATTATTCATAACTGCCAAAGCTTGAAAGCAACCAAGATGTCCTTCAGTAGGTGAATGAGTAAACAAACAATGTGTACGGAACATAGTGGAACATACAATGTGTATTACTCATAGCTAAAAAGAATGTAATCTGAAAAGGCTATGTCCTGTATGATTCCAAACATAGGACATTCTGGGAAAAGCAAAACTAGGGAGACAGTAAAAAGATCAGGTGTTGCCAGAAGTGTGGGAGAGGAGACAGGCAGAGCCCAGAGGATTTTAGGGTAATGAAAATACTCCATGCTGAGCAGAGCCCAACACAGGGCTTGATCTCACAACCCTGAGATCACCACATGAGCCAAAACCAAGAGTCATAACAGTAGTACATGTCACTATAAATTTGTTCAGCTCCATAGAATGTACAGCACCACAAGTGAAACATAATGTAAGCTATGGATTTGGGGTGATAAGGACGTGTCAATGGAGGCTCAGACTGTCACAAACATACCACTCTGTTGGAGGATGTTGATAGTGGAGGAGGTGATGCATATGTGGGGTCAAGAGGTAAAGGAAACTTCCGTATCTTCCCCCTCATCTTTCTGTGAACCTAAAAATGCTTTAAAAGAAATAAATTCATAAAAAAGTCAAAGAAACAGAATCTCCTCTTGAGCCTCCAGAAAGGAAGACACAGCCCTGAGGACACCTTGATTTTAGACTGAGACCCATGTTAGACTGCTCACTTCCCGAACCATAAAATCATAAATTGGTCCTCATTTCAGCCACTAGGTTTGTGGTAATCTGTTACAGCAGCAGTAGATAACTAATACAAAGACCAACCAGCGAAATTCATTGGGCAGCAGAGATTTCCCACTGCACGACCAGTTAGCAACTGTAGGAGTTTTACCAAGGAGGACAAAGTTTTCCACCACTCTGGGAATTGCAAAATAAAGTTGAAAGTATATTCTAGGGAGTCTGGTTTCGATGGGGAAAGAAAAGTTAAGATGAAGAAAGCTCCCAAACTGAAATATGCTTGTTACCTTTCCAAGACCCAACATTTCCAGGAAGAAATCTTACCGCTCATTATCTCTAGGGATATGGTAACTGAGACCTGAAATAACTTTGCAAACAGCCCTCAGAATTATTCAGCTCTGATCAAGAGGACAAGTCCTAAGAGACAACCTTCCCCGAGAACACTGGAGAGGAGAATTTTTAGAATGCGAAGAGCAGCAGGTTACCTCATCAGCAGCTAGGAAAGGCGGAATATAAAAAAGGAGAGGGGAGACAGCCTCTGCATAGTGACAGAAAGGATAACTTAAAATACTAAAGCATTTGTTAAAATTTCAGCCAGGGTATCAGGTAATTAACGTTGACTTAAATGCCACCAAAGCTTTTTAAGGTACCCGCTACATTTGAGACATTTTCTCTCCTTGCCTACCTGTTCAATGATATTAAAAAGCTCATGAGAAAGAAGCAAGAGTTCAGGGAAGATATGAAAGTCTCCAAAATGGGACCAAGCAATTGGCCCAGCGAGGAGGACGGACTGCTGGCCAGAGTACTGAGGAACTTACGAGGAGAGAGAGGAGAGGAAGGAAGCACCCCTCCCCCCAGCCCTGGCAGGTTAATAGTGGGGTCCTACTCCTGGCATGGTCAGTGATGGGACATGGGACATGGCACAATCCACTGCACTTCTCTGAGGTTAGAGACGAGCTCCCCTGAAAATGTTCTGCATCAGAGCTATAGTTATGGGTAAGCTCCACACACGCACACAGCTTCTACCTTTAGGCTGTCTACAGGAGCCAGGAAGACTCGTGGGTTTTGTTTTTTTTTGGTTTTTTTTGGTTTTTTGGTTTTTGGTTTTTTTTTTAACCAGGGAACATCCACTAGAGAGGGGTCTGGACGAAGCAGCATATCACACAGACAGTTCAAAACTCACACATTGAGACTTGTCCCTGAGACCCAGAGGCAGGGACAGCCAATGGATCCCACGGGCAACGCCAGAAGTAACCCAAACTGTGTGTACAGGAAGAAAGGGCATACTCCTGTCAGGGTCCTCGGCCAGCAGGGCTTCCCTTGTACCTCTGCCACAGGCACTGCCCTGTAGTTCTCAGAGCACGGAGCCCATGTATACTCTTAAAAATAAAATACAGAGTGGCGCCTGGGTGGCTCAGTTGTTAAGCGTCTGCCTTCGGCTCAGGTCATGATTCCAGAGTTCTGGGATCGAGCCCCGCATCAGGCTCCCTGCTAGGTGGGAAGCCTGCTTCTCCCTCTCCCACTCCCCCTGCTTGTGTTCCCTCTCTTGCCGCCTGTCAAATAAATAAATAAATTTTTTAAAAACTAAAATAAAATATAGAGATTATATTCAAAGTATTTCCTTGCTTGGGAACTTTTATAGAGAAAACCTAGTAAAGAAGTATTTTTGGTACCCATTTCTGCTATACCATCAAAAATAAAGAGCTGCAAAAAAAAAAAAAAATCTTGTGAGGCAGATTGATATTGAAAGTTTGTGAGAGCTGCCTTTACTTTTATTAATTTTTTTTAAGATTTTATTTATTTGAGAGACAGAGATAGCAAGAGAGAGCAAGAATGGGAAGAGAGGGAGAAGTAGGCTCCGTGCTGAGCAGGGAGCCGGATGCAGGCTCTCAATCCCAGGGTCCTGGGATCATGACCTGAGCCGAAGGCAGACACTTAACCGAATGAGCCACCCAGGTGCCCCCTGAGACCCACCTTTAGTTAAGAAACACTCAGTTGGCACTTGTGTAACACATATTCATTAAGGGTCTATCACATGCCGGACACTGCGTAAGGCTCTAAAAGCATAAAGGCAATTTGTCATCTCCTCCAACTGTTAGTCCCACAGATGTCACTTCCTTTAACCCTGGCTCACAGCCAACAGCCAAGAGAGCATTTCTTAAAGAATATGCACTAGAAGGAAGAATTCAAAAGAACAGTTGCAAGATGGAAGCCTACATTTGTGTTCTATCGCTGGTGAGCACATTATACTCAGGAATCATTCGTCTGTGTGGCTTCTTGGTGCAGAGCCTTAGTTAAAACCCTGCCCTAAGCACTCAGCCCTAACAGAGTGAGAAAGCAGTGTTGGCGGCTACATAGATAGGGACAGCCCCTCTAATCCCCACGTGCTTTGATACCAGGCTTACTCGGTTTTGAATCGCCAGGTTTCTCCAAGTCTGAGGGCATACCACCAAGGTCAAAATTCAATGCTGGAAGAGACTTTTTCTATTAGGCAGTTTTCAAACATCATTTTTGCACATAGAAGATTTTCTATGTTGCCATATCAAAAAACTGGGAACTCTGTAAATGTCAAATAACACATTTTAAGTAATAGGTTTTGGCACATTCATTCAAAATATAAGGCAGCCACTTAAAAGGATTGCGTAGATCTATCTTCCTTGACACGAAACGATAACAAAGATGTTACCAAATAAAGCAGATTATAAAAACACTGTGTTACGTGAAACTAAATTTTAAAAATGTTATTGCAGAAATATTTTAAGTCTACATTACTGTAAGTGCAGAAAAAAGACCAGAATATTTACAGAGAAGTTAATAATGATGTATCCCTGAGTTGTAAGATTGTGAATGCTTTTGTTTATTTTCTTGTGATTTCCTAAATTTCTAAGATAACCATTTACCACCTCAAAACAAAGAACTCTTTACATTCCCTATTGCTGAAAGTCTTTCTACTCACAAACATCTTGCTCCACTGTCAGAAAAAGTAACTTTATCTCACCATGAATGGTTTTTAATTCTTCTATTTTGCTTTCCTTACTTAACCAAATTTTTAATATAAATCTTCCTTCCTTTAGGATGTTTACCAGAAGATTTCATATACACAAAAGGCCTACACTCCCCACCACCCCACATCACCTGTCCTTATGCCAACTCCCTATCCATGCCACTGGACGAAAACCGGAAGACCCAGGCTCCAGTCTGTGTGTACTAGCTCCATGACCACAGAAAAGTTACTTAATATCGCCCATCTCTCTTTTTCATCTGTGGGCAGCAAACACAGGATGAAAGGAAAAATGAAATCAGGCATGTGACGTGACAGTGCTTTTAAAGATATAAAACTGCTATTTGCATCATCTCTAAAATATTTTCAGGTATTCCTGCCACAATATTTAATGAGGAGTTCATCAGGAAACATTGCTAAAAAAATATTTACATGAGCGGCCCCTGGGTGGTACAGTCAGTTAAGCAACAACTCTTGGTTTCAGCTCTGGGCATGATTTTCAGGGTTGGGAGATCAAGCCCCACATCAGGCTCTGAGCTCAGCTTGAGGAGTTTGCTAAGTTTCTATCTCCCTCTGCCCCTCTCCATGCTCGCTTGCTCTCGCTCTGAAACAAATCTTTCAAAAAGAAATATTTACATGACATCTTAAGGTGGACAGGTGAATGTAACCTCCCAAGTGCACATGAGTTCCTTACTGCACTCCAAACGGAACTGAATGGAGTACGGCCATGGGGTCAAGTGGAGAAGAGCCAAGACCAGCGTGTTAAACAGTCCTAAGTTCAAGTCCCGGTCAGCCTCTTCTGCGCTGTGTAGTACTGGACAAGTCACCCCCATGACTTTGCACCTTAATCTCTTCATCTGTGAAATGTCAGTAACAACAGGATTGACCTCGTGGAGGTTTTATGATAAAGAAGACAAAGCACAAACAGCGCTTATTCAGTGCCTGGCACGTAGTAGGATCTTTCTCTTTTTGAAGGATCTCACTGACAATAAAGCCGAGATGTGCAGCAATGACTCCAATTTTCAGAGGAAAGGAATTAACCAAAAGAGAACATTCTAAAAAATTAAGTAAAATGCCAAAATAGTTTTCATATTAAAGAACTGTATTTCTCATAACTTGGTGCCCATGTAATAATACATACCACTCTACTACACCATAAGTGTGGTGTTGTCAGAAATAATTTGAGTCTGATAAGGCCCTTCCCAAACACCACAGCCCGACATCACCCCCAGAATCAACCTAACCATTACTCCTCTCAAAATTTAGATGTTAAAAAAATAAACAAACACTGGTTACCACTGGAACAAGTAACCCAAAGATAACATTCAGACAAAATGGTTCTCGGCTTCCTTTAACTACCCATAGCTCTTCTTTTCGTCTGTCTTCTTATTGCCTTTATCACTTTCTACCTTGTGTTAGAGTCATTTGAGCGGGGTCTGATCTCTCCGCCTACACAGTAAGCTCTGTGAGTGCAGAAACCCTGTCTTATTCATCTTTAGATTTTAAACAAAGCCTTGCACAAAGAAGGCCATAAATAATCAGTGTGTTGGGGGAAAAAATGTACCTAAAGCACTGCCACAACTATACCCATACTATTTAACCTTTGGGGGAAAAATTAATCAAGCTTCCCAACCACTTGACTAGTAAAAATTATGCAATTAACTCAATTTTACAGGCTAGAGAACCATTTAAGAATTCTAATTCCTCTTGAATAATGATAATGTGGAATTAAAATTCAGACACACTGATGCTAAAACAGTGATCAACATTGTTTCTATCAGCTTCAGCTTTCTTTACGAAATTAGGATTTACTAAGTCTATACCAATAGCTTAAGTTCACCTTTTAATAGAGAAATTAAAATAAGTCAAATGAGGCAATATTGTCATACTAAAGGATTTTTATTAAAACAAATATCCTATCCTAGAGATCTTTTCCTACAAGCAGGAAAGTAGTTTTGTTGGGTCTTTAATTGGTCCATCAAGTTATAATGATACTGCTACCTAAAAACAAGGTAAATTCATTATGAGCACATCGATGGGCTGCCCATTCCAGAACATCTGTGTACAGCAACTGTGACAGTTGCCTTCAGCAAAACTTTAACTATAATCCATAGGGCTGAACTGTCAGAGTACGAACAGCATCTACACAAAGGAATTAACAATTTAACTGATAAGATTATCATTTTTCCAAATCACTGAGCCCAGTTCTCAAAAACATATGCTTTATGTCAAATACATGACTATTCTATTTTATGAAAAATATACTAATGGCAAAATATTTGTACAATGTTCCACTTAAACGGAAATTATAGTAGTATCTCTTGACGGCATATAAATCATGAGATGGCCCACTTAACAAGCTTTCTCTGAGATGTGTTTAAGAGGATTTCCTTATGCTGCACCTTGATACTCAAGTTTTTTGATAACACAGATGACATTACCATATGTACAATCAGCAAGAAAACATTTGCATAAAAGTACTCAAGAGAAAAATCTACTTTCTAAACTACCTCCAGCATTTAACATCAAGACCAAAGGTCTAACGCTTTGTCTCCAGCCTCACATTGGCAGGTCAGTATTGAGAACAAGGTAAAGCAACGGTGTATTTTTGCAAGGAAGAAATTAGCCTTTGCCTCTTCAGTCTTTTGCCTATGATTGCCAGAAATGAACAGAGAAACAAATATATGATTGTAGCTACTATGTATTTGTCTTTTCTTACAGAACGTGGCATTTTGAAAAGTAAAATATTTCTGAGTTTCCTATTTACAGAATGAAGGGGAGGCTTACCTAGCATCTTGGCGCTGGGGGTGAGGGGAGGGAGAAGGAAGCCATATTCCCAGCAGGTAAGACTATAAAATGCTATGTCAAAAAGAAAGTCAGAATGACCTTTTCCAAGACGTAAGTGGGCAGCTACCCATATAGCATTAGTTAAGGACTGATGAAAGGCCTGCTTGAACTCAAGTCTCTCCCCACTAGCTGGTAGAGCACAATACACATAAATGTTACGCCCAGATGGCCGCAGGGAGTAAGAAGGACAAGCACACTATTTCCCAATACGCGTCACACACTGGCTAGACCAGCGGATCCCAAAGACAGAGCAAGGGTCTATTTTTGTGTGTACATATGTGTGTGTATACACACACACACACACACACACACACACACAGACTACTGATGGGAAGGAATGAGAAAGATATAAAAGGAGGAGGCATGGATTCTCTAATCTGATGAACACTGCCCAGAACAATCATCCAGCTCCCTCTCACATGGGCTGGTTTAGGAGGTAGTTTACCTGGGCCCAGAGAGGGAACAAGTGATCTCAAATAAATTTCAAACGCCAAATGGGCAATGAAGAAATCATATGGCAGAACCAACACTGGGTGGCAGGGCTTTGATTCTCGAGGAGCATGTAACTTTGGAGGTTTCTAAGAGAAGGAAGCACTCACCCTGCGAGGGAGTGCTGGTGGCCAGAGAGGTCAAGTGACTGCCACCTTGCACACAGAGACCATGGAGGGCACTTTCATGACCCACATTTGTTTCCAGTGATTCCAAAACTGGGGCCCATAGGTGTGCTCATAGACTCCTCTACAAATGTTTTTAAATGTTGTGTTTCTGTGTCAAATACAATCACACACACACACACACACACACACACACACACACAGATCTCTATGCTGGGACATCAAGGTAAGTCCATTTCAGGGATCAAGCTACCTGCCCCACCTTCACAGTCACAATCACTGGCCTCAAGGGATCGCCGGGCCAACATGTTCATCCTACCACATTTCCCTGAATGTACTCTCCAGCTCTCCTACACACTTATCTCCAACTCTCAAACCTCCAACATCTTTCCCTTCCTCACTTTCAACTGATCACACTATTCTACTGAGAAAATATAAACAACAGAAGAGGACTTCCACCTTCCCATATCCAAACCCATCCATCTCCTTGCACGTCAGCCCGCCCGCCCTTCCATCATGGTGGCTGCGCGTCCAACAGGGGACCTCTCCACTCTTCTAAGGCTGACATCTACGTGTATGCTTGGGTATCATCCCGTCCCACCCCATCTGAGGACACCAGTCTTACCATATCCCCTCCCTCATTCCAGGTTTCCCTCCCATTAACTGTTACACAATGCCTTTTTAAAAAGGACTCCCTTCACTCCATTTCTCTGCTCCCCGGATACTAACCATCTGTTAAGTTATCTGGACAAACGAGTAATCTATTCCTACTCTCTTGTGTTCTCTCTTGCCACTCTGTCCCAAATCCAGTTCAGCCAGGATTCTGTCCCCAACATTCCACCAGAACAATTCTTGCCAAGGTCAAGAATGCGCTGCATTTTGCCAAATACAATGTGAATTCTTAGTTCCCATTGTACTTGATCTATTAATAGCAATTGCTGCAGCTTTTTACTCCTCCTTTCTTGAGACATTTCCTGTTTGGTTTACAGGACTGCCATTCTCTCTTCTACCTCACCAGCCTCTCCTCAGCAATCTGTTGACTGCTCTGCATCCATGGAGCACCTGAGAGTGTGCCAGATGCCTTGTCTTCACTCCCTCCTAGGTGATTTCATTTAATCTCATAGCTTTAAATACCATATGCGCCAATAATTCTCAAATTAGTATCTCTAGCCCAGAACTAGATCTCCTATGAAATCTAAACGTGTGCACCCAAATGCCTACTTGACATCACATACACATTGTCCACTGGATAACCCAAGCTTACTACTTCTGGAATTGAATTCTTAATTCCGCCCAAACCTGGACTTCTGGAATTGAATTCTCGATTCCGCCAAAACCTGGACCTCCAACTCTCTTCGCTACCATTCATCCCTATCTTCAGGCCCAAACCTTGAGTAATCCTGGAGTTCTCTTCTCTATCCAGAATTCAGTAATTACTTGCCACCTCCATTACTCCCTGGCCTGGTCCAGATCGCATCCTAGCTCTCTGCGTGGCTGCAGTAGCCTGCCAATGCTCTGTGCTTCCACCCTAAATGGCCCCTGGATGGTCCATTCTCCGTAATTCAATCACAGTGGTTTTAAAATGTAACTCAGATATGCTCACAAATTTCCAATGGTTTTCTACCCACTAACAGTGAAGTCCAAAGTCCACACCACAGACTACATGGCCCTACAGGATTCAGCCCCTGCTAACTCTCTGACCTGATCTCCTACCCCTTTGGTCACACTGTTTCCCTGGCTGTTTTTATAATTGGTTATAACATGCTTCCTGCTCAGAATCTTTGCAATCACTGTTTGCTCTGCCTGGAACTCTTTTGCTGCAAACAATCTCATGGCTTGATTCTTCACATCTGTCAGGTGTCTGCTCAAATACTTCTTTATTTAGAGAGCCCTTCTGTGGTAGGAAGAATTCTTTGATGGTCTCCTATACCGCTGTCCCCTGGTGCGCATGCCCTGAGTAATCCTCTCCCCTGGGTGTGAACGAGACCTTTAAATATGATGGGCTGTCACTCCCATGATTAGGTTACTTGATACAGCAAAGGTAAAGGGATTTTTTAGATGTAATTGAAGTTCCAAAGCAGTTGATTTTGACTTAATAAAAAGGGAGATTAATGTAGAGGGAACTAGCTTAATCCAGTGAGAAATCTTTAACAGAGGGATTGAGCCCTTGAAGGGGAGGGGAGATGGTTTCCTCCTACCCTTGAAAAGAAGGCAAAGTCCTATTGTGAACTGTGTGTGCGGCAGGTGGCCTGTAAGAGCCAAAGACCTCAGTCCACAACTGCCAGGAACTGAATTCTGCCAACACTCAAATTAGCTGGAAGGAGACCTCAAGCTCCAGATGGGCATACCTTAATTGCAGTGTTGTGAGACACAGCAGAGAGCCCATCTAAGCTGTGCCCAGACTTCTGACCTACAGACACGGAGAGAATAAATGGCTGCTGTCGTAAGCCCCGAAATTTGTGCTAACTTATTACACAACAATAGAAATCTACTATGCCTTCTTTAATATGGAACAGCACCCCCACACTTTCTATGCTCCTGATGTAGATTTTGCCAACAGAGAACTTGATTTATCATGTAAGTAATATGAATATTTGAATATTTCCTCTCCCTGCCTCTAGAATGTTAAGTTCCTAGAAGGCAAGAAATTTAAATTCATCTTTTGTGTTTTTCCACTGTTGCATCACAGCACCTAGAACAGCGCCATGCACATAGCAGGTGCTCAATAAATACAGAGTGAATGAATAGATTTGCTGCTTATGTTTCTGTCAGCACAGGGCGGCCACAAAAACTTAAAAGCATTTAACTTTTCATTTTTAAAGGTTATTTCTCAAAGTACAAGGATTGCCCTTAGAGGAAAACAACTATACAGTTTTGGGAGATTCAGGAGTTCTCAAATATGAAAAAAAGCTGGTTTAAATGAATACCTTGTATACATTTAATCAGGGAAAAAATGCATACAATCAGGCATGAACATATATTCACCAAGTCATATAAAAATTCACTTCTATTTTTTGGAAATGTTTCTAGGTGGTTAGATTCAGAAAAAAATCATTGATATGTCAATTTCAGTAACATTTTTAATGGATCCTTTTATGGTA
>NW_024423343.1:61918855-61986301 GCF_017311325.1 Ursus maritimus | reverse complement strand
AAAGATTTTATTTATTTATTTATTTATTTATTTATTTATTTATTTATTTATTCGACGGAGATAGAGACAGCCAGTGAGAGACGGAACACAATCAGGAGGAGTGGGAGAGGAAGAAGCAGGCTCACAGCAGAGGAGCCTGATGTGGGGCTCGATCCCAGAACGCTGGGATCACGCCCTGAGCCGAAGGCAGACGCTCAACCGCCGTGCCACCCAGGCGCCCCAATAAGATTTGTTTCTAGTTGAGCAACTAAACCAAAAAATACTGATTATTAAAAGCCATGCAGAAAGTGATTGGTTTCTAACAGATGCCAGAAGCCTCTGTACTACTTGAACTGTGGAACATGTGAAATCCATGTTGTAGATAAAGATGTAAGACAGGTTCATCAGAGGGGCAACTGACATATAGCCAAACATTTTAACTAATATGCCACACTGACAATCATGAGTGAAGTACGGGCAAGTGGGGTGGCGGGGTGGGGGGAGGCAAGCAATGGGTCAAACCCAACAGGTTCATTCTTATAGTGACAAATGTTAAGACATACAGAATGAGGTTTAAAGCACAAGTTGCAGTTCAAATTAGGCTTGATAGCCCTTCAAGTGGAAATAACAAAATCAGAGGCTTTGTTTGGCTGTTAGGTCATGCTAGATTGGTCACCAAAGTGCACGGCTATTTCAAAAGGCAATGGAAATTTAGGCTGCTTTAAGAGAAATACAGAGTGTAAAAAGAAAAGAAAAAAAAAATCACATAATATCACTATTGTATTCTAGTCTGCTAAGGCCACATCTGGAGGCTTCCATTTAAATATGGGTGCTACAACATTAAACTGGAAAACGACTCCATGAAGACAGTTCTGAGGTTTTAGAGTAAACCAACTTACATTCCTTTCCTGCAGAACATCTTAGAACTTTTAATACATTAATATTCCTTGTGATTTTCAAAATAAAGTGTGTATGTGTGTATGTACAGATAGACGGACACTATGCACTGTTTCTTAGCTTATTTGAAGGTGGAAGATATGTAGGATCAGGGGTCTAAGTCACAAACTCAGGAAGAAACCACCTGGGCCCATGAGGAACAAGGTAACAAAAGCAGGGGCAGACTACATGTCAATGAAGGACTGTGAGGATATAGAACCATATGATGAGAAGCAAGGCTACTTGTACTGTCTTTCCCAGGAAAAAGGAGCGAGTCCTAGGAAACTACAAATGGCTCTCAGAAAAACAAGGGGGTGCACTTCTTCTACACTGTTCTAGTACCTGAAGCAAAACAGTCTCGGGAGGTAACGCTAAAGACTACGTATGCATTTGAATACTCTCCAGGAGAATTCAATCCAGAGAACCTGGCATCTGGCTCTAAGGGTCAGAATTGGACCCCAGATCGTGAATCTCAAGGAAGAAGGTGAACCGTAACAAAGCGTTTTAGTATCAGAGGAGGGAATCACGGAAAAAGCGCTCAAGTATGCACAGAGGTGAGGTGGATATCTAGCACACCGCTGAAGAAAAAATTCCTGCGTATATCAAGTAGGAGACTGGATGCTGGGACTCTAAAGGTCACTCCCAATAACGCGCACTCAAGTGGGCTGGCCGCTAACCTCCACGGTCTCGCTCGTGACTATATCTCAGGAGCGAACGCAGAGCCCGGCACAGCGGTTTTATCATAAACGTTCGTGCAATGAATAGATGAACAAGTGAACAAATAAAAGTAGTATCTGGTTCCAAAGTCAAACAAAGGAATGGGCTATTTCATTCTTTGGCGATCACTAAATATGCATAATTATGAATCATAATCAAGGCTACTTTCAAATATAAGGAAAATAGTCTCGCAATAATTTCACTTCTTGACTGGGAAATCACCTCTGAATTAAATCACAGCAAAGCTTGCCGTGCAGTTCCCCTGGTAAGCATGTGAAAACACACCGCAGATTGTAAATGACCATCAGAAATAACGGGTGATTATGGCGACGATTATCTGCCCTGACAGACTAAACTAACTCAGACGGCTGGAAACTAACCTTGAAAATGAATCCGCTTTTTATAGCCATGGCTCTGAAAATGGTCCATCAGCCATGTGTTTTATTTGTTTAATTGTCAAAGGAGAACATATGCGTAACTTATTTTAAAACACCTTCAAAAATGTGACAGTATCCTGACTGACCTGGTGAGTGAAGCTGTTTATAATTAAGCGGAAGCAAGTATGTCTTCAGACACCATATTCTTAACAAAGAACACACATCAAGATGGACCTTACGGTATAGGAATCCATGAAACAGAAAGAACTTTCATTCACTAGATACAAAGTCGACACGGTCAGGAACCATATTTGTATCCATTTCCTAGAAGACTGAGGGTTCTTTCAAAATACATCTGTCATTTCTCCACAGTAGCTGATCAAACCTGCCACTGAAAAATGTTCTGAACAGGCAACTTGTAGTACAAGCATGGTTTATTTCTGTCAGACTGACTGCCGAAGTGTGAAAGAAACTCATTAAAAATCTCTTACTGTGATCTTACATTGTAAAAAAATTAAAAAAAAAAAAAAAAGGGAAAAAAAGCCCAAGAAAGAAAAGGAAAGGGAAAAAAAAAAACTTAATGAAGGGTACACTGAGCCTGCAGACACAGTCATCTGGTGCTGTCTTTCTTATTTTTCTGTAGTAAGCAATTAGAAAAGAGCAATTAGTCCTGGGAATACAGCTTACACACTAGCTGTTTGGCGAAATCAAATAAGTTAACAATTTTATTTTATGCTAATATTACGAAAACTTAGTGAAGGAAATAAGAATATTATACTATAGCAAAAGCAGTACAAAATAAACAGTATTATTTACCTTAATCTTAAAACGAGGTTCACAGCGCAAGAAGCTTCTCTATAGTCTTCGTTAGCATTGGGTAGGCCCTTTAAAACAAAACCACAAAAAAATGAATAAAATCATGACATCCCTTGATTCCCACGACCCTTTCTTTCTGGAAATTTCCAAACTAGGTCTTTACACATGGCATGTCCTATTTGGCCACACAGCAGCTCTATGTGAAGGTTGGAATGATGCCTAATTCCCATCCCAGTTGGAGAGCCAAATGTTTCAAATAGAAAACCTCAGTTGTAGGGTGGGTCCTATGAACAGGTGGTATAAGCTGCAGTAAGTCCAAACAGGAAGGGTCGGCCATCTTAAAGGAGCATCCCACAAGCTGAGCCATTGTGGGTACCCACTGGGATTTGGTGATGCACAAAGGCTGGGCACCTGAAACATCAGGAGGCAGAGGAAGGCGGGATCCAGTAGGGATCTTTCCTGCCTTTTTCACCTGCAACCTATTTCCTTAAATACAGATCATCAACCACAAATGCCTCCACTCCACAGCCCCTCCCAACTCCTGCGAATCCCTGGACATGAGTAGAACTTCCTGCTGGAGTAGAAAAACAGAGATTTCGGGTCAAGACTTGGCTCTGTCACTGACCAGGTGTGCAACCATAAGCAAGTCATTCTCCGAACCTATTTTCCCACTTACAAAATGGGGATAATACCGGTTTCAAAAGTTTGCTGGAAGAACAAATAGTGTATATGAAAATGGCTTATCAACTATAACATGTTACATAATACTAGTTATCCTAGTCCCCTTTCCTGTTCCCCTTATTCTATTCACCTTCTGACAAATTATTGTTCCTAACTTGCCTTTTATCATTCAACCAGTCCTCACAATTTGTCTCAAGTTGTTTTACTACCTTGACTGATACAGAGTAAAAAGACCTAAACTGAATCCCGGCTCTGCCTCTAACCAGTTCTATAACCTTGCATGAGCCACTTAACCTCTGCACGTCTATGCTTTCTCAGCTATAAAATAAGGGCCAAGGACTAGATGTCTGACCTCAAACAGGCTTCCTGCCACCATAAAATCCTATCACACGATCCTCAGTTTACAGCTGCTTTCAGAAAACACACATCAGGTAGGATGAAAATGAATTTATCGATCGATATTCAGATCTGGGGGACAAAGCTGTGATCCCAAGGCTGGTGATGCTTGATAGTATAATGATTTTGAGAGCAAAAGGGCTTGCCTGTTAATTATACAGCAAAACCAGAACAGGGGCCTGCACCCCGGTACTATGTCCATGTCCCTCCTGTGTGTTGTTCAGCGCTCTGCATCAGCACCCGACTCAAGTCATGCCGCATATTTTCCATTATGTAACTTTTAATATAAATGCATGTCACAGTCCCTGGACTTTTATTTTTACAAGGCAAGTTGTAGAGATAAATTGCCCCATAAAATTCAATGATAAAAGAATTATGAAAACAGGTTGTAGAAATCCAACTGAGAGCCAAAAAGAGAAAAGTATCAATTAACTCTATGGTTTTGTGGCGAGAATCTAACAGAATGGGGAGTCATTTTCTTTGCTTTTCTTACTTCACACAGTACCAACAATTTCAGAAGCAGTGTGGTAATCAATCCTTGCTCTTGAACCTATCATTTAAAGGTTGGAGGTCCTGAAAATCATGGTCAATAGTAACAGTACTCTTTTCTCCATACCTATTAAAAGAGGAGAGTTTACAAGCCCCCAATTTTGATGGACTGCCCTGAAACTATCTTCTGAAAAATGTTGGTTTTTCCAAAAATAGGTCTACAAATCATCTCAAACGTAAGTGACTGGTGGAGAAACATACCTGAGAGTCCTGCACAGAGAGGGACTGTATCTGCTCGGGTATACTGCTGGCATTCACCGCCATCTGTTAAGAGAGGCACCGTTACAGCACTTAAGGAAACCAAAATGAGACAGTAAGGTCAGCGTGCTTACCCCAAGTCCCGATTATCAGAGACAATTTTGCATAAGTAATTTTAAATTGGTTTTTTGCTCCAAAGTGTGGTCCTTTGACACCCCTCATTGGAATCACCCAGGACTCATGGTAAAGATTTCTGGGCCCCGCCTAGCCAGGATTCAGAATTTCATCGAGACGGGAGAGAATGTGTATCTTTAAGAAGCACCCTGGGTAATCCTTATGCTTTCACAGAGTCACTGAGCTAGAGTGAAAAGGCAGGGACTATTTGATAGTTTAAATCTAATAACAGAAAGATGCTCTAGGACCATCTGTTCTCGTCACAGAATTTCGTCTAAAGTTAAAGGTCCCCAACGAAAGGATGTTAGGATTAGTAACTTTAACCATGACTTGACCTTTAATCATTACTTGGAACAATTTTTTCACTGGATTTAAAAAATACATAAAGGTAGCTGCACTTTTAAGACATTTTCCCAAAAGAAAAGTTAAAGCGATAGGTTATTTTTTTCTCTCGAGTTAGAAATCCAACCCTATCTTCCTAGTTCTTATCATCTGTTGAAGGAGAAGAAAGTGATAAAGAAAGGGGGGGTAATCAGAAGGGGGAATGAAGCATGAGAGACTATGGACTCTGAGAAATAAACTGAGGGCTTCACAGGGGAGGGGGGTGGGGGAATGGGATAGACTGGTGATGGGTAGTCAGAAGGGCATGTATTGCATGGTGCGCTGGGTGTTATACGCAACTAATGAATCATCGAACTTTACATCAAAAACCAGGGATGTACTGTATGGTGACTAACATAATATAATTAAAAAATATTATTTAAAAAAAAAAAGAAATCCAACCCTAATACGATACCAAAAGTATTTTTGCCTCAAGCCTTACTTTTATGAACTCTGCCCTCAAAACTGGAAAGACCAAAGGGGGGGGGGGAGAAACAACTAGAAGAGGAACAGCAATGAAATGAAAAATATATATTATTTTCTAAAACTACTATCAATTCTAAAATAATCAGAAGTCATCGGAAATTTTTTACAGCAAGTTTTCTAAAGCTTAAGATGCAGAATTCTTACTCTCCGGGCTTCCTCAAAATAACTATGCTGGTAATGAAGTAATGGGGGGAAGCCTACTAATGTCTGTAATTTACTGTGAAATGCATCAAAAAATGAAGATGGAGGAATAGATGTGCACACAAGAAAGTATAGTAATGGTAGGATCTAGGTGTAGGTAGGTGTTCACTATAAAATACTTTCAATGTTGCTATACATTTGAAAATGTTCATAGTAAAATGTTGGGGGAAAATGACTATGTAAGAAGAACAAATATGTATTCTTTAGCCAGCCAGAAGACTGGGCCTATACCAAATGATCTCTTGTAAAGAACCCTTCAGGTTGACTGATCCCACGATCTCAATTAAGGTTTAAAATACAACCAAAAGCCACATCAGCACTCACAGAATATTCTACCTCTAGTCAAAAGACTACTCTAACCTGAAAAACATTAATGGCATTTCCTAGAGATGAAAACTTCTCTTCCTCCTAGGGAGGTCCCCTCTCCTGCCCTGCTCTCCCTTACTCCTGGGCCATCACCAGGATGGAAAGCTGGTTAACTGGCCTGGGGGCTGGATTCCCAAGGCCCCTGTGCAATTTCATTCTGTAGGTGCAGCCCTGCAGGTGACGAAGGGACCAGCCTCTGGCTCTCACCAGTACACAAGCAATACAGGGGGTTCCTCAGGAAAATATGCAAGAGGCACAGGAGTGGTCAACAGTGAAGTTTCCTCTGCAAAACATCTTCCTTGATGACCAACACCAGTCATCCAAATGTCACCATTATAGGCGTACATTTTTAAATATAAAAACTTACAAGAAAGCTAACATATCAAGCAGGTGTTACTCACCACAGTGTAATATAAATTTGCTTATTGGATTTTTATTTTGTTTTGTTTTTAAACAGTTTGTTATAAGAAGCGGATTTGAGAGAACAGGGGCTTTCATAGGAAGGGAAGAGAAGAACAGATTAATGGTGGATATCACACTGCAAATAGGCCTCTGAGACGGGGTGAAAGAGAGGGAAGGATCCCAGAATACAGAAAAGAAAGGGACAATGCCTGCTAATTTCCCATAGAGCTCTGCCTAATCTTTTTTTCTATTTTTAAAATTATTGTGGCTAACTAAATGCAGTGTGTTATCCTGGATTGGATCCTGGGACCAAAATAAATTATATCAGTGGACAAACAACTGAAATATGAACACGGTCTGTGGGTTAGTTGACAGTAATGTAGCACTTCTATTTCTTAGTTGTGACCAATGAACCAGGCTCACATAAAATGGAACAGCAGGTGAAGAACGTATAGGAACTCTGTATTATCTTTGTCACTTTTCTCGAAATCTAAAATTATTGCAACATAGAAGGTTTATTTTCAGAAATACAGAAGATTTCTGATGACAAATCTAACGTTTATGACAAAAAGTCAGAAAGCCAGTCACCAGAAATAAGAACGTGTCTTAGAAAATGGCGGTAGGAAAGTAGAGAGTCAGAGCCATCTGTGGTGACAAAGCCAAGCATAATACATTTGGAGGGAGAAATCAGATCTTTGCCTCCATCTACAAGTGGATATAATACAAACATGTATAAGAGCTGACAGGAATTTGGAAAACACTAGGTTCTCAGAAATACACTAAAAAGATGGGGCGCCTGGGTGGCACAGCAGTTGGGCGTCTGCCTTCGGCTCGGGGCATGATCCCGGCGTTGTGGGATCGAGCCCCACGTCAGGCTCCTCCGCTGTGATCCTGCTTCTTCCTCTCCCACTCCCCCTGCTTGTGTTCCCTCTCTCGCTGGCTGTCTCTATCTCCGTCGAATGAATAAATAAAAAATCTTAAAAAAAAAAAAAAAAAAGAAATACACTAAAAAGCTAACAGAAGTTCTAACCATCAGGCAATAGAAATGAGTAAATGTAAACAATAAATTCAGCTTTCACATTGTGACTCATCTCTAGTAAAATTAGCCTAAATCCACACCCAATTTATTTTCTCCTCAGAACAAAATACCAGAGTCGGGAAACAGAACGTTTTCACAATTAACCTCATCTAGATTCTGTAATGAAATCCTTCAATCTAGCTCTTATGGGCCATTGGCGGCCTTGGTCAACAAACCTTCCCACCTGGCTCCATGACACTTGATTAAATCAGGACAACTTCTCCAGGGGGTTTCTGAAACCTCTTTCACGGTTTTCTCCTCTTCTCTCCCTCTCTTATTTTCTTCTTGAGATTTCTGACAGATATTTAAAACAAATCTTCAGAAATTTTGAGCACCCAATCTTCCTGGACTTCAGTGTGGACTTCTGGATTGGTGTGGTTTTCCTAGCCAGTGGTTCTTGATCCTAGCCATGTATCAGAATCACATGAGCAGTTCCCTAAAAATTCGGGTTGCCTGGACATCATCCACAACTCCCAAATCACAATTTGAGGGCTGGTTCTAGGCATCTGCATTCTTAAAGCTTTCGGTTTTTCTGATGCGGAGCCAAGGTTGCAAAGCATTTGTTTTCATGCCTAACAGAGGGGCTCCTACAAAAAGAATGCATCTTTAGCCTTAGCTAATGTCTCCCTCAGTTAAAGGAAACCCAAAGAAAGTGGGAATGTAAAGATAAAGGCAATTTTACTTTTATATAGAAAATGAGGATATAAAGCAAACTTGATTTTAAAAATTATAAAACACATATTTTCAGAATCTGACAAAAACAGATTCCCAGATCACTGGTCAAAAAGATCAATAATGAGGTAATAGTTGAAAGGTCTTCTATAAGCTACGATGGCATATAGGCTAGGAAACCCCACCTAAAGAAGCCAGTCTTGCAAATGCCTCCCCCCCCCCCACCTCCAAAGAGATGAGAAGTTTCCGGAGAGCAGGCTCTCTGCTTTGCTTTTGTATAATTCCCACAATGCGACAGTACCTAACACTGCTTCATGTAAAAATCAGGCACAGATTAAATACTTGCTCAATCAACTTCATTATTAATACTATTGTTACATTTAACAATATAGTCATCTTTAAGTCACCACAGGCTTCCGCCATCCAAGTGGAATATAATAATAAATAAATGAAATGAGCATGAATTACCTACATACTACAAACTATGAATTACTAGTAGGCTGAAACTAATACTTTGCAAGGCTATTTCTAAAACATCGGGTTAGGAACACAGGCAGACCAATTTTTCTATGGGTTTGGCTATGAATCTCAAGACAAGTGTAACTCTGGCACTTTATACGTCACACTGGAAATTCTCTCGGATTTAAGAAGATCTCCAAATATGACCGAGTACCAGGCACATCTTCCCAAGGCCCCTCTAACAAACATCCCACCCTGACCTCCTCAATCTTCTCCAACAAATGCTGTAGTACCAGGACATTCTTCCTTATACTTCCTGGGGAAGCCAAACAGCCCTTTACAAATTAAGCATCTAAAACACTCCCTCCTTTACTGGAGCATCTTACTGTGTACATGTCCGCTGGTGACTCGAATACCCACAGAGTGTCCACTAGATGCAATGGAACCCAAATATGAATAAGATACTAGCCCAGTCTTCTAGTGGCTTCTAGTCAAGTAAATAAACTTCAATTTAAATGACGAGTGCTCTTGAAAAGCTTATTAAAATGTAAACACTGGCATTTAAATGTGCCATTTGGCACAGATAAGCATTTTCACCCTCAAAGATGTTTAAAGGTATACAGTACACTGTCAGAGGCTGTATAAATTGGTACTGCTTTTTTATTCTCAGCTTTACTGAGATACAATTGACAAATAAAAATGTGAGATATTTGAAGTGGTTCAGCTTTTGATAGCAGCCATTAAAAATTCAAAATCAGATTTTGTCAGATGAAGTAATCACAGTTCTTTCAATTCTTTAAATTACTTTACTTGCACATGTGCGCCTCGACACGCAGACACAAAATGTGAATGGAAGGCAGTTTGTAATCGTAACGTAAATGCTCACCAAGAAGTTAATGGTTAAATAAACTACTTCAATCCATCCAGGTTAGTAATACTACTCAGCAGTGAAAAATAGAGGCAGATCTACACAACTAATGTGGGAACATTTCCAAGAGGAATGCAAGTTGCAAAAACCAAAAAACATTTCTGTGGAATCTCCATGTGGTCCACCTGAAACAAACGTAACATTGTGTCAACTATACTTCAATAAAAAGCTTACGGTGTTTATGATCCCATTCACATTTTTAATAGGGTATGGATTTCTTTCTTTACATATCTGTATGTAAATGAGCAGAAAAAAGTCTGGAAGAAAATACTGCAAAATAACCTCTGTGGAAAGAAGGAACAAACACGGGGCGAGAGGGGCAGCAGAATAAAAGTGGCTCTTCAGGTTTTTCTATTTAATTCTTCCGTAAGAAGAATTTTAATAGGTTTTTGTGTCCCTTTCAGTAACACCTACCCTGACCAACCCATTTAAAATTATAAACCCGAACCACATCCCTGTACTTCCCACTATTTTTTCCCCATTGCTCCTATTCCATTGTAACAAAACACAAACTGATTTACGAAGGCTGTTGCTTGTTGTTTACCTGCTCCCCTCAAAATGTAAGCACCACAGGAACGGGGATTTCATGTTTTTTTTCTCACTGACGTACCCCCAAAATCTACTAGAACAATGTGCATAGTATGCATGCATGTGTGTGTGTGTTGCCCATTAATTCTAATTCCTTTTGTAATATGAAATACTTTTTGATTCACTTATAAAAAGTGAACTTAGGTAGGTGGCAAGTCAGGGAGCTACTTTAATTAAAAGCTGAAAGGACAGAGGAACCATCATGGTAGCTGCTCTTAACAGCTCCGGATGCTGAAACGGCAGCCTTGAAAAACAAAAAAAAACTGGCCTGAAGAGCTATGCAGTAGCAGGTGGGGCTGGTTATTCCTAAAATGTGGTAAAAGTGTTTATATTCAAACACATGAACCCTTTCACAAAAACAAGGCTATCTATGCATTCCTTAATTACAAACCAGCATGGGAACAGACATCTGCCTCTGGGACATCAAATGAGTTGAGACACAGAGAAGTGCCTAAGACTTTCAGATCCCACCCATGAAGGTCGACTGTGATGGCGATGACCTGACAGCACGCTATCCATCACTCACCCTGTCTCTGCGGAACACATTCTTGCCAAAAAGATACCGTTAATATCCAAATAACAGATCAGTTATCAGAGCAATTTCAACAAGCACAGAGGAGGATATCGTCACAATACACTTAAATCCTCAAGAGGAAAGTCCCCCACCCGTCAGTCTGCGCCAGGTAAGGCAGGATTCGGTGAACGCGATCCAATAAAGACGCTCCATAGTGAACCAATATGAACGCTTTCTGCATCACCCTGCTACTTGAATCATGATATTTTGTTCTGTTTCTAAGCAGGATGGGCCCCTCCGGTTAGAGACACTCTAGGAAACGGATGAAAAACGTGGACTCTGCACTTCACTGTGGGTAAACTAGGAAAGTGGGCAAGAAGAGGGCAGAGTTCACGATACCTGGTTAAGATCATTCTAAAAACCAGCACGTGTGTAGCCAATGGGTCCTACCCGGGAGCTCACCACCATCATTTGTAACAGACAGGGATAACTTCCTTGATGAAGCTTACATTTTATGTACAAAATGCAAAAATTAATTCCTGTGATAAACATAGGAAGAAACAGGAACTGAAGAACAGGTAACAGCGGGAGGCAAGCCGACTGAAAAATCCCTAGGGAAGGCCTACTGCTGTGGCAGGAGGGATGAAGAGACCGGTGGGAGGGGAGAGTGACAGGGAAACAACGGCTTGCAGCTTCGATGTGCTCTTCTCAGAAGGGCCAGCTGGTTACTGCCCCTTGTAGTGGAATGGAAGATTTACTTCACTTCATCAAAAGGAAATACCTACTAATTACAAAAAAAAAAAAAGTTGGGGTGGGTATCATTTGTAACTCAAAGTCTTCTGTTTTCTTAATGAGAATTTATCAAGGCACACATTAATTACTAGGTCTGTAAAATATTTGGAGCTATTCAAATATGCTCAAATTTTCTCCAGGAGAATTAGCAAGTCTTTTGAACTACAGGCATCATTAGGCATTAGGATAATTAACTTTGCTTCCTCCATCTGGTTCATCGAAAGATGACCAGTTCTCAAAGGGAAGCTGAGGGGTATTCCTTGCCTACTAAGTTACCCAGGAGATTGTAAAGCCAAGACCAACAGATTCAACATGAAACTGAACCACTTTATAACTGCTTTATTGTACACTAAAAAATCTAGAAAGATTTTGCCTGTATGCCTACTGTGTTTTCTAAAGGACAGTATATATGAAGATGGAGATCAACTGAGTCCTAAGTTGAGCACCCAGTGAGCAGTTCATACACGTGGTTTCACAGATCCTCAGAGCAACTCAATAGTGTGATCCTCACCATCTGACAGAGGAGGAAACGGAGGCTCAAGGAGTGAAGTCATCACCAATTTATTAAGCCCAAAAGTAATTCAGACAGAATCGGGACCTGCAAAATCTACACGCCTTTTCTGTTCTGCTGCTCCATGAGAACAAAATTTTGAAGTCTCTTTCCCCAAATGGATCACACTCTGACACCACAAGGAGTGGTGGACGGGGTGGGGGTGAGTGGGCCAAAATAATGTTTAAATAAATAACCACCACTCACCTCTGGGTTTTCTTCTTTTACTCTTCGTGACTGTAAAACAATTGCAGATCCGTTAATACACACACCCACAAAATGCCACAAAAAGAAAATGTGCACAGGTTAGCTCACCATCATCAACGTGACTTACCTTTTCTTGCGAAAAGGCTGCCTTCCCTTCTTCACTTTTCTCATCCATCTCGTCGTCACTCCACTCCCAGTCACCGTCCTCGGTTTTATGAAGGTGACCGCTTGACCCAGGAACTCTTCTCACCTGAATCAAAACACACCCACCCGATTCTTCACTAGCGGAAGGCAGACAGCGCTCGCTGGGACTGCAACTTGGGCCACGCAGCGCACGCCTACCCTGAAGACACCCTGACTGGTTATGAATTCAGGGATAGCAGTTAGTACCCAAAAAGACCACACAGCCCGCAAACTCCCACACTTGTCCTCCTTCCAAACATACTGTGTTCTTGAAATGCATTACTACACACACGAAGAACAAAATATTTTGGAAGAACACCACGTACATCAGCCATCAGGATCAAACCCATCTTTCACTTTTGCTTCAGTTAACACTTCATTAATTACTACACATTAAAGGCCATGTGGTCGGCTTCAAGATTGCCTAAGGAAACGCGAGCAACAGACTGCTGACGGAGGGGAGGCAGGGGAATCAGGCAGCCTAATGAGGCATACGAATCTAGGGGTGTATCAGCGACCTAAAACCTATGTCAAAAAAAAAAAAGCAAATACCCTTCTACTGCCACCTTGCTCTTTTTTCAGAACCTGACATCACACTTGTTTTCCCAGGATTCTACTCAACCGCAGCATCAGACTATTCTTAACACACCTGGTAACACTTTTGAGCCTTGGGAGGATTGCTAGAAAAGCAAGATAATCAGCAGCTGCGCCAGATAATCTAAACAGATTCCATCAGTCTTCTGCAAGAATTTCAAAATTTTTTTGAACTAGGGTAGAGATGCGATTCAGGGGTATGCTTTCCAAATGCCTGGTGTGGGTGAAAAAGCAAAACTTTTTTAAAAGGACAGGATGACTGAGAATGATGAGCCTCTGACCAAAGTAATTTGCCTTAAAAAAAAAATGGACTCAGACATAACTAAACAAAGCAATGTAGCAGATGAACATGTGAATGCAATAGCCAATGATCCACCGATTCGGAGAAACTTCAAGGGGAAGGGGACCCTGGAGACTGTCTAGTCCGATCCCCTCGTTCTACAGATGAGGAAATGAAGGCCCAGAATGTGACCGAAGATCACAGGGTAATAAGGACAAAGGCAAGAAAAAAAAGCCTTCAGATTCCCATTCCAATGTGAGACTTACACCACTGAATGATGACTGTGAAACTGAAGTCGTCTAAAAACATCCTGTGAAGACTTTGAAAGACTATAATGGGAGGAAAACACTATTTTCCATAAGAGAAACTAGTTAGTTATATCGTGGGAGCTTCATTAATCCTAAAGGAAAAACCACAGACCTTAAAATTAAAGTAAGTATTTACACACATGTTCAGTCAATGTCGATTCACCATACGTGCAGGCTCGGGGTTTGACTTGAAGACATTATTGTGTGGAACCTGTAAAAGCAAGCCCGACCACTTGGTCTAGAAGATCTGAGCCCCAATATGGAAAGTTAAATAGAAAGTTCTTACTCATAACTGCAAACACAGTTATGCTCAGTAAAAAAAAAAAAAGCAAGCTTTGTCTCCACTCCAAAAAAAACTAATTCACCTTTGAAACAACCCCTTATGTGCTTGACATATTTTTTTTCCATTCACATTTTTTGAATCATTGGAAAAGACCTAATGATAGTGAGTTTAATGTGCTAACAGGTGCTGGCAAAGTAGTGTAGGGAACAAGTGCTGAAATGCGCGTCAAGACATTTAGAACAGACTGCTCTTTAAAACCACAAAGAAATGGATAGGGGAAGAGAAAATAATTTGAAAAAAAAAAATTTGAGAGAGAGAGAGCACAAGTGGGAGGGGCAGAGGGAGAGGAGAGAGAGAGAACCCTAAACAGACTCCATGCTGAGAGCAGAGCCCGAGGTGGGGCTCGATCCCACTACCCTGAGATCACAACCCGAGCAGAAACCCAGACACGGACGCTCAACCGACTGGGTCACCCAGGCCTCCCAGAGAAAAAAAAAAATTTCTGTTGACGTACACAATAAAATTATTTTCTTAGCAATACTCATCATGATGATAGAGGAAAATCTGTGTTAATGACTACATCAAAAGAGGAAAACCTGTGTTTAATGACTACAGTAAAAGAATTTAAAGCCCCATCTATTACAAAACATACTATTAACTAAGAAGTGAGAAAACAAGGAAAACTGTATCAGAAACAGAACTCTACCTTTAGTGAAACCGCAAAAAAGCATGATTAATGAATCAGTATTCTTCAAGGACTAATATTTACGAGATTACCCTAAGGAAATCTGACAATAGAGTACAGCTTCACACCCTAAAATTTCCTTTAAGCCCTTTTCCCTCTGTTCACAAAATCTGCTAGTTCTGTTTCTACAAGCAGGATCCAACCACAGACGATGAAATGGCCACCTTCTATTTTATTTTAGAATCCTGGCTGCCTCCCTCCTAGTTTTATTTGGTGGAAGAGAGAAAGATAAAGCAAAACATCTAAGATTATAGCCTCGGGCACTGAAAGAAATGGTGGCATGGGCCTTTATGTAATAAATACTGAATAAATGTAGAAATTAAGACAAAAACATTATAAAACCTACGTCACAGACAATATTGGTATAGGAGTCACGAGAACAAGAATACAAATCTGTTAAGAACATCCTTTCGGTTTACAGGAAGGAAAACTTGCAGCATAGTTTGAAACCCGGGTTTCACGGTATATTTGTGACATTGACCTCCACTGAAAAGACCAGAAAGCAATTACACAAAGTTACATCCCTGTGGGGAGTTTGCAGGGACTCCAGGAAACAACTTCCACCTTCTAAAGCCAAAGCAACTAAGTTTCCATAGTTTAACAAACGGGGTTCTTATTTAGGAACTGATGAATACTCTACAAAATTTTTTTAAAAATTCAAAAAAAGATGTGTAAAAGGCTTCTGTCCTTCCCCATCTCCTACCGCAAGGATGGAGGTTACTTTTCCATTGCTCTCATTCTGTTAAACCAATGCATCACTTAGTAAAGCCAAGAGGTGGTAGTTGGGGATTTAAAAAAAGAATCCAATGCTTCTCAGAGAAAGGAGCTCAGTCATGAGCCCACAAATTCCTCAGGTCCAACAGTGAGGTTAGACCTAGTTTTACAGGCAGTAACAATTATTCCCAAGACTAGGAATAAAGTACAGTTGAGCAGTTCTACTGATCTGTTATTTCCTTTCCTTTCTCTAAACCCCATCTTTATGAAAATTCATTTTTAAAAATGAACCGAAGTTCTGATTCCCACTAGAGAAGAAGTCAGGTCAGACAGAGAAATAGTGTGGCTCCCGGGCTACTGCTGGTGGCCATGGGCTCCTAGGTTGGCAGTGGAGCCAGGATGGAGCAGCCAGGAACAGGGAATGGCAGCAACAACGGGAAGTCACCGGAGCGGCCTGACTCATGTTCCCAGCGGTGCCCCTCTGAACAGCTTTCTGTAAATAACCGGGACCCAGGGTTTCTTTGCAACACGTCACGTGGACCCCTGGCCCCTGACACCAGAACAGAAAAAACCGTACGAAGGACAGACAGGAGACAGCCAGCAGATAAGCTATCTAGACAGGGTGTTAAACATGTTAGAAATTAAAGTGTATTTCTCTAAAAAGGATGAATGTGACCCAAAGATAAACTGGCTAAAATTTAGCAGCATTTGTTCAATCCTGCGTGCCCCTCTTTCTAAGGCACCTGTCAGCTGCTTTCACGGCTACATTCACGTCTCCCTGGAGGTAGGATTTCGGAGTCTCCTCAGAATGATTTCTCCTCCGCCTGTAAACCTACAGCCTGACCACAGCCTGAATCTCGTGATCCGGACATGGTGGAAAGCAATACCCAGTAAGGTCTCCCTCATCAGGCATCCTACTGAGCAGAAGTATTAAAAACGTTTCTAATTCCGGTTTATAACATCTTTGAGGCTCTGCCAAGGAAACAAAAAGCCTTCTAAATCATCAAAAATAAATAAAATTAGAGGCACCTGGGTAGTTCAGTAGGTTAAGCGTCCGACTCTTGATTTCGGCTCAGGTCAAGATCTCAGGGTCGTGGGATCGAGCCTCTCCTAGAGATCCGCGCTCAGCACGGAGTCTGCTTGTCCCTCTCCCTTTATTCCTCCCCCTGCTTGTGTTCCCTAGCTCTAAAATAAATAAAATCTTTTTTAAAAATAAAATAAGCCTCAGTAAATTCTCAGCTGGATGTATTTTACTCTTCCCCGTCTTATACTCTGACATTATATCGCACAACCTGACACCTCCGTGCCGCACCTACTACCTGGCCTCACTGTGCTCTCTGGCCGTCGGCCCTCCCCTGCCTCTTCCCTCAGCCCCTCCTGGTTCACCCCCGTCTTAGGTCTGACGCCCACAGCTGACTCTGCTGGTGCTCACTTATTATGCCCCACCCCCTGCCCCTGCCTGTACAAACCACACCTGGGAGGAGGGGGGCGGGGTCAGTCCAAACACCCAGCCTTCATTCCTGGGCGAACAGAGACTAGCCATGCGCCTGGTGCCATGACACAGGGTCGCCGGCCGCTCCTGGGGGGATACGGGCCTGCCACAACCCGGCCACTCAAGGTGCGGTTCCTGCAGCAGCAGCGTCACCCGGGGGCTTTATTAGAAATGCTGAATCTTGGGCCCCACTCCAAACCCACTGATTCGGAATATTCCTTTTAGCAAGAGCTCCAGGTGATTCATCTTCGCGTTCAGCCTGGAGAAGCGCTGTGCTGATGGCTTACCGCTAGCCTAGTCCCTCTCCGCAGCCCGTAATACCGACTGTATTTATGTAAGAGAGTCCCTGTGCTGAGAACTTTAAACACCGCAATTAGTGTCATCTTCGAGAATCACTGTACTCCCCCATTCCTCTGAGGGAAAACTGAGGTGCGGGGAAGTGAAACACCTGGCTGAGCCGGGCCCAGGGCGGGAGGGCAGGAGTCTGACCCCAGCGTGCCGGGGCCGGACTCTGCTACTGCGGCTCGCAGGGGAGCGCCAGTCATCCGAACAGCTCCCCCCGCCGCCCTCGGTGCACCTGGCCCATCCAGCCTACGCCCACCTCGACGACGTGATCCTGTCAGCTCCTTCACACGCTCCACCCTCCTTAGCCTCTTTCCCTCCTGGGTGCAGGAAAATGGATCCCCTTTCCTCTGAGAGCCAACACCTCCTGTGTGCTCATTTATCTACACACTTACTCATTCCTTCAAGACATTTCCAGCCAGGCCCTGTTCCTCTACGTCCACCAGAAACACATTCAACTCTCCTATCCTTCTGCCCAAACGGGGGCCGGGGTCAGATTTAACTTTGCAGTCACTCAAAATCGCTGCCTTTGCTTGCTCAGCCCTTCCTCACTCTTTAATCTCAATATAAAAGATGATCTGCCCCCAGGACGCCACCCACACTGCCTCTCCCCCCAGGATTTAATGACTTCACGCTCGCGTAATGGAACGCTCCTCTCCGTTGCCCTAATGCTATCTTGTAGACACAGCTGAATCCCATTCTTTGCCTTCATGCTCTCTCCAAACCCGGAACGCTTCTCCTTCCACTGTTCTCTGCCCTTCCATGTCCTACCGTTCTTTGTTCCGTCTTGACGGCACACATGGCCGCCAGACACGGTCTCCTCGAGAGAGCACACGGTCTCCATGGCCTCAGCTCTCTCATCTAAGCTGATGACCTTGGAAACTTCGTCTCTCAGTCTTGTTTTCGAAATGCTCTGTGGGATACGAATGTCCGATCAATTTCCAGTGAGCCATCTCCAACCCATTCGTTAAGGCTCGAGCCCCAGCCTCCCTCGGCCACTTCTCCAGGCTGTCGGGCTCCGTGCTGCCGTTGGCTCACAGTGGCCGAGGCGAGTGCACTGTTAACATTTCAGAAAGTCTGCAAGACGGTCTTGTTGCCTTCACGCTGGTCATGTAAAATTGGCCCGGGTAGGAGTATTTACACAATGGAAATTGGAAAATAGTACAAATTAGGATTCACACTCCTCCCTCACTGCCAGAATGCCAGTTTTCTATGCTTACCAGCACACCGCGGGTGGTAAGACTCACCTGATGGGAATGTTATAAAATCTGACCATGACATTTCACATGAGCTTAGTTATTCCTGGGAATAGCTAGTTTATGATGGAAAATATCTCAATTCTATCACACAAGCCTCTTAAATTTCACCTTTAAAAACAATATACCTTTAAAAAACACACAAATTGATTTTTACATATCAAACCTATACCAATTGAGGTACAGTTGAGGGAGACAATTATCTTCATATTACTTAAACTGACACAGCTTGGGATAACATTATGAAAGCATCATGAGGAAACACGGTGTTCTATTTTTTTTTAAGGCAAATGAAAGTGAGAAGAGCGACTGAAAGATTGTGTTAGATGATACAAAAATTGCATCTATGATGATTGATGCCAATACTGCAAGTCGAGAGACTAATACTGCTTAATACAAAGTAAGAAAGGAAAACAAATGATGTACTCCCAAACAACGTTGTTTTGTATAATGCATTAAATAACATAGTTACAAATAATTTTAAGTTTTATCGGTAAATATTTTGTTATTCTTCTATGTCCCTAAGTGTTCAATATGTTCAAACTCAGCAGAACACTTGTTTTTCTAATCTTTAGATTTAGAAAATAAAGTATCCTCTTATTTTCAAGTTACCTTTATAATTAGGAATGTATGATAAATTCTGCAGACAAGATCAAGAATTTTATACCAGATAGATTTTCTCTAAAATGGAAATATACATTCCTGCCAGTTAAAGCATGGAATTAAGTTCTCAAACTTCCTGTAAATATTAATATGACAGTAGATCAATAATAAATATAAATGTCATTGAAAAATTATTCGTTTTGTTTATAACAATTTGGAACCTTGATTATTTGATAGAATATGAGAAAAGTAAAGTGTCAAAGATAGTAAAGTACTGGTCTACTTTACATTTCCATTCGCACATTCTAACCCCAGAAGAACAGAAACACATAGATTATTTCTATTAAGCATCTCTCTATAGAAATTGTCTATAGAAACTGTCTGCATGTAGCATTCACTAGGTAGTGGCTTAACAAGGCCCAAACTTCCTATAAATTGTTTCAAACACAAAGTATTTAAAATAAAATTCCATTTCAGGTTAAAACGAAATAGCACTTCTGAAATTCCTTCCCCCTCCTCCACCCCCTGTCATCTTGACCAAGGGGCACAGTCACGTAAAGTTCTTAACATTCTGTCTGGCACATAACAGACACTCAAGACATGACAGGTGCTGTTATCACTAATAGATTTCATCTTTCTCACAACCTAAATCTATCAAACGTTTTATTCTGCAAACTTTACTTCCCCCACTGCTGTTGTGTTAGATCAGGTCCCCCTTCAACATTGCGTTTGTTTTTTTTTTCTTTCCTGTTAAAAAAAACTGCTTATCAACCTCCTAGTCACTTATCTCCTGCCTATTTTATCCTTCATATAGTCACACATTAGCAATCTCGCAAAAACAACAAGAGTTCATTCTTGCCTATTGAACGAGTCCAGATCCCTTAATATTCAAGTCTCTCCACACCCTAGCTCCAAAAGACCTTTTCAAGACTTCTTTCGTACCATACCCCTAAGACACCCCACAATCCAGTTATGTACAAATGATGCACTTTCACGACTCCATCTTCTAACATGTGTTACATACATGCCCTGGCCTGATCTGCCCTTCAACATGCTCCACTTCTCTCCTTTCTTCTAGTCCAAGGAGCTTTTGCCAATTCTCCCAAGTGGTATTTGTACCTCTAACTTTATATTGCCCTTCTCTGGACTACATTTAATGGATGACATACTGAACTAGCCTTAGCCTTTTTCAAAGCATCACTGATTATTCGCTCGGTCAGCAAGGTTTGATGGCAAGTCTGAGACAAAAGATAAACTGAATTAAAGTCTACACCATAGAGTAATTCACCATCCAGAGAATGGACAGGCATGTAAGCTAATGATGTCAATAAAACGGGCATGCCACAGGATGGCTACCTGCTGAGGGACAGCCCGGGAGACTGGTCGGTGAAGGACAGTAAGAGCTCCCCAAACACAAAGCAGGGACGTTATTCCACCTGCAGAGAAGGTAAGAATTTACCAAGTTCTGCCCACTCAGATGATGTGGCTTGGTCACAAAGTCCTGGGGTCTAGGGGTTGGGCTTAAGGAAATGGCTAAGATGAAAGCTGGAAACGTTGGGCAAAGAAGCCGTACAAGAAGAAGGGCACGTTCAAAGGCCTACAGAAGCCAGGCGGGAAATGGAGAGCAGACCCAGTGAGGACTGAGTGGTCTGGAGAGGGCCCATCCCACCTAAAGGGAGCACCCAGCATTAGCTGACCGCTGCCGCAGGAAGGCAGCCCCTGTGTGGCCAGCTCTTCAGATTCTTCCAGAGAAGTAGATGATTTGGATTTTTATGTGAATGCTCCTGATTTTTTTTTAAATGTTAACAGTATGTCAAGTTAAAAAAAAAAAACCAAACCCTCTGCACAGCCTAAAACCGATGTGTCTGCGGGACAAATCTGGCCTGTGCGTTTGCACCCTCTGTCATATGCCAAGTCAGAGGTCTTGGAATTCAGACGACGGAAAGACACAGAAGGCTTTCGAGTGGGCACGGGGGCGGGAGAATGATCAAATCTGGATTCCTGAGAGCACAGGAGGAGAGGAACCGGGACTGGAGGGTGACAAAGGCCAGAAAGAAAGCAGTATTGTTAATTGTTCCAGCTCCTACTGACAGGCAACGAATCCCCCTAAAATGGAGTGACTTCAAGCCCCGTGGCCTCCTTGGCGGCTTGGACACAAGTGCTTCGGCGCCACGCTGCCAGCAACCACGTGAGGACCCGGAGTCCGAACGAGCCCCTCCCGTACTCCTGATGCACAAAAATGAAAGGTCTGTTGTTTGAGGATGTCTGTCAGGGCTTAGAGGAAAGTGAGGACAGTGTTACTGGAAGCTAGAGGACGAGAGGACCCTGCTTGCCAGGGACAATGCTGCTGTCTACGGTAACGTGGGAAATGGAAATGTCCCTAATGAACTCCGTGATCTAGCTAAGGACATTTCCAGGCAGCCTACTTAAAGTGACACCTGGCTTCTGCTCACGGCCTGGGATAAAATGTGAGCAGAGCGAGATGAGCTAAGGAACACGGTTACATATGAAACCGTTCCTCATTCCCAGCCTCTCGTGATGTCAAGCAATTCTCAAATTAAGAAATGGCTTCCCAACAAGGATCAAATCCAGAGTGCGACTGTGTAAGACACTTTGTTGAGATTTCAGAAAGATCTAAGTCAGTGCCTCCTAGACACTTTCAAACAGACCTAAGGCCTTCTAAGGATGTTATGAGAGCGCACCTTACAGAAACTCTGCATTAAATAACAAGGCTTCTGAGAACCTGATGCAGGTCGTCCCTCAGCAGTCGTGGGGAGAGCCCACGGAGGACAATCATCATGGGGTCTTCCTGGCTTTTGCCGGGAACCCATCAGGATTCACAGAAAACCCACAAGGTTTTTTAGATAATTGTATTATGAAATTATTGCTAAGTTAGACGAAGGAAATAGAGAGTACACAATGAAAAGGGCCTTCGGATCCCCAAAATTTATGGGCAGGAAGCAGTCTGAGAAGGCTACTCAGCTGCAAATGCTGGCTCTTCTTACGGAAGAGGAAGGTTGACTTAAGGAGCAGAACCAAGAGTCCAGAGAATAGAACCAAGAGCCACAGAGAACAGCTGAACAGGACCTGGTAACATGGACCTGGCTAGTAAGTTCCAGTATCGCCAGAGGAACTGTGTGTCTGTCATCCTTCCCCTTTGGGGCAGGCCTTTAAAATGCTTGTCCTCCTGTTGTGTTTTGGATGTGTGTTGCGCAGATAACTGAGAACAGTCCTCAAGGAGCGATACCCAAGGAAACTGGTCCCGAGGAGCCTCCTTTGTTTACCCAGACCCAATTTACATGGCCAGGTCCTTGACTTTGAGCCTAAGCCTGAAGCCATAATGGGAAGAGATTTCCAGAGGGTCTTGGAAGTGCAACAGCATATTTTACACGTGGGAGAGATGTGAATTATTGCAGCCGGGGGCAGACCACCGCAGAATGTTTTTTTCCAAAGATGCCCATAACAATAGCTCCCGTCCCACGTGTTCTTCCAGAATCTTGTCATTCCACTATCAAGAGATGGGAGTCCAGTGCCCTCTAATTAAATCTGAGTGGGTTCGTGCCTCACCTGTAGCCAACAGAACTAAGTGGTGTGGCTGTCAGGCAGCTCAACCCAGCCTCATGGGGAGAACACCTGACTATCTGATTGCAGCTACATGAGGCCAGAAACCGGCCTGCCAAGGCTCTTCCGAAGCCCTGACCCACGGAAACTTGATAAAATGGCTGTTGTTGTCTTAAGCTGCTAAATTTAGAGTGATTTGTTACACAGCAATAGATAATCAGAATAAGGATGGTGATAAGGTGATTTATTTAATTTTCGTTTTTGTAGACTTTGTAATTTTTGAAAATTAGTAGGTCATATTTGATACCCCTTACCAAGACAGATAACACACTCTGCTGTACTTTGCTTCTTGGTCCGTGTTTTCTGACTCTGGACATTCTGGGCCTCTGCAGAGTGGAATTTAAATTTATACTTACAAATTTTTTCCATCAGACCATGTTATTACTCATTAAAACACCAAAAAGTTCTATTCCGTTAATCATAGATAAGTGGCTACAGCTAAATCTTGGACCTTTTCACCAGCGACTCACATTAAACATTTTTTTTGACCTCTTGGAATTCAATGCTTATCTAGTTCTGCTAAAATTTGGCATTCCCTTTTTCTAGAACATAAAAGGACAGAATAAAGGAATGAGGATATTAAAATGTTCTGTAGGCAATTAGAAAAGGTTCTAGAGAAACAAAGACTTTAATAATTCAATAATAACATTCAAAACACTGGGCTAGTTCAGGGAAGGACACACTTGTAGCAACTTTCTTACAATGCTTTAACATTTTCTAATGTGAAAAGAATCAAATTTGATAAATGTTGCTCTTCAGATAATGATAATGGAATTTTGTAACTTGGGACATCCAACATGAAAGGGCAATGTCTTGAAAGAAAATGTTCTGGAAGCTGGGAGGGAGCTATTCGGAGGAAGCAGCACAAAACACAGAGAAGCAATTAGATTTCTTATTCTGCTTTAGTCCTATCAAACCTCCAAGATGGCATTTCCCCAAGTTAGGGTGACAAAGAACAATGACAACTGCTAGGAGCCAGGAAAGCAGCATCCAATTTTGCAACTATTGTCTTTGAGAATTAAGGCTCCTGCTGGAATGGGTGCCAAGCTGATCTCTAACTTTGGCTAATAAAGAAAACAATGGGAACATTCTGTCCTGGTAAGACAAATAACACAGATGAGAAAACACACTTCATGTAAAACCAAAGGGGGGGGGAGAGAAAATAAATGGCTGGCACTGGAGCAGAGGCGAGGCTGCTCTGGAGAGGGCAGTAAGTCACAAAGTTAACTTAATTGCAGAAGGGGTGGGAAGGAGAAAGGAGCCCTGTAGCTCCAGGCAGGCCGTGCTTAACTGACCACGAGAAGCAGGAGAAGGCTAACAAACAACAGAGAATCACTGGCATGGCCGGTTTTAAGTGTCCACAGCAATTCAATCAAATGCTAACCTAGGCACTGCTGTGAAGGCATTCAGCAGATAGATTAAAATCCATAATTGACTTTAAACAAGGGAAATTCTCTTTAATAATCTAGGTGGACTGGACTCAAACCATGGAAAGGCCTTCACAGCTGAGCTGAGGCTTCTCTGGAGAAGAAATTCTACCCATCCAGAACAGCTTCTGCCAGGCCTGAGACTCAGGGCCTGCCCGTCCTGATGGCGTGCCCCACAGACATCTGGCCTGCCCCACGGACAGCTGGCGAGCCTCACTTCCCCCGCTAATCACGAAAAGCCAGGTCCTTGCACGAAATCTCTTTATTTATCTCCTACTGGTTCTGTTTCTCTGGTTGAAGCCTAACTCACACACTCACTAAATCCAGCAGCCTACTGGTACTGAGAAACAAAGGACTAATTAGCTGGCAGGACAGCAAAAGCAGTAACAGCATCCACTGGTTTTTGGTTAGGGGATATGTCAATGTCTCCAAATGAAATATAACAAGTTGAACAAAAAGGACAATAAAATGAAAAATAACTAGGATGATAAGAACTACCAGTAATTTAATACAAACTAGATTCGTACCTTGTAAAACCAAACCAAACCAAAACAAAACAAAAAACCCCACCCAACATAAAGACTAGGGTTCAGTTACTGGTTAAACATCCTTTGTGTTAACTCTGAGTAACAGAATCAACATCACCATCTTGGAAATGTCCTGGCAGCAACTAGCCCTGCAGAGGGAATAATCGCTCATGGAAGATATGCAAATGGATTGAGCTTTATGGACTCAGTAACTCACGCAGAATGGAATACAGAGGATGTTTGTAATAGTATAATTTCACTAAGTTTTCTGATTTTTAAAATATGCACATTCATACAAACATTTTAGAATAACTCAGATGTCAGTACCAAAGAGTTCCTTCATAAAAATTACTACTAACTGCCCTGAAGATATGTTTTAGCTATTACTCAGCTTATAATTCCCAGTTAAATGTCAGCAACAGGTTCTCTGAAAAAGCAGGTCCCTCCATCCAAGGTTTGCAGTGTGCTCTCCATTAACGAAAACCGAGTCTCACCCCCTGGAGATACATAACACAGCTCTTCCTCGTGAAAGTGAACGTGTGACAAACGGGCTGCTGTCCCTTCTGGCCACAGCAGAGCCTTAGGGTTCCAGTTCATCACGGCACACAGCTCAACTGGAATCATGTTTATTCTTTTTGGTTGTAAAATCAATACAACATCCATTTTATGGAATAGTATGCAGCTAATAAGTATCAAACAGACATCAAGATATATGAAGTGGAAAAAGCTAGCAGGGAACCGAAACTGTTCATCACTGTTTGATATAAAAGTAAGGAAGGTACAGGGGCGCCTGGGTAACTCAGGTCATGATCTCAGGGCCGTGGGATCGAGTCCTGCACTGGGCCTGTGCTCAGTGCGGTCTACTTATCCCTCTCTTTCTGCTCCTCCCCCTGCACGCGCGCTCTCTTTCTCTCTCATTCTCTCTAAAATAAATAAATAAAATCTTTTAAAAAAATATGTAGGAAAAAAGTAAGGGAGGTATACATACACATTTCTAGGCGCATTTGTATAAGCACAGAGCACTTCTGAAAGAGGTTACAGGACTTAGTGATGGCTTCTAGGTTGAGAGGTGGAACTTTTTCATTAAGTCGTACACTTTAAGGAACCCCAAATCCCTCTCCCCCTCTCTAGTTCTGAACTAATTTAGAAATAAGACCAACACGTACACAGAGGTCAAAACATTGCCCTTATTCCCTATAAAGGCGATATTTGAGAATTCGACACTAAGCCAGTCACCTTCCTTGCCACCCTGACCCTGGATTCAGACAAGACTTACCTTACCCGGTCCTCAGCAAGGCTGACCAACACAGTCCTCCCTCACACAGCAGGGCCGCAGTGACCTGACCGAGCACCTCTCTCTGTGAGCAGGCCAGTGCCAGGAGAAAGGGAGGGGCAGGGCTGGGCCACAGCTGATTTCTCCCTCCAAACTCACCAATCAGGTAAGTCACTGGGCAGAGAGAGGCCAAGAATACTTTGCTAAAGGAATATCAGCAGTGAAGAAGATACATTCCCTCTCTGCTTGTCGCCCAGTATGTCCTTTTGTATCAGTTGAATTTTTATCATTATTATGTGTGATGCTGTCAGTCAAAAACCAAATATTTAAAAATGAAAGAGGTCTGTACCTCTTTAAAGAATTTCAAACAACATTGCAGTGTATAACACAGAAAGTAAAAGTAACTACTTTCTACTTCTAAACAATGTTCAAAGATTGTGACTTTTCCAGGATGGGAGGGAATGATAAAAAGATGAGTTGCTTAAGAAATTTAAAAAAAGAAGAAGAAGAAAGAAAAAACCTTCTGAAACTTTGACACGACGTCAGAAGAACATCAACTTATATTCACCTGCACTTATTACAATAAATGTGACAATGTAAAATTTCCAACATTTCTAATATTTGATTTCTTTGCAACAAATTCTGGGATGAAGACTCACCATTACAAGAAACTACTGGTCTGGGCAGTGATCCGATCATCACATTTTTTTGACACGTACGAAATGTAACGATAGGAGTCTGTGCTTATTAATGCCCTGTCTTTACATTTCTCTTCACCAGGTAGGTGGGTTTGTGTTCTTCTATATTATGTCTACAGAACAATGGATTCTATTGTGTCTCCTCATCTGGTCTTTGCTACAAAATTCCAAAGATACCAAGAAAATGTTCCAACACACAAGGAAATCTGGGGCTGGGAAAGTGCGTGCCCTGGGGAACAACACACCATTAAATCTGTTCTGAGCTTTTCTATTTCTATTTAGAGTACTCTGTATGTAGTAGGTACCAAATACATATACGCAGAATGAATAAGTAACATTTCTCTGCTGAAAAGAGCTTTGCCAAAGAAAACCTTGTAACCAGGACAGAGCTTCTCCCCATCCTTCTCTAATCATTCCCCGTGGAGAGGGACGGCAGGGGCTTGAGACAGCATCATAGCGGTGCAGAAGGGATATGAGGGGAAAGGCAAGTGAAGACCCTACGACTTCCTGAAGCCCTTTTCACGCCTCCTGTCTGGGTAATCCCCAGATCCTGAATGTAACTGGAGTTTGCAACACTGAACAAAAAACCTTGCTCTGTGAACCAGCACCCAATACAGACTACTAGTGCATAAGGGACACCTGAGCCGTGTTAGCTGGATAAATAAATAATCCTAGGCTGAAACATAAAGACACAGGGAAGTGCTGGGCCAAGATACTTCATCCAGCAACTCCAAACATTTTTTTCATGTCCTCAGACAACTACCACCCTTTGCTATCATGGACCTGTCATTGTGGTGACACAGGTAACAGCGTGTAGGGACACTAAAGGGCCTACTTTATTCTACCTCCCTAAGCAAAGCAACAGCTGGTGTCAAGAAAACTCTGGGCCATCCTCTAAGCATCTGAAAGGAAAGGCATAGTTCCAAATGCCAAATAACACCAAAGCTGATGATCAAAATGGACGGGCCCATCTGCCTCTGAGACGACCTGTTAATATCCTACCATGCTGGGAATAATTCAAAGAAGCAAACAAGTCCATGTTGGTTCGCTGAAATCATGTTTCCTTTGTAACCAACTCATTTTGCTATCCCGCTGTCTGCAAAGGGCAAAGACTTCAGATGGAGTTTAGCTGGAAAAAACACACACAAAACTGACTTACACTTGGGTTTGAAAGAGTAAAGAGTCTAATTCCAGCACAAGTTTGAACTGATAAGAGCCACCAATGATGGCATTATAAGGTCTCTATGCAGAAACATGACTCATATTTAAATTTCTTACTCTCTGCCATTCCATCTTTTTATGTTTTTATATATTTTTTAAAAGATTTTATTTATATTTATTTGAGAGAGAAAGAGAGAGAGAGACAGCATGAGCGGGGAGGAGAAGGAGAAGCAGACTCCCCACTGAGCAAGGAGCCCGACACAGGGCTTGATCCCAGGACCCTGAGATCGTGACCTGAGCTGAAGGCAGATGCTTAACCGACTGAGCCACCCAGATGCCCCCCATCTCTTTTTATAGATCACTCTACCCAAGCTGTTGTCCCAAGTCTCACCTACTCAAAAGTTTCAAACATGTGTGGGGACAAGGAATCCCCTGCATGGTCACTTCCACGGGAGGCTCAAGCTTCTGAGGAGAAAGAGACAAGAACTGCCCAGACGACTGCCCAGGTCCCGGGTGCCACGGCGTTATCGTCACAGAGACACCATCTAGCGGGGGTCCTGTATCCTTGATTCGTGGGCCAGGAAGGCAGGAAGATTATCACCCTACATGCGGAAAGAGTGGCACGCGTGCCACAGAGGATGAGAAACAGGTGAGAAATGGACCTTGGAACAGAACTCCTCCCGTTCTGGGCCGCTGCCGGTGACTACATTCACTTTCGTCACAGCTTTATTGTAATGGAGCAGTTCATCCACGTGCGTAAGGAGAGGACAGTAAGATGAACCCGATTTACCCACCGTCCACGATTGTCACCATTCTGCCGCTGCGATCTCACCTTTATGCCCCCACCCTTCTTGCTTCAGCACTTTTCAGGCGACTCGGAGCATCCTCTCATTTCACCTGTAACCGCTGCGGCAGTTACACCACCTCATACATAAGGACATTTTAAAACAGGATCACGATACCGTTTTCACAAACAACAAAATCCTCAATAATTCCTTAGTAGAATTTAGTATCCGTCTATGTTCAATCTTGTCCCACTGTTGCCAAAAAATGCTTTTTGCAGTTTGTTTATCCAAAACAGGATCCGAACGCGATCCACAAGGAGCCCACACTCTTCAGTCTACGGCAGTTCGTACTGGGGTCTGTGGAAGGGGGGCCCTCGTACCCACCGCGGCAAACTCTGCTCTAGACGAGGCTTAACTAAAAAGACAGTGTAAGGACTTCACTATTTTCCCGTTCCTCACAGGGAACACCACCTCCGTGGGGATAACACACACGTCCTTTACATCACTGGGAAAATTAATTCTCAGTAATAAATAAAAGCTATGATGGGCCCCCGTGTAAAAATGCTCCAGACAGGAATTTTATTTCTGGGGAAATGTCTCAACTCTGCTTCAATACTGGAAAGGGCCATAAATTCTATTTTTGTGAGTTCATTTAGTACTAAAAAGAGATTGCCAGAGCAGCAAAATAAGTAACATAGATTTCCCTGTAAAAGATTCTGAAAAATTATATATTCTAATCATGTAGTTTCCAAACAAAGACAGTATCAACCACTGATTTTAAAAAGAAACCAAGAAATAAAACAGTTGTATTTTTTCATGGGGTTAATTTTTTTTTTTTTTTAAACATCAAAGCTTCTGAGTCCTTAGTAAGGGACGGGGGAGAGCAAGTGTAGACACATAAATGAGTTTCACAAGTAATTCAAGTCTCCCTGTGGAGTCTGATCCTCCTCTTCTGAGGAACTGATCCTGTCATCACATTTTCTAATCAATAGAAAACTCAGTATATTTGATTACCATCATTTTTTTTTTACTGTTTTCTGCTTAATCCCAACAAGAATCCAACAGCTAACTTGTAGACAGCTAAAAACAAAAAGGCAGAAGGCATCCAGAAAATTCGGAAAATGAAACATTAGTTCTTGAGTCAAGAGGCTACGTATGTGCAGCCCACACATGCCTAGATCTCGTGCACACACTGGTCTCAGCTATCGCTCTTGTACTGAGGACAGGTTTCTCCCTCCTGTGATTTGCAGACCAGTACACTGGTCTACTTACATCTCCGTTTGAGATGAGGGGTCCCACAAGTGCCTCAAGATCAACACATTCAAATCATTCAGTATCTGCCCCAGTAAATGTTTCTTCCTGCCTTCCAAATAGTCTCTATGTCAGCAGGCAGGTCAATCTCAGCTTTTCCCAAGTCCTCCCACCCCTCACTTTCCCCTCAACCTCCCACTCCCAAGGAAATCTTTAAAACGCTAAGTCATGTCAACTCTGCTTCCTAAATATCTCCTTTACCTGTGTTCTGGCTGTTCTGCCTGAAGTCCCTACCCATCCTCACCAGGACTGAACACCAGCCTGCCCACTTGGCTGCTATTTCCAGTCTTGTCCCTCTACACCACACTTCTGCCAAGGTCACCATTCTAAAAGCAAACTAGATCACTACACATCTCGCCTTAAATTCCTATCACAGTTCGCCAGCCCTTTCAGGGAAAAAATAAAAAATAAAAATAAAATAAATAAAAAATTAAAAAAGCTAAACTCCTCATCAGGACACATAAGACATTTTTTGCTCTGGATCCTGCCCACCCCTCCAGCCTCACCTCTGAATATCTTCCCTCTACTTCAATCACACAAACAATTGCTTTTCCAGTACATTTCCAAGTATTCGCCCATGCTGGGTCCCCCGAGTCGAGCTAAGCACCCTTGCTTTCTGGAGAAGGAGGAAGATTGCCGCCTATCCCATGCAGGACAACTAAAGCACCATGTCCTTGATGAAGCCCTTATCCACCTCACCCTCTGCCCTCCTCTACCTGCTCCAGGGCTCTGCGTACCATTTCATCACAGTATTTGTCCTGCCTGATTATTGTCTCCTGACCAAGTCCTCTCCTCATCTGTGGGGCCTCCACCCCCAAGTCATCCAGACTCAAATCCATCCTGTCAACTTCCACTCCTCTCTTGGGTTACTCACAGAAAAAGATGGAGTCTTCTCTCTGTAGCCCTACCACAGTCCCGGAACTTGATACATGGCAAGTACGTGTCCACCAATGAGTAATAATTGTCTTGGTGAACCACTGTCCTCCAGAATCCTCTGTGACGAGCCTACCTCACTCCTCTTTTTCTTCTTCCACACTGAGCTTTGGAATATACACGTCTCCAATGACCTTGAAAATCTTCTCACATGTTGAGCCATGAAAGTCTCTTCCTGCCCTTTGCCATCAAACTTTGAAAAATTACCCATTTGTACCTTCCTCATCAGCTCTTTACTCATTAAATCTGACTGTCCAGCTTCTCCCCTTACTATTAAAACTGAGCTAAATCCAATGTCCTTTTATAAGACCTCACTGTCCTCACCCTCTGCGAAATTCAGAACTGCTGACCACCTCCACCGTCCTGGTTCCTATGACAGCACTTTCTCCTTCTCTTCTAACAGCTCTCTCCATCCTCCACCTGGCCCATCACTGTTCCCCCAGGACCTCCCGATCCTCTCTGCAATGTCCTCCTTGGCAATCGCATCCAATCACATGGTGTCCACAATCACCCCATGAAGAAAACTGCTAAGCAGAGCTCTCTTCAGTCACAGTCTCTCCTGAGCTACACATTTCCTTCAGTCAATAGGACACATTCAAATGGTGGTCCCGGTGCAACCTCAAACTCAAATAGATGCCAATGAACTTGGCATCTATCTTCTGCCCTGAAGGGACCCCCACAACTATTCTCCTGTCCCTACAGCCTTAAATTTCTGCTGCCTCCCTCTGTGCCTTTCCCTTCCACATCCAGTCACCTACTGGGTTCTTTCAAGTCTAGACATTCAGCAGTACTTACTCATGTTCTTTCCTCCCTACAGCTCTGCCACTGTTCGAGTTCGGACTCTCCTGACCCCACGCCTAGATGTCGTTAACAATTCTGCCAGCCCATGTCTCCTTCTTCGGGCCACCCCCTACTCTCCACCACTCCCAACCCATCTTTTCCAGTGGCTTCCCCACTTACACACGACCCATCATTGCCTTCCCGTAGCTTACAGCACCATGTCCCAAACCCATGGCTTATGATCTAAGGCTCTTCATGTCCTGAATTCAATCTAGCTTTAAGATCTCATTCCCTAGGGGCACCTGGGTGGCTCAGCCAGTTAAGCGTCTGCCTTCAGCTCAGGTCGTGATCTCAGGGTTTCGGTCTCATCTGACCTGTCACCCTGATACCTACCCAGTCAAGTTATTACAAGGACAAATGACATAATGTGAGTAGAACTTTTAGTCCACTGCCCACAATTTTGTATGTGCTCAAAGATGCTGGTTTGTACTGACGTCTACTCTAGAAAAACCAAAAAGCGGGTATGTCCTCAGCTTTAAGAACTCAGAGAATGAACCACTGTGGACTCCATCCAAATGTGTAGAGTTTAAAACCTATTGTAGACTAACCTATTTCCTAAGCACTCTGTGGCCTAATATAACTATTTTTGGATATCTGAGATCATCATTATGAACACCGATAATAAATGGATGAAGACGGCATCAGGCCACAATTTTTCTCTAAGGTCTCCATACAGGAAGAAAGATGTGGCACTCAGGTTACAATGATATAATGAGATTTAAAGTATTAATGATATAATGTCTGAGATAAAGATAAACTTCCTCATGAGACCTTTTCCATATTTATATTCTGAATTATACTCTTATAAATATATATGTCAAATCAGTGAGCACAGGAAAAAAATCTTGCAAGAGATAGAATTGTGCCCCAAATACCACACAGTAGAGAGAAGAACAAGATTACTTACTATTCTAGAACCCTTTCTTACCGCATGCTACTGTGTGTCCTTGTCCCACTTAACTACAGCTCCCAACACCAGCCTGGGTCAGAGTTGACAAGGGCCACCAAGCAGACCATTTTCACTGGCACTCTGAAACTCTCCAGGCAACACACTGCACTCAGAGAGGACAGCTTTGAAAATCCCAGAGTTCTAACCGCATCATTGCCAACAGCTTTTTAGCTACTTGATGCCCTATCCAGGCCACATCTATCTGAAATAGAAGTCCTCCTCCTGAAAATGGACACAATCGACTATATTTGCTCATGTACCCAGTTTGCTCATATACCCATTTCACCTCTTCACTAAGTCTTAATACATTTTCAGATCTTTTTCACAAAGGAACCCTCCTCATGTAAGTTCCATGGGACAGAGACTATCCCACCTGTTCCTCACTGAATCCCAGAGCTCGGTATGCTAACTGGCACATTCCAAGTGTTCAGGCAAGATTAGTGGAAGGAATGAATGCACACAACCACTAAATACATGAGTGTAGACCAGTATGCCACGTGATTTTGCTTTAGAACATCTGACTTGGGGCGCCTGGGTGGCTCTGTTGGTTAAGCATCTGCCTTTGGCTCAGGTCATGATCTCAGGGTCCTGGGATCGAGCCCCCCAATGGGCTCCCTGCTCAGCCAGAGAGTCTGTTTCTACCCCTCCTTCCTGCTCATGATCTCTGTCTCTCACAAATAAATAAATAAAATATTTTTTTAAAAAAAGAACATCTGACTGAATCACATTCTATAATGGTACTAAAATTTAGCTTTTATTAAGGGCTTCCTTGCATGATTTTTATTTTATAAACATGTCTCCAATACCGACAAGAGCTAGGCAAACAAGTATTACAGAGTCCGAAAAATGGAGTCTCGTGGAAGCTAAATCATTTCCCAGAGGCCTCAGAGCAAGCTAATACGAACCCTTTCTTAGAATACATATAGGGTATATGAAACAATTGCATAAAACAGTACTAAGTGGGGCAACTGGATGGCTCAATTGGTTAAGCCTCTGAGTCTTGATTTTGGCTCAGGTCATGATCTCAACACGGTGAGATCAAGCCCTGCATCGGGCTCTGCACTCAGCGGGGAGTCTGCTGGAGATTCTCCTTCTCCCTCTGCCCCTCCCCCCGTGCACGCACGCCCGCCCTCTCTCTCATTCTCTCTCTCTCAAAATAAATAAATAAATCTTTAAAAAACAAAACAAAAAACAGTCCTATGTAATTACTAGATTTACTTCTTTATTCTTCTTTAGTAAAACACACCAACCTAGAATGTGCCTAGCACACTGTAAGCACCCAATAAATATCTGACTTTTTTTAATCAAGCACACATATTTTATTTCATTTTTTATTTTCTTTTTTTTTTTTTTTTTTTTTTTTTTGAGAGAGAGCGTAACGGGGAGGTGGAGAGGGGCAGAGGAAGAGAGAGAGACTCTTATACCGGCTTCACACCCAGCACAGAGCTCCATCTCACGACTGTGAGATCACGACCTGAGCCAAAATCGAGAGCTGGACGCTTAACCAACTGAGTCACCCAGGCGCCCACCCGAGTGCACATACTTCAATAATCAAAATAAATATTTGTTGCAAGGAAAGGAGGGAGTGAGAAAGGACAATGTAAGTGTCCATTTCTCACTCAAGGTCTGCATAATCATTTTATGCTAGTATCTTCCTCTTCCCCTTATAGGCAGACTAGAAATCCCCGTCAGTCACCAGGTGATTCTGATACCACACCCGCGGTACTTCACCACACGCTAACCTGACCAGCTTACTGGGGCAACTAGGGAGCAGCTCTGCCGTCTCCCACCTGCTAAACACGACTGGCCTTGTACTCCTGCCCCAGATACTGTCAAGGACGCACCCTCAGATGTAGCTCCTATGGCTGCGGGCCCAGTACGTGCCAGCGACGCCCAATTCACCAGGACCTGTCTGTCCTGCCTCCCCCACACGTCCATCTGACCCGGTGTGTCCTGCCTCCATCTCCTGCTCTCATTTTTGCTGCTGCTGCTCACTGTTCTACCCTCTTACCCAGCCCTGGGGTTCTTTTCCTTCTTTTTCCTTTTCTTCTCTTTCTCCTTCTTTTTGTCTCCTTTTCCTATTATTGCCTTTTATTGAAAAAATGCAGGTAGTGTATTCCAACAGGATCACAAGATTTCCCAACCCACATCACGCTCTTTTTACAATGTACATTGACACTCATCCCCTTGATGGGCAGAGCTTATACCGCCTTCCCCGAATCTGGGTAAGCCTGTAACCACAGAAAAATGGATGGTCCGTGGCTTCCAAAGCTGGGTCACAAACGGCCATAGGATCTCTGCCTCGCCTACACGGGAACTTCACTCTTGGAACCCAGTCACTATGCTGTAAAAAACAGAGACCACATGGAGAGCCCAAGTGGAGGTACTTAGCTAGCTGAGGTCCTGGACAGCAGCCACCTTCAATCGCCTCCGCCCACGTGAGTGGGCTAGCCTCAAAAAGCCACCAGTCACTCATGGCTACAACGGCATGACAGAGCCCAAGCAAGATCTGCCTAACCAAGCCCAGTCATGCCCCAGGACCCTAAGAGACAGTAATAAAATGACCGTTGCTGAGTTAAGCCACTAAGTTTTGGGGTGATTCATTACGCAGCAATTGATAACAGATAATAATCACTAGTAACCTACCATCAGCGTGTGCCTTAATGTCTAACAGAGTGAAATGACCAATCCAAACGCAGGTGGGGCTGCTAACGTGAAGAGTTCACCTTCGTTAACTCTGTATTGATGTTTATTATTTGGTGACTACTTTTATGCTCCAAAGAGAGGTCCTTATGACGTTACTCCCCAAACACTTCTGGAGAGAGAGCTATTCTGGAAAACTGAGTTTTCCTGAAAACCAGAAAGTTTCCATTTTACTCTAATATTTGTCAAACCCCCAGCTGTACTTTTTAAGGCACTAAGCTTTATACAAGGTTAAATATACACATTGTTCAGGTTGTTGATAACGTAAGTTTTGTAACACCAATCTATAGCAAACTCATATAATTCAAATTATCCAAAACCCTGTCAATTTCACTGAATTGAGAATACCAGGTTGACACTGACCTTCGTAATTTCTTCATGTCACATGACATGGCAATATCCAGATACAGTGGCCAAAGAAAGGTTTCGTTTTTAATACCATAACATTAACATAACAAAAAAATTGTAATAAGCCAAATATCACTTCACACCAACACAACAAATTCAAGTTATACCTAATTTGTTTTGAGACAGAAGTCCCCATTGCTTTTGATTGGCCAAAGACAGGCCACATGGAGAGAAAGGGAAAAAAAACAAAGCACCTGAGTAATTCTTAGATGGGCTAATCAGTCTCTGAAAAATCAATACTAGGCAGGACCACGAATCAATTTTTCAAACAGTTCATCACGGTTAACTGAAAATTTTGCTGACTATTTCAAGGTTTATACTGTGTCCACAATTGGAAGACTTAAAATCTTTACAGCGGAAAGGTTCAAGACCAAATGAAAGTCAACTAAAGTCAAAAAAAAAAAAAAAAAAAAAAATCAAGAACCACTAAAAGGCGCCTGGGTGGCTCAGTCGGTTAAGTGCCTGACTCCTGATTGCAGCTCGGGTCATGATCTCAGGGTCCTGGGACCAAGTCCTACATCCAGCCCTCCGCTCAGCAGGGACTCTTCTGGTCTCCCTCTTCCCCTGCCTCTCCCCCTGTTCATGCTCTCTGTCTGTCTGTCTCTCTCTCAAATAAATAAATAAATCTTTTAAAGACTAAAATCAATGGGGCGCCTGGGTAGCACAGCGGTTAAGCGTCTGCCTTCGGCTCAGGGCGTGATCCCGGCGTTATGGGATTGAGCCCCACATCAGGCTCCTCCGCTATGAGCCTGCTTCTTCCTCTCCCACTCCCCCTGCTTGTGTTCCCTCTCTCGCTGGCTGTCTCTATCTCTGTCAAATAAATAAATAAAATCTTTAAAAAAAAAAGACTAAAATCAAGAACCACATGAGAAGAGAAAGTGAGCACCCTGCGGGTCTTTGCAGCTGTTCTCCTACAGGGGAAGAGCTTGCTGACTTAGTCTCGATATTCGCAGAGAAGCAGGGTCTTGTTTAGACCAAGGAGCCCACGTGATCAGGATGAACCATCTCACCGGCTGGGCCTCCGTTTCATCATTTGTTTAAAAAAAGAAAAAGCCTACAATTTATCGAGTGTTTACACTGCACTCTACTAAGAAGTTGGCCAAGCATTATCTTTTTTGTATGTACAGCTTTATTGAAATACAATTCACCTACCATACAAGTTCCCTATTTAAAGTGTGCAAGTCCTGGGTGTTATACACAACTAATGAATCATCGAGCCTTACATCGAAAACCGGGGATGTACTGTATGGTGACTAACATAATATAATAAAAAATCATTATTAAAAAAAATAAATATATAAATAAAGTGTGCAAGTCGATAGTTTTTAGTATATTAACAGACTGGTGCAACCGTCACCGCAAATCAATTTTACAAGAAATTTCATGACCCCAAAAAGAAACCCCATGCTCATTAGCAATTCGTCCCCATTTCCCCCTAGCCTCTAGCCTTAGGCAAATACTAACCTACCTTCTGTCTCAACGGATTTGCCTGTTCTGATATTTTATATAAGTGAAATCATGCAACATCGTACCCTTTATTCCATTCATTAGCTGACGATATTTGGACTGGTTCTAGTTTGGCTCTTATAAATAATGCTGCTGTGAACACTCGTGTAGAGGTTTTGGTGCTTTCTCCTCAGCATGTACCTAGGAGCGGAACCTCTGGGTCACAGGCTAACCCTCTGAGGAACGGCCAGGCTTCTCTACGGAGCGGCTGCACCAACTAACATTCCCACTAGCCACGTGATGTGAGGGTTCCAATTCCTCCCCATCCCCGCCAGCACCTGTCTGTTTTTTCTGACTGTGGCTAACCTAGCAGGGATGAAGTGGTATCTCACTGTGGTTTCGATCTGCGTTTTGCTCCTCTGCATTATCTTACCTAATCCTCAGGACAACCGTATGAGGTAAGGACCAATCTATATCCCTATTTGTACTCCAGAAACTAGATTGGAGAAGTCAAGCACCTGACTCAAGGTCAGAGTCACATGCAGACGTTGCATCCCCCAGAAGCTCCTTATAATCCTAAGAATGTTGAACAGGAAGGCCCCTGGAGGCCCTTCCAGTTGTGATTATCTGGGTTCATACATATCTACTGTTTAAAAATCTCTTCTCTAGGTGAATTTTCTTTGGCCTCAATATCAGGAATATTTGGACTTCTGAGTAAGAGGTTTGTGTTCTAATTATAGCAAGTATAAGGCTACACAACCCCATCCCATTGGCTCAGGGCCAAATCTGAGGTCCACCTTCAAGCAAGGGCACAGGACTTAATATTGTGGCTGAAACATACAAAATTGCCCATATCCAAACACAGCAAATTCATGTTTTCATGTGCATTTTGTGAACTAACTTTACTCCTGGCTTTCTATTTTCCTTCCCTCCTTATTTTCCCCTACCTCGTTTTTCCCAACTATCAAATAAATTTTGTCTAGCCCTTTGTTTCCATCTTTGTAAACCATCTCAAATCTTTCCCAAAATGAAGTGGAGTAGTAAAGAAATAAACACACCAAAATGTTTTCAAGTAGGTTTTAAAATAGCCTACAGCTGCAGGTCCTTTCATTAGATTGTGTACTTTCCTAAGCAAACTATTCTCCAAGAAGCAGAAAACATTGCCCTTCTCTGTATCTTGGCAGGAAGGAAAACGCTTTTATAATATTCTAAATTAGACAAGCTTTCCAAATAGTTTGGGGAACGGAAAGACAGGTAGTCACTGCCCAGCAGGATAAAAGGAAGAAAGCAGTGATTCATTTGTACACTCAGAAATACACGCAAAGGTTGTTTCTCCTAGAGAATCTGAGATTTTTTTTCCTTTTATTTTGTATAAAACATCTTGATACTTTTTGATGACTGAATGCTGCTACTGAAGGCAACCGCTATCTAATAGAAACTGACAGCTTCCTAGGAGAAAGTACTCAACATTTCAGTAAACTTTCTTCTCTTTTTAAAGTACTTTCGTAGATCCTACAGCAGGTACCCGTGCTTCCGTGCAGCGCATTCTTTCCTAAGACTTTACCCTACCTACGGAGATCACTGCACTAGTACGGGCAGACGCACGGACTCAAAAAACTACCAACCACAAAAGTTAATCGGTTCAGTACTAGTTAAACCATGATGTGTGTACAGAAACAACTACTATGTAGCCATCAGAAATCATACAGAACCACGCCAGTTGTATGGGGAAAGGTCTAAATCTTCCATTGAAGAAAAGCAAGGTATCCGACAGTTCGAACAGTGTGAGGAAATGTGTAAAATAGTACATATCTAACTGTACACATGTATGTATATCCATAGAGAGGTAGCTGGAAGGATGTGTAACAAAATGCCAACAGTAGTTATCTCTGGATTGGGGTATTTCAGGGAGTTTTTACCTATCTGGCACTTTTCTAAATCATTTTATTCCTCATAATAAGCATGCATTAATTTTACCAAACAATAAATCTATTTTCCTCAGAAGATTAAAAAAGAATCCCACAACGTGCAAAGCACCGTCCTAGGCATTAAGAAGAAATACAGGATGAGAAAGGAAGCTAGGAGCTCTCAAACATCTGATAATCCTCCTGGGAAGGCCAGACGCTGGGAAAGAAACAATTAAGGTGCAAGTGGTGGAAGATGGGAGTTTCAAAATGAGTTCAGTGCCCACACGCCATAAACATTCAGGAAAGAAAAGCAACATGAACTATGAAGGTGTGAGCCCAAAAGAGAGAGGGGTTTCCTGTGCGTCTGGGTGGGATTTATGAAGGTGAGGAATGAAACGGAAGTAATGTTTCCAGAAATTCAAAAAACAAACGCAGTGGTGGAAATCTATATCCTATTTTTCAGGGCCACTAATTAGAGCTCCAAATTTGTTTTGCTGGAGCTCAGCATTCTGACCTAACAGTAGAGGGAGATTAGGGTTCTAAAAACTATGATATTTTAGAAGACAATTTGGTAAAATCTACCCAAATTTCATACAGATCCACCCTTTGATCCTGCATTTCTAATTTGAGTATTCACCCCACGGAAAAATTTATACACATGCAAAACAACACGTATACAAGAATAATTAATGAAGCGATGTTTGTGATTGCAAAAGTCCACAAACACCCAGATGTCTAACAACAGGAAACTGATCAAATAAATTATGCCTTACAACAGAAACTACGTAGCAATAAAAAAATCAGGAAGTTGCATACAGATGTCGAAATGTATTCAGTGAAAAAAGGCAAGGCAAAGAACGGTCTAATGTTACCTTTTGGGGCCATGGAGAGTAAAAACTAAAACTGTATATGCACAAATTGGGGAGATAAACAAACAAATTGTCAAAAGCAATTTGGCAATCCTTGCAATGGCAGGCAGCCTGGATTTCCAAAGTGCTTCTTCATTATAACCTCTAGATACCGGACAGAAAATTTGTTATCTTGAGAAGGGAAGAGAACTTAGTTCGCCCTACTCATTCCGACAAATTTCACGGCTCCCCCAAGCTCTCCTTCAACCCGACATCCACTGGGAACAAAATAAGGCCTGCGCTCCGTTAGGGACAACATAACTCAATGATTCAGCAGGCTACAAACCAGTTCTAGCCCAGACAGGCTCCTTGAAGTCATTTCATAAAACAGTAAAGCCAGCAGATCAGGTCTCCAAAAGGCAGACTACTCTCTTGGTTCAAGAGGCATTATTCAGAAAATCCCCACTATGAGATATTATCTAACTGGCATGAAAAAAAAAAGGGTCTTGGGCAAGGGTGTCTGGGCTTGTAAGTCAATCTCAAATGCAAGCTCAGGCTGACAAGGTGTAGCCAGGAAACCTGGAAAATGAGAAGGCAAGTTTTAAATAAGCAAACACCATTTCTTAGTGGAGTTTCTACAGACAGGAAATACCAGTGGTGTCTTTGGAAGGACTGTGTAGAGCTATACACATTTAATTGAGATTTTTAAGACCATGGTTTGCAGAATTCATAACCGAAAGGGCAAGACCTTGTGTGAGTGATGACTCCAATTCCGGGAGAAATGAATTTGGCTGTGTTCTACAGAAGGGCTATATTTATTCCAGAACCTCAATTGAGCACCGAAATCCAAGATAAGAATTCTATTTTCCTTTAAAAAACAGTAAGGGTTTCCAGTGAGGGCAGGCTTGTCTTCCAGTCCTCGGGTACAGGCCTTGAGAAGAGTAATACATCAAGACTCTGATACATTTTCAAAGTAACGATACCCAGCGCAGCGTCTGGATTGCATAATACTTTAAAACATTAGCTTCAGGGGGCGCCTGGGTGGCTCAGTTGTGGGGCGCCTGGATGGCTCAGTTGTTAAGGGTCTGCCTTCGGCTCAGGGCGTGATCCCGGCGTTATGGGATCAAGCCCCACATCGGGCTCCTCCACTGGGAGCCTGCTTCTTCTTCTCCCACCCCCCTGCTTGTGTTCCCTCTCTCACTGGCTGTCTCTCTCTCTGTCAAATAAATAAATAAAATCTTTTTTAAAAAGTATTAAAAAAAAAAAACATTAGCTTCGGAGTCAGACTGCCTCTGAACAAACCCCCACCCTAGCACTTACCAGCTAGAAGACTCCGGATAAATTACTTAACACTCTATGCACCTCAGTTTCCTTGTCTGCGACATGAAGATCTAACGGCACCTGCCTCACAAGGAGTTTATACTGATTCAATGAGAAAATGTCAGCCAAATGCTTAGCACAGTATTTGGCCCAGTTCAAGGTCAATAAAGATCAGCTATTATTGTTATTATTCTTGTTATTGTTGTTGACATTTCCTCTCCTATTAACTATACATACATGTGTTAGAACTAAACTTAAAAGAACAGATTATACCCCAGATGAAGTTGCACCTGGGTTAAAACTTAATAATCCAGAATCCTGGAATCGAGATGGAATTCATGATAACATAAAACTCACTTGGAAGGGGGGAGGGGGGTGGCATCATGTTTGACAACTGTAATGTTTACCACAGATGAGTCACCTGGAAAATGTTAGTTGTTTCCAATGACACAGTTTTAAAATTTAAAAATTCTCTCAGTTGGTTATTTTGCTAGAACTATCTATTTAGCATTCATGACTCTGCTTACAAAATACTTTTTAAATAATCATTAGTTAACTTCATGGCTATCAAACTGAAAATCACAGGGTAACTGTGATTTTATCCTCAGGCTTTATTCTCAAATATTCTAAACTTCGTTTTTTTTTTCTGATTCTAATTCCCAGATGAATAATTTCACAACATCATCAACTGGTTTTTGATGTAAAGATGAACTGGTCTTTTAAAAACACACAGGTCTTGAACTGGGGAGGGTCGTCTGAAATACAGCTTGCTACAGAGAAACCTTTTTGAAAGGTTTTGTGAATCTGGAGCTTTCCAGAATGATGTGTCACTTCAGTCACCATACGCCTACTTGAAAGAAGAAAGCATCTGTCCTAAAGGACATTGGGATCATTATACTTAGTGTATGGTCTGCACCACCTCTGTTTGTCAGCCTCCATAAAGCACTTAAATGCGGAATTAGCTTGAACATTTCTTTCAGAGAGTTGCCACAAAATACAGGAAATTTGGACTCAGTGATTTACCGCTTGACCTTAACACAAATAACCACATCTCTGTACCTACGTTCAAGTTTGTGACACACAGATGGCTCTGTGAAATCTCTCTTCTGCTCTTTGCCTCGCAGTTACATTGACTATAACCCACAATGTGGGACGTTACTGGGACCTTTATTCATTTTCACATTCCGTACTAATCCAACAAGTGGTAATAGCTACTGTAACAGTGTTCACAGCGACTATGTCCTGGGACCACACGTAATAAAAACTGCCATATTACCCTAAGCTTCAGGTAAAGGGTCCAAGCATCATTTACTTTACAGTTGACTCATGCCGTTGCACCAGTAAGGCCACTACTACAAATCCAGCTTAGTGTTTCCCAACGTACACAGCCAACACATTTTCAAACCAAACAAATTTTAAACATTCTCTTCCTAATTTTAACACAACCATCTCAACGATGCTGGTAAAATTCTACCTCCGACAGAATATACATGCCGCTTCAAACTACCCACAGGAATTGCACTTTCTAAGATGTCTCGTGGCGTTACCGAGCCCCGTTCGTAACCGCTGGAGTTACACATCACTGCCCCTAGGTCAAGAGCACAAACAGTTTGGGGACGCCGTGGCCCCATCATGTAGTACTCTGTAACCCGCTGCGGAGCACCACCTTTGTCCAGTGATCTTTCACTCCAGTCAAGAAAAGATGGACTGCTTCCACTAACACAGAATTTGAAAGACTCAGAGGGCGTGAAGGTTGCTTCTCCTTCCAGAATTCCTCTTCTTTAGTGAGAGGCTGGGAATTTGAAGAAATCAATAGGCATCACTTACGCATATTTAAAATGCATACTGTAAACATCTCATACTATCAGAACGGAAGCACATTCTGTGTGGGAGCAAGATCGACTTGAGCTCTTACGTGAAGTACAGAGCAGCACACTTCATGTTTTCAGGAAAATATAATGAAATAACAAAAGCTAAATATATTGCACACTTCCTCTGTAATAGGCAACTAACTTAGTCTTACAGAGTGTCCCATTTAAAAATCACAACTACTCAGTGATATAGATACTATGGCTATCATCCCATTTTTCAGAGAAGGAAACTGAGCTTTGAACTTGTATACGGTTCAACCTTTAGTGAACACAGCTGCCACGACGGGAACATAGGCAGTCTGGTTCTTCACGCTGTTGGTATGGGATTCTGGAGACATACAAATGAACATACATACCATATGTGCAAGTAATGAAGTAAAACACTAATAATATATAACTTAAAAGGCTACTGCATTGACCCATGTGCCCCTCTCCTGCCCCAGTCCTGCCCACTACCGTAAATCCTGTTAGCAATTTACCTCTTTTTTAAAAAACAATATTATCTGTTAAGCGTCTGCCTTCAGCTCAGGGCATGATCCCAGGGTCCTGGGATCAAGCCCTGCATCGGGCTCTCTGCTCTGCTGGGAGCCTGCTTCTTCCTCTCCGACTCCCCCCGCTTGTGTTCCCACTCTCGCTGGCTATCTCTCTGTCAAATAAATAAATAAAATCTTTAAAAATAATAATATTATTATCTCAAACACATATTCCTAAATATTAGGTCACATAATTTTGCTCAGTTTTGAGTTTTATAAATACAGTATCAATCTCACTATGGTCTTCCATAGCTTACTTGTTTTCACTCCATATTACATTTCTGAGACTCATCTGTGCTGTTCATTTTTGCCACTGTATGATATTCTAATGGGTGGGTATACTACATTTCATCCTTGTCCCATGTAAGGATACCTGGATTATTTTCTTGTGTTTACAACTACAAGTGTTCTTCTGAACATTCCTGTAAATGTCTCATAGCATGGTGTACAAAAGTTTCCACGGATAGAGAATTCTCTAAGTGTAGAGCTGCTGGACTAAAGGACATAAAAATATTTCGTAAGAAGGTGCCACCTTCAATTCCAAATTGACGGTAGTACTTTTCACTCCCGCCAGCTTTTTGTAAGAGGTGCAGGTGTTCCGCTAACTATGTGGAGCGACTTTTGGAATGTCTCTAGGCCATTCGTAGTTCCTCATCTGGGAGATGCCCGTTTGTGTACTTATGTTCATTTTTCTAATGATCTGAAGTTCTTTGCATATTTTAGACACCGATCACTTGTCTGTTGTATGTCTTAAAAACATCTTTTCCCAGTTTGAGGTTCATCTTTCTGTTACATTAATAACAGATAGACAGCTGTCCTTAACTTTAATGCAGGTGACTTTAATAGTCTTTTCTTTTAGGGATAGACTTCTTGGATCTTAAGAAAGCCTTCTCTGCTTCAAAGTAATGTGTTGTTTCTTTTTCCCTGAAAGTTTTAGTTTTGCCTTTACATTACATGTTTTAATTAGTCAGGAACAAAGTTATTTGTATGGTATAGAATAAGAACTTTTTTTTCCATATGGATGTATTTCTCATCCCATAACTATTTACTTCATACAACAGTCCCTCTTTCTACCCAGATCTGCAATACGTGTGTCATATACCAAGGGTAGGTTTGGGGGTTCTTTATTTTATACCATTGATCATTCGTCTATCCCCAATATCACAATGCCTTGAGCTACACTGTATATTCGTAAGCTTTTGCTCTTCAAATAAATTTTGCAATTAACTTGTCAAGTTTCTCAAAAATTTTTGTAGGAAGTCTGATTTGGAACAGCATGGACTCTATCCACCAACTGAGGATAACGGACATCTGTGTTGTACTGAATCTTATTGGTGAACATGTATTTTGTTATCTATTATGTCCTCTTCAATGTTTTCCAATGAGGTTTATACTTTTTCCACCTAAAATTCTTATACATTTTGCTAGATTTATTTAATAAGGTACCAGAAATAATAAATAATATCTTGTTCTGCCTGTTAACCTATAGGACTATTCAGTCTCTCTTTTTCTTGACTCAGTTTTGGTAAGTTATATTTTTCTCGGAATTTTTTTTTTTTAAAGATTTTATTTACTTATTTGACAGAGAGACAGTCAGTGAGAGAGAGAACACAGCAGGGGGAGTGTGAGAGGAAGAAGCAGACTCCTAGAGGAGGAGCCTGATGTGGGGCTCGATCCCGGAACGCCAGGATCACGCCCTGAGCCGAAGGCAGATGCTTAACGACTGCGCCACCCAGGTGTCCCTATTTTTCTCAGAATTTATCCATCTCCTCTAGATAGATGGCATATAGGAATTCACTGCACTATTGCAGTTCCTTTTTAATCTCTGCTGAAGTTGTAGTTTAATTATTTCTGATATTTTTGTTGTTCTAAATTTCACTAATTTTTGCTCATATCTTTATCAACTCCTTCCTTCCATTTTCTTCAGATTAATATTGTACTTTTTCTAATTCAAGTTAGATGCCAAGTTTGTTAATTTTCACTTTCCTTCTTCCTAAAGTTTCCTTTTTTTTTTTTTAACAATCTATTTACCCAGAGAGAGAGGAAGAGAAAGAGAGAGTGAGCAAGGGAGAGGCAGTGAGAGAGGGCAAGACTCTCAAGCAGATTCCCTGCTGACCGCCAAGCCCAATGTGGGGCTCGATCCCACAACCCCAAGATCATGACCCAAGTCGAAACCAAGAGTCAGACGCCCAACTGGCTGAGCCACTCAGGCACCCTCTGAAGGTTCCTTTAACGTAGGTACATTACAGTATAAATTTCCTCAGTTCTTATTAATCTTAAAATGTCTTTATTTCATCCTTCTCTTGAAATTCTTAATTTTCTCTCAATATTTTGAAGATATTAAGTTATTCTCATCTTCAGACTGGGACTGTTGCAAAAAGATGTCTGCTGTCAGCCTACTTATTATCCCCTTACAGGTGATCTATTCTACTTCTCTGGTGGATTTGAAGATCTTCCTATTATCTTTGGGGTTCTGCAATTTTACTTCAAAATACCGAAGTGCAGATTTCTTTTTATTTATCTTGCTTGTTCAGAATATTTTTCCTGGGGCACCTGGGTGGCTCAGTCGTTAAGCATATGCCTTCGGCTCAGGGCGTGATCCCGGTGTTCTGGAATCGAGCCCCACATCAGGCTCCTCTGCTGGGAGCCTGCTTCTTCCTCTCCCACTCCCCCTGCTTGCGTTCCCTCTCTCGAAGGCTGTCTCCATCTCTGTCGAATGAATAAATAAAATCTTTAAAAAAAAAAAAAAAGAATATTTTTCCTATTATTGCTGTTCAGAGTATGTTCCTGTGAAACATAAATAAATTCTGGAAAATTATTCAAAAATTACCTCTTCTGCATTTTCTCTATTATGTTCTCCAGGACTATGATTAGATTTGTGTCACAATTTCTCACTCTGTCCTCTACATCTATTAACCTCTCTAATTTTCATCCTCCTATCTCTCTATGCCGCAACCTTAGTAATTTCTTCAGTTGGCCAATTCTCATTTCTTCTGTATCTAACCTGTCGAACCACCAAATATTTTTTCATCTGTCTAAGTCCTTTCAGGAAGGGTTTTTGTTTATTTGTTATAACCCTTATTATTTTAACAGTTCTAAGATTCATTCCTAAGCTGTTTCTTTTTCAAATCTGCCTGGTTGTTTTTGGTATTTTGTTGTTCATACATTTCTATCATTCTGTCCTTTATTTCTTTACACATTTCACATATGATGATATAAAATGCCTAATACAAATAATTCCAATATCCAAATTTCTTGAGAGAATGCCTAAATTTAGTTATTTATTTCTAATGTTTTATTTATCTTTGAAAGAAAGAATTTCTTCAAAGAATGTTTGTGTTTCTTTCTTCCAGAAACCAAAACACACAATCCTCTTGGGGACATTTCAGCCATCTTTCAATTCTCAATATTATCAGCTTAATTCAAGAATCTCAGACTCAACTTTCAATTGTCAAATGTAAAAATGAATAAGTAAAATATGAATACATGGGTTAAACAACAGATTAGGCCCAACTCTCTCCCCTCTGCTGCTCAGAGCTGATCTGCACGTTTACCTTCACATTTAACTCACCAATCGTATTTCAGCCTCTAGCTTCTTTTTTCTTTTACTTTATATCCTTACATATTGTCTCTGCTTTCTGTGGACCCAGCAATGCAATATGATCTATGTTTAAGGCAGGATCTGGTTATTGGGAAACTCAACTTATTTATCACATGTACACAGTGAGGGGGAAAAACATACCCTAAACTAAACGAAATTCATTCGCCAAAATGAGCTATTTTCTCCTTATAAATTCAAAGGCAAGTTTTTAATATCTATTTGAATTCTGCTTTCAAATTCTTCTAAGGCTCTTGGAAGTTTAAAAATGACATGGAATGTAAAAGCTTTCACTATCCTCAATTCCAACAGAAAAATTCTTGTCCTCCTTCCCCGTAAACAGGGACAAGAGATAAGAACCTCATTGACTCTTTATTGGAGAAGGGCACAAAGACATCTGACCCAACTTCTCAGTAGAGACAAAAATGAACATCATATTCACTCATTTGGCCAACACCTACTGGGCACCTATCTCGTCACAGAACGTAGTAAGCACTGAGGTTAGCCACGTAGGACGGTCCCTGCTCTTCAATGAACGCACAATCTATTAATTCTTCTTTTTGTTCCCTATCTTCAGCTTAAGCAACACAAAAAATTAGTACTGAAGCAAGAGCCAAAAGCAGTGATCCAGGTCTCGGTCACTGATTAAAAATCCATTCAGTCTCCACAGAACTTAGTTTCTGCTCTCTATACCAGGAGGGTATGTTTGGACCAGTAGTCTTCAAACTGAATTCTTTGAACTCCTAAGCTTTCTCAAAATCTCCTGTATCCAAATTTTTGGACTTCCAGATGAAATGTCTTTTATGGTTTGCAGAATTTTAATACCAGGGGGTTTGGATGATTAATTTCATAAGCTTGTATACCTCACGACACATATAGAAAATGATAATAATTATACAGCATACTGGGATAAGCTACTAATGTGATTCATAGAAACCGGCCCCAGAACGCCAGCCATCTCAAGCCCTGCTCAACTGCCCTGAGGAATGAGAAGATCAATACTGTGGCTCACCTGTATCCCACCCACTTTTTACCTGTGTGCTCTGGCCACTGGTTGGGAAGCTCTGGGTGAGGCGACAGCCTCTTCCAGTCCTTTAGGTCCTTTGTGATTTTAATTCCAGTCTATTCAATCTTTGGATAGTTTCCATTATTAGAAACTCTCCTCCTCATTGTCCAAATATAAACCCTGCACATCACCTTACCTCTCTCACTCTGCACTAGGATATGAAAAAGGCTCATTCATCTAGCTTGCCTCCCTCGAATGTTAGTCTGCCATACACCTTCCTATATCATGCATCAAAGAAAGTATTGTTAAAAAGAAACAGTAGGCCCAAAATGAAGTCACGTCTGCTAAACCCCACCAAGACTTAATACTTAAACTAACTGCAGTTTCAGCTAATTTTAAACCAATCAGTCTAGAACTTGCTGATCAGCACCAGTGAAGTTATCTGCAGGACAAGATCCCCCGCCTTTCCCTACAAGAAGGTGAAATAATCTCCTTTTTTTTTTTTTAATTTAGCCATACCTTTATCATAGCAAAGTTACTGATAATATTGAAAAATCCATCTAACTTTTCCAACTATTGCTGGCTATTAGAAACTTGAATTTCTATCATTTATATTAGTAGAAAATAATTAATTCCAGATACCTGACTATATCAGACAGCTCAGTCATTAGGAAACCAGTACATGTGCCAAAGCTGATTGCACTCCAAGATGGGGGTGCTTCCCAATGCATCCAAGGTGACACCCACTTTCTTCTGCATCATTCTTCCAGCAGTTAGAGTAGAATATAGTGATCTTCACTAAATTCTTGCGTTTTTTCTTTTTTTTTTCAAATTTTTATTTAAATTCTAGTTAGTTAACATATAGTGTAATCTTGGTTTCAGTAGAATTCAGTAGTTCATCACCTAACACACAATACCCAGTACTCATCCCAACAAGTGCCCTCCCTAATACCCCATCACCCACCTAGCTCATCCCCCACCCACCTCCTTCCACCAACCCTCAGTTTGTTCTCCACCTCCCTCCACCAACCCTCAGTTTGCTCTCTATCGTTAAAAGTCTTTTATGGTTTGTTTCCCTCTCTTTTTTCCCCCTCCCCTATGTTCATCTGTTTTGCTTCTTAAATTCCACATATAAGTGAAATCATATGCTTTTCATCTTTCTCTGACTGATTTACTTCACTTGGCATAATACACTCTAGCTCCATCCACATCATTGCAAATGGTAAGATTTCATTCTTTTGATGGCTGAGTAATATTCCATTTTATATCTATATGTGTGTGTGTGTGTGTGTACACACACACAGCACATCCTCTTTATCCATCCATCAGTCAAGAGAATTTGGGCTCTGTCCATAGTGTGGCTATTGTTGATAATGCGGCTATAAACATCAGGGTGTGTCTACACCGTCAAATCTGTATTTTTGTATTCTTTGGGTAAATACCTAGTAGTGCAATTGCTGGATGGTAGGGCAGTTCTATTTTCAACTTTTTGAGGGACCTCCATACTGTTTTCCAGAGAAGCTGCACCAGTTTGCATTCCCACCAACAGTGCAAGAAAGTTCCCCTTTCTCCACATCCTCACCAGCACCTATTGCTTCTTGGGCTGTTAATTTAGCTTAACCACCTCATCCTGTTCTGGCAACAAAATCCTTCCATTTCGTATAATTCCTCTGAGCTCCTTCCGACTCACTGGATGGGATATTGGCTGATTCATGAATCATTGAGTAAACGCAACTGGATTTTTAAGTTTACTCAACTGAATTTTGTTTTTTAACACTAGCATTATGAGGATGGTAAAAATGAGTGCCTATATTAATAATGCTAGTAACGTCAGAGCACTCTGAAGACAGATACACCCACCTGAATAATGCATCTAAGACCTAGTCCGTAATACCAGAAGCAGCTGTGGTTTAAGAAGACACTGCAGCTCTGCCTCACACCGTCTGCCCCGCTAGCAAGCAGTGTAACACAGGTAAGACTGACCTCACAAGCAACAACCCGGAGGGGGGCACTGCGTCAGTGGAGGTCAGAGTGTAAATAGCAGAGAGGTGGGAACAGCACTGCCCAAGGGTCCGTGGAGAAAAAAAGAGAAAAGCAGCAGATGAAATAAAAGCATTTTCATTGTGTCTATGTAATTAGAAAGCAGGACTATTATATAATTTTTGCCACGTGAGCTTAGCAATATGGTTTCCTTCCAAACCTGGAGCCCGGCCAGGTCTGTCTCACCACAGTACCACTTCCCAACTAACCGGCTTATAGTAAATGTGGAGTCCTGGGTCACGGCCCCAGATCTACTGAATACGGATGTCTGCTTAAGGCGCCTGGGGATCTGCACGGTAAGTGTCAGAACTGCCAGGCATTAAGTTTCTATACGGAAAGGGGACAGGAGACTATCTCTCAAGGTGGCAAATAAGAGAAAAGCAGAAGGGATCCCACAGAAATAACATCATATTACAGAACATGTCAGTAGGAGAGGAGCAGATTTAGAGGTCATTTATTTCTGAAAACTTTTACTTTGTTCCGTTAAAAAGAAACCCACAGGCCCTAAATGGAGTCACTCCGGCCAAGTCACCCAACCAGGGCTTACTGCCTAACCTAACTGCAGTTCCAGCCTCCCTCAAAAATGTAGTCTTACCCAGCCAGTCAGGAATTTTCTGATCAGCACCAATGAGGTCATCTGTCACATGGGTCCTCTCCATCTCCCAAATGGAGATGAGATAATCCACCTCATAAGACCCCCTCCTCTTCCCCCTAAGAGAAGGCGACCTTGCCTGGAACAATCCTTTCTTTTCTTTTGCGAGTAACTACTTGCCCCACCTCCTTCCCACAAAAATCTTCCATTTTGCACACCCCTGAGCATCTCTGTACTTGCTAGATGGGAAGCTGCCCAACTCACGAATTGCTTAATAAAGCCAATTAGGTCTTCAAATTTCCTCGGCTGAATTTTGTTTTCTAACAGTTCTAACAGATAAATTAATGATATCTGTTTAAAAATACATTAAATGGGGAACCTCTCTTAATTATAACTTTAAAATCCATAAATAAATGAAGAAGTCAGAAATCTTACAATTAAAATAGAAGTGAATAACCCAATTCTAAATAAACTTCAGTAACTTGAAGTCCTTAAGGAAACTAGCAAGTCTGTGTGTGCTGGCAGGAGAGTAAGAACAAACAGTTTTATTTGAAGAACAAGGGTTAGCTTCTGGGGCTCTGAGGAGCCAGGAAGAAAGAAGCAAAGCACAAGGTGAAAATCACTAACCTTAGACGTTAATTTCCTTAAGAAAATAAAAGACAATCCCCACATGACATTTAAATACTTCCTTATGCCCACTTGTAGAACACACAATTCCTTCCTTATCAAACCTTTCCTGATTCACAATGAGGGAAAGGAAAAGGCGGAGGCGTTAATGCAAGCCCTGTGACGTTACAGACACCGCCTCGCATTTCACATCAGCAGTCACGTTTAAACGTCACCAAAACCCTCGGCAGCTGGGAAGTGAGGAAATCGAAGTCTCAGAGAAGGTGGGTGACTCCCCCAAGGTTCAAAGGCAGCCAAGGGGCAGTGAAGATTAATCTCAAGGTAACACTTGTAAAAAACATCCCATGCAATGATTCGGGGAAAAAAGAAAAATGGAGTTTCAAACTCTAAAAGCTGTCACTGGTTAAGATCATAAAGGATCTGAACCAGGATACTAGTATATAACAACATAAAATAAGGAGGAATAAAATATAAAAATTTAAAAATAAAATAAATAAAAATAAAAGGGAGAATAGAAAGGAAAAGCTCCGCATCCAGAATGTCGGTGCTGTCTTGTGACTGTGGCTGCCGGGCGTGACCAACACCTACCGCAGCACAGACGGCCGACCCCACACCTCCACAAACCAAGGGGTGACGAAAAGGGCTGGACCATTTCTCAGGCAGCTGGTTTATCATTTGTTTGTCCTGGACACAGAGACTGCAGTGACAGAATAACGGGCAAAAGGGCCTCGTCGGGCTGCACACTTAGCCCAGTCCTCACACTGAAAAGAATTCCTTATCTAAGAACCGGCTACAGAACGGGAGGGCTCCCCGCACTTCACCGCCGGTGGCATTCTCCTAACGACGTTTAATGGCCCTCCAAGTTCAGGACCCCAAGCTGGGACCTCCATAACAGGCTTTCTATCGATCAGCTTTTAGTACATGGTCATTCTCATCTCTCCTAAAGTTCCTGCAAGTCTCAAGGTTGCAAAACTACCAGAAGACCTGGGATGTTCTCTGCAAAAGAGTAAACTGAAGAGCCAGGAAAAAGTGAAATGAAATAAATGTACATGGATAACATTTCAATGTCAAGAATAAATCCTAATATTAAATACTGTATGCTAGGCACTGAGCTAAGAATATGTATGTGTGAGTGTGTGTGTGTGTACATGTGAGTAATGTATTATTGTACAGATGAAAGAACTGAGACTCAGGTCGAGATTTAAAATACAATGTCTCCCATTTTAAACATCAGTAAGCCAGTATACATCAATAATTATAAGGCATATATATTCTTCCAGCAAGCAATTCCATTCCTAGGAACATAACCTAACAAAATCAGCAACACCATATGCAACAGTGCAGGCATGTGACGTTCACCCCAGTATGGCTAAGAGTAAAAAAATGGAGACAATCTAAATTCCATCAAGAAAGAACTGATGATCAGTTATAGTCACTCTTGTAGTAGAACATTACGCAGCCGTTAAACAGGACTTAGTAAGTTTTTGTTTCTTGGCACAAAGAGATGTCCACAGGTACCTTCAATGAAAATGCAGGTGATCACAGAACAATGAATACAGCACGGTTCCAATTTCACTTTCTGGAGAAGGGCCTCCTGGACCTGAAAGCGGGGTCTGCTGATGAAGGAGAAGGCTGACACTTCTCTGCAGAGGGGAGGGCAGCCTGTGCAGGGGCCTCGGGCAAATGGACCCTTGGAGAATGAGGGGTTGGAGAACACAGACAGAAGTCTTAAGGATGAGGAAGGGACTAGACCATGGCAAGCACAAGAGGCCCAATTCAGGGTTCGCTTTTCCCCCTTGAGGATCACAGAGAAGCCACTGAACCGTCTGCACTTCACAGAGGAGGGAGGGCAGGGTGGGGGCAGTGAGCTGATGCTCAGGGTGACCCCATAAGCAAGTGGCAGAGCCAGGGTCTGGCTAGGGCCTGCCTGCAAGTGTCCAAGCTTGGCCTTACCTTCTAGCACGGACCTTTATGGGTCCCAGCTTCCTGACCTAGAGCTCCTCTTCTGGGGTCTTTTCCACCTCTTTCTAGGCTCCGTTTCTCACTTTCTTTTTCCTACCACTTTCCACAAAGTCACAGAGAAAGCCCCCCTCTTAATGCTCTGTCCTTATCGTCTAAGGGAGCCCTTCCAGCCTTGATGAGACAGGACCTTCCCAGTTCCTCCCCAACCAAATTCTATCAACCCACAAAGTAGTTGCAAAACAGCCGAAACAATTTCAAATGGCCTTTTAATTTTGGATTGAAGGCTCTTATTTGAATTTCTTAGCTCTGTTACTGCTTTGTAAGTTGTACAAGGACTCCTTTCCTTTCTGTATGTGGGAAAAAATTAAAGTTATTATATGCTCTTCTAAATGAGTATATGAATTTGTGAGAAGTAATTTAATGGGAAACCTAGAAAAGCCTGTATCAAAGTACAACTTTAATGGAGCCTCTTGAATTTTAATGTTTTAAAACTCCTTAATTTCAAAGTAAAAAGAAATTATAAAATACATATTCTGGCCTTTTCTTTAAAAAGCACAATAAAACAATGTATCGGGGCGCCTGGGTGGCACAGCAGTTAAGCGTCTGCCTTCGGCTCAGGGCGGGATCCCGGAGTTGTGGGATCGAGCCCCACATCAGGCTCCTCCACTATGAGCCTGCTTCTTCCTCTCCCACTCCCCCTGCTTGTGTTCCCTCTCTTGCTGGCTGTCTCTATCTCTGTCAAATAAATAAATAAAATCTTAAAAAAAAAAAAAGAAAGAGAGAAAAGAAATTGTCTTTAAAAAAACAAAACAAAAACAATGTATCATTATATCAATCAAATTTGATTAACACAGAAGCGGCAGAGCCCCCCATTGCCACACTTGACTTTTTAAACATGCGTACCATGCCCTCTGCTGGCCTCACCACACTTCTGGAATGAGCAGGGAGGAAGGGAGGAAGAAGAGTAAAACGTCTGGATCCCTTCCACTGGCATGGACTTTTTGCTTTCCCAATTGTTCCATTACTGGAACACACAATTCCATTACTGTCTATCTCCGTTACCTCCCTTTCTCCAAAATGTCATACTCACTCTCCAGATTTACAGGATCATGATCTAAGAGTTGAGTTTAAACTGTTTCCATTAAGTGAGGGGATATATAACAGGCAATCCAAAATTAGAGAGTAGTGAAAACTAATTTAAATCTAGTTTCAAAATATCTTCCTAATTAGATGTGGCTTCCAGTGATAGGAAAACTTATGCACATCCTGTCTGGGAAAAGAAAATGACAGCATAGAATATTCTGGGTGCCAGGGACTAAACTGCTGCTGTCAGATAATCCAAATGCAGAGTGTGTCAGTGTTAGGTAAGAAAATCTAACCACTCCACTTCGTGACGAGGTGGCAAAGGTGGGTCAAGCTGATTGGCTCATCTCAGACTCTCAGCAAGTGGGAGATGACAAGGGATGTTAAACTAAAAGCAGATAACCTCTGAGTCCCAGACCTGAAATACAAGAAGACAGCACCAACTGAAAAACTTCTCAACTATTCCCCTTTCACACTACAAGATTCACTTCGCCTCCCCTCATGCTCTCACATCAACTCCCTTAAAAGCCATCTTCATGCCTTTGCAATCTCATTTCCTGAACTTCAATTCCAGATGGACCAAGATACTGTCCTGGGTACTGGGGACACAGGAATAATACAACACTATTCCTGCACCGAGGGAGCTTAGTCAGGTCCAGAAAGCAAAAGTGTGGGGAAAGTAACTGCAAATGAAAGTAAGTGCAACAAGGGACCGAAGCCCCAGGTACAGAAGACGTACAGATGGAAGACTGAGGAACTATCTGGATACAGGGGGATGGGAGGAGAAAGCTCCAGAAAGGAGGTACCAGACTTGGAAATATACAAGTTCAGGGAGAAGCCTTGTAAATAGAGGGAGCAGTACATGCACCCCCACGGAAAACACAGGTGGGATTTCAGGAGTGCGCTGGCAGAAGAGAAAAACCAGGAACTCTGTACGGGTGTGGCGAGGGTGAGGTGGTGAGTGGCCGAAGCAAAGGCTGGAGAGCTGGCCCAAATGCTGAGCACAGGAGCCTTGCCTGGTCCTCATCTTACAAGTGACGTGGACCTCATCCTATCAGTGGCAGGAACTTGGAACTTCCCTGTAATCGACAAGAAGCCACTGAATGGTTTTAAACCAGAATGAAGGTGCAGCCAATCACATCATAGTTTTGACAAGATCAAAAAAGCATCAGCTCACTTTTTATACTAGTGTTGCTGCAACCACAGACAAATTTCAAACTCCTTTCCATTCTTTGTGGTTTATCTACTTTTAAAAGCAATGGTATGCTAGAGGGTGCTGTAAAGGTGAATAAAGGCAAACTGCCTTAAAGGGAGTCAGTACCTGGTACATTATCAGTGACGCTCAGCGAGCCCTGGAGGAGCAGGCAGTCAGGGACTTCCCTCAGCACACGTGTGCCAATTAAGTGTCAAAGTTGCCTGATGCACACAAGCTTTGGAAAAAGTTAGCAAATTCCCCAAAGGTAAAAATGAAGCACAAAATGCATTTGAACACGCAGATCTCAAAAATCTAACTGGATGTGAAATAAGGCCACTGATTCTCCCTATTCATTTCCAGCAAAAGGAAACAATCAATTCTCTACACACTGAAGTTGTGCAAATACTATCTTTCACAATATTTTCAGAATGTATGTCATTATTTTTAAATTTCCTAAAACTGGGTCTCCAAGATTTGTAAAAGTTTTAAACTCTCTTAAGCAACTGGTATCTTTAAAAGACACCTTAATCTCAAAATACAGACGTTTCCTCGTAGATGGGGCTGTCAGGATTAGCAAATCACAATTTCCACCATGGATCCTTTCTGCTCTAAGTCAATGTCACCAGAAAGAGGCCACTTACCTAAAATATATACAGTTTTTTTTAAGATTTTATTTATTTATATAAGAGAGAGAATGTGCAAAAGGAGCAGAGGGAGAGCAAGAAGCAGACTCCTTGCTGAGCTTGGAGCCTGAGGCAGGGCTCAATCCCAAGACAACTGAGCTTAACAGACTGAGCCACCCAGGTGCCCCAAAACTGTTTAACTGAGTTAAACAGTGTTTAACTCAATTCACCAACCGAACTGAAAGTAAATTATGCTTTTTCCCTTGTTCTTTCCTCTACCCTCACCTCTGCCTAATTCACCCCCAGCACAAACACAAGCAAAGCTTCCTATTGCAGGCACAATGCAAAAAAAAAAAAAAAGAAAGAAAGAAATTTGTGACTGCAGTGGTTTCTATAGACTAATGAGCAATTCAATTCCTGGGCCCAGGTTCCTACATGAACTATTCTGATAGCACCCCCTAGTGACCAAAAGCACTTTTCTGAACAAATGAACTCTACATTCTCAACTGCCTAAAAGCAAAGCTTTTAAAATGTAAAAACAATGCAAACATTAATGAGTTTACCCGCTGGGAACATCTGTCCCAGTTAAGACAACAATTTTAACCTCTCTGGACAACTTTTCTCACCATTAACATGGGAAAAACAACACCCTCAACCACCAAAGTCCTCCCTTTGAGCATGTGAGCTCCCCAGTAAAATAGATTACCAATACCTGTGGTTGTTTTCAAATAAGAGGGAGGGAAAAGAGACACAAAGTAATAAGAGAATATGCACCCTCACGTCTACCTGAATCACGAGGAGTATCTTACGTTAAATCCAAAATATAGAGGTCTGTTCACTTCTCCTTCATTGCATATGCTTTGACTCCGTCTTTCCTGTTTACCTGGCTTTAAGGAGAACTGCAGGAACAAAGGAACTTTCTAGAAATAGCCTGCAACCACCCAGAACTGTACTAATTTAAACTACAAAATACCAGAAAATCTTTAATCCCGTTTTCAAAATCGAAATTTTGGGTTTTGACATGAATTCTGGAAAATACAAATGTTAGATTACTTTGATTAACAGAAAATGCGATTTGAAATGAAAATGGTAATAATGAGAGGTACTTACACCTTTGCCCTTCAACCCCCTGCCCAGTAAAGAAACACTCGGCGCCTGGTACTCACAGCTCAGTAGGTACCTAACATCCTTTGATTCTTCTCCAAGTCTGAGACCTTCAACAAAGCCAAAAACTTTTGCTCAGTTTGCAGGCCACAGCCTCTCAGAAATAAAGCCCTTCACTGCCCTCTACTGGACATATTTGGAACAAAATTAAAATCCATCCTTCCAGTGTTTGAAATCACCTTATTTATTCTCTGGTTTCTTGATAATATATAATCTTCAATATCTCATAAATTAATTATGAGATTACAGGAGGGGGAGAAAAAGCAATTGTATAGAAACGCAAGGTCATTTTCCCTCTTTATTGACTAAAAGAGGAGTCTAAATGGCAGCAAACTGGGAAGCGAGCTGGCTTCACACGGCCACTATACGACGACGTGGTCAAGGCCCAACCTGGGTCTGCAAACTGAAGGATCACAAACCAGGAGACATTTATGCTCTTTTCCACTCATACTTCAAAACAGTAAATACTTTCCACTCATACTTCAAAACAGTAAATACATACTTCAAAACAAACTTTTTTTTAAACCAGTCTTGATAATCCATCTGTCCTGTTACTCAGGACTTCAGTGGTTATCATAAGGCTACAGTTAGCGGACATGAACATAAACCAAGTGTCTAGCATGGTGCATGGAGGTACACAAGAAGTATGAATTCTTCCCTCTCCTCTGCCCGTGTCCCCCCATCTACCAGCTCCATGACCTTTCCCCTTCTGTGGTACATATTCCGCGCCCACATCCTGAGGCACTTAATCTCTGCTACTCTTTGAGTATGTCTTGTGCTGCTTGTGCTGTGCTCCCCACTGGAAAGGGGAGTCTCACTGCCTGGTCTGTGTCCTCTATCTACAGCGCCCATTCTTGGGAGCTGTGGTTGTAATGGTGGCAGCCGTTATAGCAGCCGCAGAAGCGGGAACAGCAGCAGGGGTGCCCGCAGCCCAGCAATGAAAAAACGCTACAAAAACAATAATGACATTATAATAATAAAACTGTAATAATAAAGCAGTATATGTGATTATAATAATAAAACTCTCCAGGATTATAATAACTAGTGCCATGTATTATTTTGTGCCAGCCAACCACTGGGTTATACACTTCCTCTGCTTTACCCAATTCAGTCCTAAAAAACACAGGCAGGTATCGTAATTACTTTCCCCATTTCACAAATGAGAAGCTGGGCTTCTGGCAGGTTTCAACAACTGCTGATGCTATCCAACTCCCACCAGCCATCTCTCTTCCCTTCAGAATCTCCAAAGCCCTGGGGTGCCTGGGTGGCTCAGTCGTTAAGTGTTAAGCTCTGCCTTTGGCTCAGGGTGTGATCCCAGTGTTCTGGGATTGAGCCCTGCATCAGGCTCCTCTGCTGGGAGCCTGCTTCTTCCTCTCCCACTCCCCCTGCTTGTGTTCCCTCTTTCACTGGCTGTCTCTCTGTCCCTCCCTGACAAATAAATAAATAAAATCTTAAAAAAAAAAAAAAAGTCTCCAAACCCCTTATCGCCTTACTCCCCCTGACACTGGCTAGAACCCTGGCAATCCGCCAGGGCTACAATGATGTTCACAGCGTCTCCGAGTGCCTGTGAATGGCATGTGGTAGGGGACAGAATACCCACTGAGAATGACAAACATACCCGCCCTTCTCCTACTGAGACCATGTCACACCGTCAAGCCTCTCCACCTAGATTTCCTTCCTATCCTCTCCCTTCTCTTCTTCTTCCTTCTGAGGTATGATTTGGTGGAAAGAGCACAGAACCAGAAATAAGAACGGCCTTTAATTAGCCGTGTGACTTCAGACAAGTCAGTTCACCTCTCCCACTTTCATCTGTCAAGTGTAATGATAATACCCGCCCGACCTGTCTTCAAGCACAGCTGTTTAGAATGAATGAGGAAGCGTATGTGAAAGTGAGCTAACAGCCATAAATGCATATCAGCTGTGTGTGCCTTTGATTCTTACTATTCTCTGGTCTTCGCAAACACACACACTGTGCTGCTTTCTCACGGGAGAGAGGACTGGCTGCAGGACACGTGCTGGCTCGTGCCCACTGCCAGCAGCGTGATGAGGCAGGAAAGAAAACACAAAGACATGTGAATTGGCAACAGCGATGAAATAATGGTGGTCATCCTTCTCTCTCCTTCTGTAGGCTTCCACGGGCTTCTCCCTCTCGTTCAAAGCAACAGCGAAAGAGAAACAACCTTCCTCGCCCACTCCACCTGTCCCGCTACCGGGACCCTTTCCTCACTCCCTCTCTCACTGGGTACTTCTAAAATGTCCACCTGTACAGCCACAATAGTCACTCCCTTATTTACACGATAGTCGTGGCAGCCTGTGCTGGACCGAGCACTCACAATGTGTCAGACACAGCGCGAGACATCCTGCCCGGATCATCTCTCATCATCACGGTGACAGTCAGTGTCCTTGGCTCCATCTGACTAGACTGGACTCAGAGAGACCAGCCAGCTCACCCAACGAAGGACAAAGATCCAGCTGCTGCTGCTTCCAGACCAGACACGGAGGCTGGAGCACTACCACTCCTCCTTCCGACCTCCATCTAAACGTTACATACGAGCCAAGGGTCCCTTGTCTGTGAGATCGCTTAGAAACCATAGGGAATCCTATCATTAATACCTATGAATGTATAACCACAATGACGAAAGCATAAATGTTTCCTTGAAAAAAGACTAATGACCCTGTACAGTAAGTACATTCACTTTACCTTTTAATGTTTAATATAATGATTAGGAAGTAATTGTGTTTATTACAATGAAAAAGCTGGCAGGCGCCACCGTAAGCGTGTGATCAACGTTAACATCACCAGCAAAGGAATGAATCAACATCACGCGCTTCTCAACCTGATCGCAGAGAAGAACACGGCACCCCTTCTGAGGTATTCCTGTTGAAAAATGCATACACTAAATCTAATCACAAGGAAATATCAGACAAACCCAAACTGAGCACCATTTGACAAAGTAAGTGGCCTTAGAGTCTTCAGAAGTGTGGCTGTCTATAAAAGAACACCAAAAACTATTCCAGATTGAAGAAGACCAACAGAGACAACAGCTAAACGACTGTGGATTGGATCCTGCACCACACAGACGACCACTATCAAAACTGGCAAAACTTGTGGAAGATCTGAAAATTAAATAATAGTATTGTGTCAATGTTAACGTCCTGATTTGGATAATTAAACCGTTAGGTAAAAGAATGCCCTTGTTTTTAGGAAATACACACTGAAGTTTATTTAAAGATAAAGGACATCATGTCTATAACTTTGAAATGTTTCCAAAGAAAGTGAGAGAGAAAATATGTGCAGAATTTTTTGTGTTTATTTTTGTAAACTTTTGTAAGCCTGAAATTATTTCAAAATGAAAAGTAAAAACGGAATGGACAGATTATGAACGCATATTAAGTATTAAATAAATATGAACTATAATATCCCTATATCCCAACCCATTTATTCCTAAGCACATAGGGGGATCAAACGAAGCCAATTTCCTGGGCCCTTAATATGAAGTCAATCTTACAAGCCTGATACAAGAAATTCTGGGGCCCACAAATACCACCCTGCTTTTTCCAATTCACAATGGTTCTATCCAAATGCAGCAGTGATACAATATATCTTTGCTTCTTTCCTTCTTTTCTTCTTTCTAAGTAGGCTCCTCATCCAGTGCGGAGCCCAACGTGGGGTTTGAACTCAAGACCCAGAAATCAAGACCCAAGCCAAGTTCAAGAGTCGTATGCTTAACCCACTGAGTCACCCATCTTTTTCTTTCTGATAATGATTAATCATTTCTAACTTCTCAATTTCAAAATTAAGAAAATTCAAACAAAAATCCTCCAGTAATTCCTCTTCCCATAAAAACACAGGCAACCTCAATACTGTGGATCGCATTTCCCCCACTTCAACACTTCTCTGGCCAATATGCATTTTGGTTAAGCAGTTAGTATTGAGATATCTGTACAGCAACTAACCCTTTGCCCCTCTCCCGCCATCAGTGGGTTTTAGCTACAGAAGGTGTATGGACAGGAGCGTGAGTGTGGTGACCCAAGGTTCGCATCGCCAACAGAAAGCAGAGACACCAGCCAACTCCGACACTTAGAAGCTCCTACAGAAAATGCACACGGCCCTAAGCATCTGCACGCAATTTTAGCAGAATGACTTACACTCTTCCCCACCCAGTGAATCTAGCAGGATAAATAGTGGAACAGGACATGCTCAAGCTTTCAAACCCCTAAAAATGAGTGGAGGCAGGCCCCTAAAAAGTCACATGAGAGGGAGTAATGGCTCTGAAGCCTTTCCTTCTCAGGCACAAGGATAAGTGAAAAGCTGAAAAGAAATTATAGCTGTACTTAACCTCGTTCTTTCTCATGGGTCATTATTAGCATGTTCTCATTTAGAATTCACAGAATGTCTTGTGGTCCAGGAACATCAAATCTCTCATTACCTTTCACCACATGCCTGAGGTCAGAGAGAATTTCCATTTCTCAGACAGAAAAATAAGGGCAAAAGAAAATCAAGACAATCCCCAAGCAACACTGCCTGTCAGGGGAAACAAAAACAAAAACAAAAAACCCAAATGCCTCCAGGAAGAAAACAAATATCCCTAATTTCTGCAATGACCACACAGACACACAGACACATATATAATCATTTTATGTCACTAAATTACCAAGAAAGCCACACTGGTCTATTTCTTTTTTTTCTCTCCTGATTTAGAGGACTCAATCTGGATGAAGACAAGGTCACCCACCCACATGGAATTCCATGGCCCCCAACTAATGCTTCACATTCTGGCCAAACATGAATACGACAGGCCTCTACCTCTCTTGTGCCAAAGGACAGCACTGGTGGGCTCACGGGACTTCCTGAGAACAGCTACAATGGGCCCCTCTCTCTTTCAAATATGAGAACGATTCATGTTAAAAAAAAACATTGAAAAATAAGTCTTAATTTTTGTTACCACCAGGGAGGAGAAGCAGAAAACTGTTGTTTCTGACAACAAATTTCAAATCCACACAGATTTCTAAATGTGCAGAGCTTGGTCAACAGGCCCGGGTGTCCTCTAAACACTGGTCTATCAATGGACTGTTTCTATTTTTAAAACAACAAACCGAGGAGATGAACATCAAAGGACCAGCAGCAATAAGCAGCATCTGAAGAACAAACCTACACCAGGAAACCAGAGCATGATTACCCAGGAGGCACCGTGGAGCCGGGAAAGTAAGCGGAAGTCCAAAAACCAAGGAAGCCAGGAACACCGAAGATTCCCCTGTACCAACTTTCAAACGGAATTTACTTCCACATTGTAAGAACCTAAGACAAGCAAGGACATCCTACAACAAAGGCTTTCAACGCTCATGGTGATTATGATAACATCTACTTCCATGGGCCATGCCCACAGGAGAAGCTTCCAGCAAGGAACAGCGCGGTTGCTCCCCACCATCACGCACCCCACAGACAGAAGGTGGGATGTCTGCCGTTAACAGGAAGCCCAGGAACGAGTGTATGCCGAGCATTTTGGGTGCATAAAAAAACAGAGCTTTGAAAGGCCTTTCCATGGTACACGCGAGCATATGTGTTCACGGAGTTAGCAAACATCTGTGGGCACTTGATATGAGCGAGACACATGCAGCGATCGATGTGCTGGTCAGCACACCTGCCGTGGAGCCTACGGGCAAAGAGTGGGCGTAGCTCATAACCCACGTGCGCTTGAAAACAAAATTCTAACAGGGAATCAGCAGACTCGATGAAGCCAGAGCTGAGCAAAAACCACATTATTATGGGCTACTCGCGTTCCTATAAGATGCTTAAAGATGAATTTATATTCTCTGTTTATTCTTCTTCTCGGTGACTCTGACATGTGCGGCCATTCTCCGTTCGAAGGGAAGGATGGCGAAACAAGCCCTGAGGTTTAAGTCTAAAGTCCAGGAGCAAGTACGTGGAAAAAGGCTCGAAAAATCACATCTCCCAAAACTCTAGCTGCTCATGGTTTAAGAGACATGCCAAACGCGGTTTGGAATGCACAGCACATTCATATGTAATAATTTTAAAATGTTTTAAAGGAAAGAAAGTGAAGCTGGAACCTGAAGAGCTTCTTCATTTTCTCAAAATGAGAGAGTTTCAAAGGAAAGTACAGGTTAGCGAGGAAAGTACACGCAGGGAGAGCTACCGTAGGCGGTTCACGGGGCTGCGTTCATGATATAAGGCAGGAAGCTGATGGTGCCATGAATTCAGGGCGAAGGAGGTTGGCCTTTCTTTGACAGGATGCTTAGTTTTTCATTTACGGGCTCTTGGGGTTGTTTTTGTTTAATTTGGGGAACCACTTTGAAGCCATTAAGTGACGTGATCCAGAAGCTAATCTTGCGGCAGTGACTAAGGACAGAAAGGAGGAACAGAAGGGAGGGACTGCCGCTGGCCAGTCCAAACCAGGAGGAGAGCGTTCGGAGCACTGTGGCTGAGAGCCGCAGAGGTGCTAGACCGGGAGGACGGGGGGAATGGAGGCCTCAAACACAAACACAATCCCAGTGTTCTGAGGTCGGGTGACTCAGACAGAAACACAGAACCCAGGAAGACTCGGTTTGGGAGGGGAGGGAAGCCACTTGGAAACTGCACCTCTGAGGCCTCCAGGCCACCTGACAGGAGCTGGGGGTGCGAAGCTAAAGCTCTGGAGAGAACCCAGGCCTGGCAAACCCCCTCCAGGGGAAACAGCTACAGGACGAGACCAGACAAAACTAGCAAAACAAGTCGGGACCAACAAAAATGTTCTTTGGGGATGACACAAACTGAACCAAGCCAATGGTTTGGTTTTCCAACTCTGGAGAACACTTTAGATGCCTGACCAAAGCCCCATATGAGGCTCGCACACCCCAGGGAGTCTCTCCTGGGTCCTCCTGTCCGGAGCCCTTGGACGGCTGCTGGACCCTTGCACTTTCTGTTGCCTCAACTGAAGCTTTAGTGTTCCTGTGTCGCCTCTTGAAACGCGCCACTCTTGATGGGCCGTCTGCCAAACATTCCCTTTCCCCTCAGAGACATCCCTCAGACCAGCTCGGGCTCCGGTCTGCGCAGCCAACGGCGCAATCCCCCGGCCCCCCCGCCCAGGCCCACCACCCAAGAACTCTGCTGGGCCCGGGGAGCACTCACACGCCTGGACACAGCGGGCGGTGTCTTAAAATCCACTCTTAAATCTGCTTAAAACAATTTTAAGGCATCGGAGAAATGCACTTCATACACAAGGTTTCAGAAAAGGCAACGACTGGAACGTAACTTTCAGAGCTACTCAACCCGGCACGATGAGATGTTATCTCTGACGCCTATCTCTCGGCCAGCTGTACTTCAGAGCGTAAGACTCTGAGTCAGATCAGCTTTCCCTGTAACTATTAACCATAAAAGGGGGGTGGGGGAGAGAGAAACTTCCTTTCTAAATCTGTGACTACATAAATATTTTTCATTATAAATATCGAGTATAATTTCAAAACCAAACTAAACCAAACCAGAGGTTAAATTTCGTTAGGTTTCACGCCATAATGAAATCAGTATTTACAAATAAATAAAACTCTGGATAAATACATAAACAAATACACTCACATATACACACCATTTAAAAAATCTAAAACCAAGAATGGAAAGTTTTCCAGGTTTTCATTAACATAATTTAGTTAATATAAGGTAAATTACAGGAGGGGCCAGGGTCTTTTTATAAGGAAAAGACCAACATCCCACAGATACTCAAGACAACCATTAAATTTGTAAATAAAATCAGATTTTAAAAGATGACCATTATAAACAAATTTTGGTTTTTCTTTTGTCATTTCAAACTGCTTAAAAATGACTGCTCCTCTTCTGTGAAATTTCCAAAGAAAAGATACTCAAGGCTATTCACCTCTCCGAGGTTCAAGCCCCATCGCGATCCCTTCCCCATTCTGACCTTCTTTAAGCAAAACTGATAAGGGGAAATCATTGAAGTTCACACTGCTTCCACAACCACATAACAGCCAGCCGGAGATATCCAAAAGGCAAAATGCAGCCAACTGAGGAAAAGCTAATCAGATAACCTCTGAACAACACATCCTGAGTGTGTGGCCATCTTTGTCCTGTGTTTCTGTGGGTCTCACTTCCCGGGGGGGGGGGGGCAGCCCTTGCTGGATCACAAAGGCTTGTGGCTCTTACCTTTTTGGCTCTTTGGGCTATGTCTGGGGTTCTTGTAAGCAGCTTCTCAATCAGGTACTCTCTGTTCTGCAAAACAAATGTTCCCAACAGTTTAACACCAAATATCATACGCAGAAATTCACAGTGATTTCAAAAGAGCAGATTTACGTGGGTTTTTAAGCATGTTACCTTGGCTTTCTGGAAGAATTTGCATTTTAAAAGTTCTGCGGCTGTGGGCCTGAAAGATCAATAATAAATTAGAGTTGAAACAATGACCACTCAATAAATACCCTGCCTTGACGAAACAACCAAGTCCCAGAGTATTTCTGGAAAACCAGTTTCAGGAATAGCAAAACCAGAAACTAAATTAATCATAAGCGGGCACCAAATAAAACAGGGAAGATTTTCCAGTTCTTTCCAAATACCTCTACTGCAAAACACATAAACTCCTGTAAGTTAAATATTTGGGGCATGATCAATTTTCCGCCCCTCATCCTTACACCTCACTAAGTGAATTCAGTCTTTCTGAAAGGTGGCAGACTGTGAGCTAAATCCCTGCTATTTATTAAGAAGCCGTGCAAGCTACAATATGGCCCTGTCAAAGAAATTATAGTCTACAGTGTTCTAGGAGTCCCCAAGAGCAGTAGTTACTGCAAGAGGTCCACATCTTGTGGACCAGCTCTGTCTGCCCACTGAGGGACCCTGTCTCCCAGTTGTCGGGGGAAGGGAAATGCAGTGGTGATTAGTAAAATACAAAGTCACTTAAAAGCATTACTGGAACGGTCTGTGGGTCTCCTCATGGTGTTATTTAATTCGTTTCTCTATGCTGCATTTCCTATAAACTGAAAGGTAGGTCTGAAAACCTGACAAGGTGGCATGAAGCATGTGGAAGGAAGAATACTCCACAGACGTGCACTTCTCCCCATGGTACATACACCAGGGGCACAGGATGTTAGGTTCTCTCACTGGGAGCGATGCCTAGTTTAACCAATGATCCCTAGGCCTGAGACCTCGCCACTGTAAAGGTATGTTTTCCCCAGGGCACTTGGCAGGTTTTCTGTTGGGCAACACTTTGTCACTGGCTGAGTATTCTATTCCTTGACAGTTTTAGCATCTTTGTCTTAAATAATTATTTCATAGCAGGTGGCAGAATGCTGATATTCTACTTGTATCATTCCCCCTATGTTTATTACCTAGAATTCTTCCATAAAGAATAGCTTCCTTCCTCAATAGTTCCCTCTAAAACAAGCAGCCAAGCAGACAGAACCAGATACATCTAGAGTAGAAGATAATCGGCGAGACAACCCCCTGAACTCTTCAAAAAGTCAGTGTCATGGAGGAAAAGGAGAGAAGTAAGAAAAGCTTTCCAGGTTAAAACAGACTTAAAGAAACAAACAACAGGGGCGCCTGGGTGGCACAGCGGTTAAGCGTCTGCCTTCGGCTCAGGGCGTGATCCCGGCATTCTGGGATCGAGCCCCACATCAGGCTCCTCCGCTATGAGCCTGCTTCTTCCTCTGCCACTCCCCCTGCTTGTGTTCCCTCTCTCGCTGGCTGTCTCTATCTCTGTCGAATAAATAAATAAATAAATCTTTAAAAAAAAAAAAAAAAAAAAAAAAA